>NC_087548.1:28130006-28438506 GCF_963921805.1 Phalacrocorax carbo
TGATGAGAAGAGGGCCCAGGTGTTATGAACCCTTTCTGCTCTCCAAAAGGGTCCCTTGAGTCCCCAGCTCACTAACACAGCACCCTGCCATGCTTTAATTCCTGAAAAAGATAATTTTATTTCAGCACTCCCTTCATCACAAGCACACTGCAGGCTGTGGCCCCCATTCCCTCCACTCAGTGTGGAAATTTCACCTGCAGTACACCTCACCCTGCACCCAGGTAAAGGGATGAGCCTTGAGGACTGCTGACTCTGGAGAGCTTGTGCAAACCACAGTTCCTGGACCTCCTACCAGCTATTTGTTGAAATCCACAATCTTCTTGTTTGGGCCATATTTTAAATCCCCTGTTTCTTCCTCTCCAGAGTGCCTCCCTCAGCTCTAACCTGACTGCTGGCACAAGCAGCCAGAGCAGACCAAACCCCACTTTCACACTGTGACCTTAAACAAGAGTTAATTTTCCTGTATAGACACAACCCCATGCAGGCTCTGACTCCATGCCACAGGGAGCAGCCTGGCTGCTGCACATCCCACGGGGGCTCCTCTCTTGCCTGTGCCATGTGGTTTCTTGAACTGATGGGAGCAGCAGTGCTACACCACTGACTGCTCAAGTGAAGAGGGTTTCTCCTGCCTCAGGTGCTCCATCTTTGGCTGTTGATGCTGATTTCTTGCTGCTGTCCAGCACTGACTGAAGAGATGTGGTGTGGGGTGATGCACAGTGTGAGATACCCTATCGTGTCAGTTGCTAAACGTTGTGCTGAGCCACATTTATTTCCCTTACACTCATCCCCCCTGTAACTCAGAATTAATTCAGACTAGTTCTTCCTTTCCCCCATGGTGTCTGGGAGAGGTAGTACTAGACAGTCCTTGCTGTTTATTGTGTGGTTGCAGGTCTCACACCGATGTTTGTGTCTTTGCAGGGTAGGAGATTGCTGCATGTCACTTCTATTTTATTATACATGTATGCCATCCAACTGATTGCAAATCCTTCAGTATATTATGCCTGAATGGCGGGATCAGTTAGCCCAGATTAAGGCGAGAAAGAAATCTAGCGTCTCTGAAGTGTCAGATGTCGGTGTCAGTGATTGTTGCCATGGCAGTTATCAATGGGTAACGGCCCACGCTACAAAATGCATCAACTAACTACCGGAAGCACAGTTTAAGCAGCTGGACTATGGACATACAGTAGGAAAGGTAGAGTTCAACATGACTAAAGTAACTAAATTTGCCCTGTCAATGGTTTGATATATTCTTTTTACAGGAACCCAATCAGAGTTGCAATGACATCTGAAGGACAGCATACCCAGCAGCAGAAGTACTAAGTCTGAGATCACATTTTGTGCTACATTCCTTTAGTCTTGTGTTGGTTTCAGTGTCAGGCAGGTTTCCCAACAGCCCATGATCCAACCTGAGCCCAGGACTCCCCACTCTGCACTCAGCGGGCATCTCTGTCACTGACTTCTGTCACTACCTGTCTGTGCCAGCTCTATACTGGGTATGGCAAGCCTTTTCTGGGCCTTGCCATACATCTCTCTGTAACACTTCTATTACTTCTTTGTGTCTGTCTAAATTGGCTTTAAATAGAGCTGAACTTTCCGTAAGGTGAAGTAAGTGTAGCTTGTTAACTCTGGGCAGTTTGACACAAGAGATGTGTGATTTGTCATGTTGAGTGGTTTAGAGAAATGACAAACGCATGTGATATATGAACTGAAAGCCTATCAGCGTCATGCAGGCTTGATGATAAGTGTTGCATTAACACTATTTACAGCACTGAATAAGAGCAAGGACTGTGAAGCTCGCAGTTTAGCAGGTTACAAATAATCAAGCAAACATTACATTCAGACACTGAGATTACCTTGAGGGCTGTTATCACTATCAGCTCTGCCTGTGACTCAACCCAGCATCTACACAAAGCAGTCAGGGCCAAGAAGTGGGAGCAGAGAAAAGTTTTCTCCCAGGAAGGAGAGATGTAGGAGGGGGTGACTGGGAAAGGTGCATGCCATTGCTCTGGTGTCAGACATTCACTGAGCTGTTTAATTTTAGTCTGGGCCTGCCTCCTCTGTGGATCCCCAACACGGTACCTCCCCTCTCAAGGGCTGGTGCAGGAAGACATCAACACCAGCGTGGCTTCCAGGAAAGGGACCTTGATAGATACCTCTTCCAGTCCATGTCTATGGACCAAAGTGGGTTGTGTTTGCCTTTGCCAGCTGCAGTGGCTACTCTGATCAGTCCCAGTGCCCTTGCAGAAGAACAATCTCCCTTCCAAATCATGGCCTAGTTATTGTGGTTGGACTTTGCTTGGAGGCGTAACCCTTTTGGCCCAGGTCAGGTCCAGTGCCAGATTTGCAGAGGACACGGTGCTGCAACTTCTTCCACTACTGCGGCCTTCTCCCAGTGACCCTGCCCCCAGCAATAGTTCCTGTCCCTCCTCTCCCAAATTTCCTGTTCAACTCTGAGTTACTAGAATATTTGTCACTTTATTTTCAATTGAGAAATCTCAGTATTTACACGTCACGTTCCAAAATTCATTAGACCTGGGTCACTATGAAGAACAAACTTCATCATTGACAAAGCACCGCTTTGATAAGTGATGTTTTAAGATATTTTTCTTATCCAAGGACAAGTATTTCTCAGCTGAAGTGACTATCTTTTTGATTGAGTCTTTCTCATCTGGGACAAAACTGTGATTCAACATGATTGTCTCTAGTAGTGTTAGGCATCACAGTAATGGGCCCATTCCAGAAACTCTGTGAGTGTTACACAATTCAACCAGTCAATATGAGTCAGATAAGAGATGCCAGCATACACAGCATAATGGTATATTTATCCTTCCAACTGCTCCCACCACTTAGTCCTTTATTTTTCACATGCATGTGATTCTTTACCAGTTATCCTTAGTATTGTACAGGCTGCAGTAACAAATACTTTTAAGTAAAAGTACTGGAATATTTTGTGTCAGTGAAAAACCATAAACATTGAAGGACTTTGAGATCACCTGGTCAGGGTCAGCATTTTTCAACGTCCTGAAGTCTGAAGACAGCTTCACCTTTGATAACAATGTCACAGACCATGTTTACTGCAGGTGTGCCAATAGACTTTTTCATTTCAAACAGAAACCCTACTTGGGTTTCAAAGGCTGATGATTCTCTCCTTCACATAATATTATTCCTAGGGCACCAAAACTGACAAAAAAAAAAATTTCACCAAATGAAAACTGCAGAATTAGGCCATTAGTGCAAAGGCAAAAAGAGCTTTCATTTCACCTAGCCAAGGCATTAATGGTTTAATGGTACAAAGCTCTCCAACCCTGCATCTTGTCCAGCTACCCTTTGCTCAGCCACAGGGAGCTATTTGCTGCTGCCACTCGATGTCCCCAGCTGGAGCTGGGGAATCTGCATCTTTCTGCAGCATTCTCAACTTCTTGTCATTTTTCAGCTCCCAAAACACAGCCTTCACTAATATTCAGTTAGCATTAACCACTAATGGTGGTTCAGTTGCTTTTCTCCTCTTTGTGACATGTTCTACCACAGTTTATTTTCCTGCTATAGCTTTATTCTGTGCACAATGCTTTTCTGCGTTCATGCAATTGCTGGGAATGTAGAGTCACAGCAATATATGGAGTTTCAAGGCAGACTCCGCAGATAGGTATCTGAGAGCTACACTATGATAACTTGCTTTGCAACACACAAAATCAACCTGGACCTGAGAGGACATCTTAGAATTTAAAGCAGATGTATCACAGGAGCATTTTCCACTAATTTTCTCCCCAAATACCTGTACTCTGAGCAAATGCTCCTCTTGTGTTCCTCTTAGCTTCCTTGTTGCAACATTTGCAGTTTTACAGACATGTCCTTATTTAGCCAACCAGCTAACAGAAACACAACTTTCCATTGAAGGCTAATTTAAAGTCTCAAACACATGTCTTCAGCTGTTGCAAAATTATGGCACTAAGTGCAATAGGCTCTGCCTTTTACATCAGCTGAGAATCTACTTGCAATGGCAAAATAAGTGGATGCAGCTGCAGTTCTCTTCCTTGGGAGTTGCCCCTTGTATACAACTGATTGCAGGTGGCTGAGAGGCTGGTATTTAAAAAGGGCACTTTTTTTCTTTTCCTTCTTTTAAAAAGTATCTGGTGAAGTTCATTCATATGCTCTCTCTGATGGCTGCCCAGGGCTTGTAACCCACCATACCTCAACTCAGAGGAAAGGATGTGGATGGAGCTAGCTTAGAAAACAGATTGCCAGATCATAAATGAAACATTATCTCTCACGCTGTATCATGTGGCAGGAGAAAGATAAAATTGAAAATGTGACCTCTTTTTTCTTCAAATAATACAGTGCCATTCAACAGACTTAATTATCCCTAAAGGCACATCTATTAATTGTTGGTCTGTCAATCAAAACTCTTATTAGACATGCACATGATGTCACATCACAGTCTAACAAATCCTCCTGCCAGTCAAATACCTTTATATAGTCTAATCTGATTTCAGAGGCAAGTTTTGTGTTTGACCTTTTACCCAACTTCTTTGGGGCTGAAATTGGAGAGGAGCTGAATGTTTTCTGTGTGCTGCCAAGCTGGGACAATGGGCTCCAGCCTGTGCCTAAGAGTTTCCTTCCTGGACACTCCCTGGTTTTTGCTGTGGCATGGAGCCTGGAAAGGGGCTCTGCCTTGGATGGCTGAGTGACCTGGGGTGGATATGCGTTGCTTCAGGAGAGCTCTTCTACCCCTTCTTCCAGCCTGTCTGTACCACAACATTAATCCCCTGGGTGCTTGGGATATCATGAGCCCATGCTTCACTGAGATACCTGTACTAGGTTCTGAGGTTATACAGTCCATACTGTGCACACTGCATACACACACGGTGCTGCTGTGGCCATGCATCCATGGCAGTGATTGCTGTGCTGCAGGAGACCCCAAAGCCTTTGCCCTAGGAAGAAATATGTGCCTTGCTAAGGGAAAAGTATACATTCCTGAACAGAGCAGGCACCGTACTGACAGCATAGGGAGTTTTCCAGCCTGTGTGTCGGGGTGTCAAAGATGAGAAATAAATGCACTAATAACTACTGGGATTTGAAAGGCAGCCCTATCCAGATTTCTCAGACCAAACAGGCAGGCATGTCAGGCTGCTGTACTGTTGTGCCACCCTGAGCAGCTCTGGACTTTGTCGCATGTGCTGCATGCACTGCTCTGTACCTGCCCAGCAGGCTTTGAAAATGCTGGATTACCTTTGCTAGCAAGTGCAGGTTAACACAGATACTCCGTGTATTCAAGGTGTCCCTGCAAGTGCCGCACTGGATTCGTATCTGTAAATATAAAATCATCACCGGCAATAACTTTCAATTCCTTCTCAAATGGCACTTGGTGGAAAGCAATTAATGATGTTTCTGGCTGCTGAAAACATCATCTGTTCTGTTGGGGTCTCCTAGAGTCACTTCTTTTTCCCTCCCCACAACCCCAGGCAACTTTGTTTCCCATCTTTACAAGGAGGAACTGATGCTGTAGGATAATGATTATTTCATTGGGCTTGACACCGTCTACATTGCTGTAGAGTGAAAAAGGTGGTGCCTTCCTAGTAGACCTGGCTGCTAAGTCACAGCTTGGATGGACCATTCCCTTGCAAAGCACTTGTCATCATGGTGGTGTCATACACAGCTCTTTGAGATCTGTAGTTGGATACTGAATCTGAATAGGTTATGAATTTATTTACCAATAGTGCATCAAGCTTCATGTACCCAGTTGCACTGGCACTTCAAGTCTCTTTTGAACGGAAATAAAAGCAAATGGCAGAGGCTATTGCTTTCATGATAATATCATTTATCTTCTGAAAATCTGCTTTTTAGATGTCAGGAAAACAATTTCACAATACCTAGAAAAGATCTTGTCTGGCATTGCTGTATTTCTATTTTTCTTTAATGTAACTTGAAAATATTAGCCCATGTTGTTGCGTTCAATTTTCTATCGATTTTCCAAGCAGACTGATAACACAAATGAAAAAAAAGCCTGTAATTAGACATAATTCCTAATGCTCAGGGACTCTGGAAAAAGCCACACATCAAGCTTCCTCTGCATGTAAAACTTCAAAGTACTTCCTAGATTCATGAACTACAGGCAAACTTGGAAGTTCGCAGGAAAACTTTCAGTAAACAATGAGAAAAAAAATACTGCCTTCATGGTTGAAGGAGACATTTTTCCTTTCTGAGAGAAGCTAAAACCAAAATGTTCACATCTGCAGGACGAAGTGGCCGTAGCAAGATTGGCCATACAAGCACCGTCTTGCAAAACCAGTGTGAATGGCTTCAATGAACCTCTCCCTCCTGAGGACTGCTTAAGGAAAAGAGGATTGCTTACAACTTTTTCTGGTTCAGAGGCAATCCAAAACTTCCAGGTGATCTTCAGGTATCTTCCTAGCTGGCTCCTGTTGGAGAGGAACAGCAGCAGAATGATCCCCTGGTGCAGTGGGTCAGCCCACAGTTAGCCCAAGATTAGGATGGCAAGTTCCTTACCCCAGGACCCCAAACTGTGCCAATGCTTTGCGTTTTCAAGCAATTAAATGTGCTTTGTAGCATTTTTTTCCTTTTCTGCTTTGTCTCCAGTCTTTGTGCAGAAAAGTTTCTTCTTTAAAGCTGATAGAGTTTAACAGTTGTCCTTGTGGTTAAAACAGCAACAAGAAAAACTTAATCAGACAAGCCAAAAAGGGTGATTTATGAGGTTTTAGAAAACTTCTGTTGGAATAAAGATCATTTGAGTCATACTCCTCTGATTCACCCAAGCTCATGTGCAAGCAAGCCCCTTCCACAGAGAAATTAGGCTGCACTCAATCCTTAGTAAATTCAGCTGATGAGATGGCTCTACTGACCTCATCACCACAGCAGCTCTCCCTGCCTGACCTCGGGGCATGTTACTGCCACCAGCTGTGACTTAGCACAATTCTACTCAGCAGACAGGCTCCTACGTGTCCATGGGCTCATCAGGGATGAGCAGAAGGTTTATGAACTTTCTGGAGCTTGTTTCCAAAAAGCCTCTTACTCAGAAGTCATAACGAAGAAACTAGTCCTTACTGGGACAATCTTATTCCTTTTAGCTTGGGGTTGAAGCTTTTAGCTGCTCTCCTCTCCTGTCCCCTTGAAGGAAGGGGAAAGGCTTGGAGACTAGCAACAGTCTGCAGGACCTATGGGGAACCATAAAAGCAGTCTTATTTTTTCTGGCTGATACCCCTGCCATCCTGGTCCAACAACTGCAATATTGAGGTGTGTGCCATTGCAGGGGGCAAAAAGTTGTGCAATATTGTCAGTTTTACTTTAACAAGGATTGCCATGTTCCCCTAGACGATCTTCTGTGAATCCTGTATACCTTCTGTCACTGAAGGGTTAAAGAGACAGCACATTGTGGCTCTGCCACCATGGTGAAGTCTCCTTTTTGCTGGGATGACATTTGGTGGTGGCCCCTTTCTTAGGGTGATGTCTGCCCCTTGTTATATTTATTAGACCCTGTAGAATCTCCTCCTTATAAAAAATTACATCTTCTTAATGATATATGTTTTAATCAAGTACTATAATCTTTACTGAATTATGTCTAAGGGTCTGGGGGGGACAGGCAAGTGAAACGCATTCTTCAAATGTTGTCTAACAGGGCACATCTTCATTGGGGGATGTTTCTTTATTAACCTTTTACAAAGCAGAAAATCTTAATTTAATTCACATGCCTTTTATTATAGTTTGAAGTTACCAACGAAGTAACAAGGCACAAAGAGAGGTCTCCATGCAAGGAAAAACCATGACACCCTGCTGCTGAGGATTCGCAGGGCTTTGGAAGTATGCTTAATTCAAACACGAGTGAAGAATTACTCTTAATTCAACCCAAGAGCAGGTTAACACTGAAAGGGATTGTCCTACTCTCTCCACACCTGGCCATGGGGTCCTACTGCCCCTTTTGTACGGCTTCCACGCAGTGGGTTGGATCAGCATGAGATGAAATCATTGTTCCATGAGATGAGTCACATTACAAAGCTGTACCCTGGGATCCGGTCATTAAATCCCCCACAAGTGGTCCTCTAAAAGCCCTCCTCTTAGGGGT
The DNA here is from genome assembly GCF_963921805.1 of Phalacrocorax carbo. NCBI lineage: Eukaryota > Metazoa > Chordata > Aves > Suliformes > Phalacrocoracidae > Phalacrocorax > Phalacrocorax carbo. The sequence goes on from NC_087548.1 coordinate 28,138,081, forward strand.
GCCAGAATAGTGAAAGCAGAAGGCATTTACATTTCCCCTGAAGACCCAGTCCTTCCATCAGCCCTCAGAGCAGTTTGCTGACTAAATCTTCCATGTATTTGAATAATTTATCATATGAATACATTCATTTATGCTGAATGAAGAGGTGGACTACTGGGATGCAGCAATGCCAACACAACAAAATTGAAGCTGGGGAGGTGGGGGATACAAACCCATAACAATGGCAAGCAGTACTGTCTGCTCAGGTGGCAGAAGAGAGCTGTGACCACATCTGAAATACGAGTGTTTGGGGAGGTATGGAGCAGCACAAAAAAAAGGCTTTAGAATAAGCAGACCTGAGCAAAAACCAAGCTGCTCTTTTTGAGCTGCAAAAATATGTTTGTCACTGAATGACTGAAAAATAAATTGCAAGTTTTATGCCTCATTCTGAATTTTCCAATTCAGAAAGTATATAAGTAACATTCCTATGCCTTTTACTTCCCACTGACATTTAAGAAATAGAAGTTTCAACTCCTGCCGAACAACTCCTTCACCTGGGCAACTGATGAATGCATGTTAGAGATGCCTGCAGTACCAAGACTGAAAATATTACAAGCCATATCTCAAGTAGCATAAACTGACTTTGGTCCAGCTTACACCAGCTGCTGAACTGCTCCATAAGTGTCTTACAGCCATAATGGAGGGATGGTGGTTTGCATTCACTAAACACTAATGCGGGCTACATAGCTAGGTGTGCTTTGGTCACATTTGTGGTGAGGAGATTGATCGTATTGAGCATTTTTAAAATCCCTCTTTCTTTAGCTGTTCTTCAAGGAAATCATTACATGCCACAGTCAACACAACAGCCAGAATGACAAAATCATTAAAATCCACTTCATTGTCTTTAGTGGAGTCCAGATCTTGCATAATCTTACCAACCAGAAGAGGGTCCTTTTGGCCCTAAAGGGAAAGTGACTTAGCTGTGCAGATCTTGAATGTGTAATTCTGACACACCCGGCGGTGCAACCCACTGCTATGTCACAAGGCCCAGTGCTATTAAATAAAAGGCTGCGTGAAATATGCTCCTGAACTGTAATATACCACTAGCCACAGCATTAAAAATATAGGTCTGGAGTCCCAAAAGTGCACCAGAACAGAAACTGAAGACAGTGCAGCTCTTAGGAGGCATACAGGTACTACACAGGCGCTGAAATGAATTAAGCAGATTTTGGAAGCTGCTGAGCACTGGTTCCTTTTGACAGATAGATCTATAGTGTGCATTTGTCTGTATCATCCCTTAACGAACAGTACTTAGATTTTCAACAGGCTATTCATAAGTGGTCATATTATACATCCATTCATCATGTTCAGAAGATCTCTACTTAGCAAACAAGGCATCCTATTCAGTGGGAGTAAGAACAGTGAATCTCATAATAATAAATCAATAGCCAAGATTAAAGAAAATCCAATTCAAGGAAATGGACACAACGTAAAAAAAAAATCCTGCTGGTGGTGATAGGGTCCATGACAATTCTTACAGTTAAGAGGATACAGAAAACCAACTATGAATCTGGTCATTATTCCATAAAAAGCATCCACGCTGTGTAATGTAGAACATAAAAAATGTGAAAAGAGGTATTCAGATCAGCAGCTTGTTGCTGAAAGGATTTTCTTAGCATCTGTCTGCTGGGCACACAAGCAGCTGTACTGTGTCCGTGGCCATGGTGCACAAGCTACTTTCTTGTCTCATGAGAATTGGTTATGCGTTTAATTCTTTGAAGTATTTATCTATGCCCTGTTTATAAAAACAAACAAACAAACAAACAAACTGATTAAAGCCTGATTTAGCATCAGTTTTGCTACTGTTTCTAGGCAGCCCTTGTCTTCCTGCTCAAAAGCGCAGGTACCTGGCTCTGCTGCTGGTGGTACATGGCAGGGCACTGGAGCTGGACCACCCTCTGAAAACACACTTCTCAAATGGGACATTTGATCTCATCTCCTTCTGTCTGGCTCCACAAAGACAACTGTCGTCTGAGAGGCTGTGGTAGGATGTGCCTTGCAGAAGAGATGCTATTCCCGAAGACTTGGATAGCTATTTATCCCACCCATGAAACTAACTCAAGAGGTTCAGGAGCTGCATCTTACTGAAAGGAAGTCAGAGAGCTCGCTGGTGAGGAGCTCCTTGAGTTCTCCTTTGCTGAGCTTGTATCTGTCTCCTTCTTTGCCAGAGTAGTGATGGTAAATCCTGATCAAGGTGTCCATCGCATCTTCCAGCAGTGTGGACATAGCAATGAGAGGGAGAGCTGCAGGGTAAAGATCCAGAGTCAGTGACATTGCACAGGAGCCAAACCAAACGCCAGTCTCAGGGAAGGGATGGAGAGCTATCTGAAGAAAGAAATTGTTACCAGTACTGAAAAAAAGGGGTTTTTGATTGATCCATCCTGTCAACTGTGTGTGAGCAAGTCGAGACTGTTATAAAACATTGTCCTGAACTCACTAGCAGTTACTTTGAAGAGGTAAATGGGAAGGAAGGACTTTATTTAAGAAAGTGATCTACTGTGCATCCATTTTGCAAAGCTACTGTAAAAGGAAATCACTCATACCCATAGCTGAAAACACAGAGAAAATGAAGGCACTCCCTCCTCCCTGTTAATTCAAAGTTTTCTCAGGAAAGTGAGATCAGCAAAGAACAGCAGCCGAAGTGGACGCACATTTATACAGAAAGCTCCACACCAGTTTCTTAGGAGGTTAAAGTCACCAGTAATAAGGCAGAAGCATCAGCTTTCAAGTTATTCAGTCGTGTTTGCTTGGGCTGACCTTTCTTCCTGTAAATTACCTGGAGTAATTTACATGAAAAAAAAATTTGTAAAATACAAGACAAATGTGAGCAAGGCATCCCCGAGGGTTTGCTTCATTAAGCGTGCAATAAGAAGACACACAGGGAAGCACCACCAAGAAAAAAGATGGAAATGCAATTAGTTGCTGAGTAGCTGACTCAAAAAATAACTAAAAATAGAAATCAGAGAAAGAGAAATATTATGCTGATTAAGCCCTGGGAGAGAGGTTAAAAAGCCAGAATGAAATTCAAGGTAAGACTGGAGTCCTGAACAATAACACCATCCAAATGATAAGACTGCTTTACAGGCTAGCTGAGGTGTATGAAAGAAAATACTCAAATCACACAAGGTGATGGTCACCTTCCTTTTAAAACCCATGCGCAGGCTCCTGTTTGTCAGGCAGAGAGGGTGGATTAGACAAATAGAGACAGACATATAATTGTCACAAGCTTCTGTTTCCCTCTGTATTTGCCTTTTCTGTTCAACAAAAACCACTTTCTGTAAATGGGTCACTAAAATTTTCACTAGGCATAGCAGAGGGCTGCGTGTGGAACATACAAGATATTTTTTATCATTTGACTTTTTTCAAATATGCCCATCCAGGGGCCTGAAGGTCAAAATTAGAAAATGCTAACAATCACCAAGTCAGTGTAAAACAACTTTCCCCCATTTTCAAAATAACTCTTTCTAATCTGTCTCTGCACTTCTACAGCTGAAAGAATAACTGCCTCAGCACTGGCAGCCAGTGTTCAAAGATACTTGGGTATGTAGGGGGAGGTTTGTAGGTGATTTGTCACAAATCCCTTGAGATATCTACTTTTATTGTTGGATGTCTCTGTAAGCCTAAAATATTGGCTCTTGCTCAATGAAATTCTTGCTGTAGTACACGTGTCCTCAGGAGGAAACAAGAAAACCGGTTTCAGAGGAAGGTGTGCCTGAAATTACAGTGTGCACTGATCAACGGGCTTGGCTTCATTTTTATCAGTCCTGCACAACAACTGCAGCTCAGCATCTCTCTTTTTATAAGTGATCTTTTCCCGGGAGGGCTTCCCCTGCCCTGAACCGAGAGGCAATGGCTGGGGGACACAAGAAACAGCAGCTTCACCATGGTTGGGTCTACTTACCACCCAAAATATCAAATAACCACAGTTTTCATGACAGACATATGAAAGACAAAAGTGCTTGCTTTGGGTTTCTTTTCCCTCCATAAAGCCTTCCACCGGCTGCACACGCATGTCCAGGGGGCACAACTGTGCAGATAAACAGCAAAAGCGCACACAGCTGCAGGTCTTTCACTCTTTTACTCCAGCAAGGGGGAAAGAGAATGAGATGGGCATTGTTTTTAGTTCTGAAAACCTCCAGGCACTCGTAATTTTGAGTGCCACAGTAGATCTCAGCCCACACCTCTGCCTGCCTCCTTTGCCTCCAGACATGATGCTTCTTCTGTCTGTGCCATTGTGACAAGTCTCCACATCCTGAGGGGTATTGGCTATGCCTCTGGGAGAAGAGGGAAGGAAGGGGATTGCCACATAAAAATGTTGGGCCCCAGTAGTATGGGAGGTGACTGTGTGTAAAGTGTTGTTTCTGAAATGGTAGGCAGGCTCTTCTGGTTAGACACCCCTGCAGACATGCTCCATACTGCATGTAGGTTGTGCACCTTCATTTCCCATCACTGCACTCGTGAGTACTCACCAAGGATGGGGGAAACCAATGCTCAGGTACATTTTAGAAAAGGTCCAGGTGGAAACCAACCTGGAAATGTTGATATGCAACAAGAGGAACCTAATCCCTCCTGAAGTCAGAGGAGAGTTGGGGTGGAGGATTGGTTTCCACACCTCTTCTGTATCTGGGGATAGCTGAGTGACTGGTTTTATACAGAAGTCCCTGTGCTCCAGCAGGAATCTAGTTGGACCATATGCAGCACATGGGAGAAGAACACGGGTGATATCAGGCATAGCACACGTCTCCCACTCAGATTCCAGGCATTCTCTGTGTCTTTGCAGATGCTAAGAAAAACCATGGAGTCTCTTACATAGCTACAGCCATGCAGAGCCGTGTCTTGCCTGTGATTCACTAATGCTTATAACTATCGCTCAGAAATACTAACCAGATAAATATTAAAATACTGAGCCTTTTTGGCTATACTTTCAACAACAGTTTCACCCACAACTAGAAAAAAAAACATGGCTGTGTGAATACATAAGTATAAAATCCTCCTGGTGTCTATGTATTATATTGATCCTCTGACTGATGAATATTGCAAATTAATTACCTAAGCAGAGTCTACAGGATGTACATCTTCCAGGAAGCAGATATAAATTTCAGAGCTGCCATCCTCAGGACAGAAGAAAGAAGGGTTTTCTCTATCGTCTCCAGGACATCAGCTCAGTAATTTATACAATGATATAACCTGTACAGTCTCTTTCAATAGCTACTTTCACTCCAGCTAATTGTGTAACTCTCTGTTCCATTCTAGTGGATTACATGTACATGGGGAATGGCTGCACCTAACAAATGGCTTGTTTGTTAAGTGGCCCAACCAATTTGCTGTGTCCATCCCTTTCCTCCCTGGCTAGTGAAATCCTGCCAGTGGCTCCAGTGACAGCAGATATCTCCTAACTCCTGTGAGGGCAGGTCCCAGAGGCTACTCAAAATTCATTATATCAATCAACTGGTTTTAATCCTTCATCCAATACTCCAGCACAATCTAGTTTTGTGTTATATCTAATAGGCACTGAAGTCAACACAGCCTGTGAGCACTGTTGTATCAGAGCAAGACACAACGCTGTGTCAGCAATCACCATTCCCCATCATCCCCTGCACTCTGGTTTCCACCAGGCTAAACGCAGGAGTAGCACCAGACATGTGGTTGACAGGAGAAGCAGGTCTGCAGCTTGACTGTAGACATGGTGAAGACTGGTGCCTTCCTAGTTCATGACCAAACTGTCTGTCACAACCTGGCAAGTCACAGCAGTGTTGGTGGGAAAGCACCTCTGGAGATGCCTAGTCCCACCTCCTGTTCAAAGCAGGATGATCACCTACACCAGACCAGGTCAGCTGTGGCTTGTCTAGTTAAATCTTTAAAACTTCCAAGGATGGAGATTTCACAAGTTCTCCGGTAACCTGCTCCAGTGCTGCACTACCTCTATTCAGTCTGAGCATCCCAAGCTGCAATCGTGGCCATTGGCCCCTTATGCACCACCTACCGCCACCACAAAGAGCTTGACTTTGTTGACCTTATACATTCCCTTCAAATAGTCTTGGCTCCTCACTCAAACTCAAAAATAAACTTGAAAGCAACCTGTCCCCTGACTTGCCCAATCTAGTTCCATGCTTCAGTGTCCCCTTCATGTTATGTGCTTGCCCTTGCAGGCTGCTCCAGCTATGCCCTTCTTCTAATGTGTATTTCAATATTAAAACTATGGACTGCAAAATCAATGGCTGTCAGAAGCAGAAGGGCTGATTTTTCACCTGGCATGGCAGAAATACGCTATAAGGCCGAATTCTGCCACCTTTGCTCAAGCAAAGTAATAGATGTGAGGCTTACAGAACGTGTCAGCCATCTGATTTCACTGGGGGCTGCTGAGACAGGCAGGGGTTGCTCCTTGCCCTGTAAACCTGAGAAAGGACCCAACCAGATATCACTGCTTCCTTTAATTTTACTTGGGGTAATGTAGAGGTACACCCAGCTGGGAGGCTCTCCAGGACTGCTCCTCCCCTCCTACATGGAGATGGGGCAGTCAGACTACAGCCAGAAAACCTTATCACTGGTCTCTGCTCCTCAAAAAACTGAGCAGCATTCTGCCCTGTGTGACAGCAGTCAGCCCTTGAGATATGTCAGCAGCCTTCTTCCTCCTCAGCTGGGAAGGAGAAGCTTTGGCTTCTTCACCAGGATTTTTCCTTGGTCTCTTCTTGAGACAACATAACACAGACTGCCTTTAAACCAGAGCAGCCTAAAAAGTGACAGTCTAAGCCACAGTAAAATACTGCTCAGCTTAAGTGGGAGGATCTCATACTTAGGGCATCTGGTTTTCCACATTTGCCAGAATGCACGTGGGGAATATTTTCTCACAAATAATTGTGCTGGGAAAGGCAAGTCAGCCTCCCACCCACATCCTGTCATTATTTATTTTTCCCAAACTCATACTGTTCTTGGGATGCACGTGTTTTGAATCAATGCTGTACCCCCAAAGTGGCAAAAGATGTGATAGGAAGCAATAGGGAACACTGCAAGGTTCAGAAGGACAGATATACTGTACACTAAAAAGCTTACATTAAATTAGAGCCTAGACTAGACTGAAGAATTTATTAATACAGACTAAAGAGCTTATAATAGACTTAACATTTGAACCAGTATTTCTTGTTAAGTTATAACAAGAATTTTTACATTTTTAGGATTGCTAGCATTTTCATTTGTGTTTTGTTTCCTTATCTGGGTGGTTGATTGTTTTATCCTTTTACATCAGGCATGTCTTCCTTCCCCACAGGTTCCGGTTCACATCTTCAAGACTGTTTTAACTGCTGTCATCCCACAGGCAGCAGAATAGCAAAGTGCTATTAAAGCTCTTGCTAATAGCTTTTACCACCTAAAATTGGTGGTAAAAATGGTTTACTCTGTAGGCATCTTTTTTAATGGGTTACACTTCAATGGCTACCCAACTGAAGTGTATCCTGATCTCATTATCTGCTGAGTCTTGTTTTGGACAAGCTGGTACACTTATTTTCCAAATATGTAAATGACATTTTCATTAAAATGTCCAGATCATTGAACTCTGCTGGTTCCCATAGTGGTCATTTCTCTTGTGATAATCGTTTAGGACAGAAATCGGAGCATTGTCCATACTTGAGGTACTGACTTGGGTTACCACTTACTGCTCCCTTCTCCTCCACCCAGAAAATGGGCTGCCATTTCATCCCTCTGTGAGCATCACCCGTTACTAGCCTGTGAAGGCAACATATCAAGTCATATAGGAATGTATTGTATATGGAAAATAGCCTAAAAGCTTTCATTAACCCTAAACTGGAGTTCTGAAGTGATATTCTGGCTATACAGTCCTTTCTTCCTTGCAAGCCTCTGAACCAGAGGTATCTATCCAGCCATATATCAGCCAAGCCATTTTTTACTTTAATGCAGTTTATCTACACAAAGGAAGCACACCAAAATAGTATAAAATACCCTGGTGTAGACACAGAGTTGGAGCCAGCTCTGCCTCAGAGAGCAGCAGGGGGTCCCATTACAGAGCAGCTCTCCCCCTCTGCCCCATAGGTACCCAGCCTTTTGTAGCTCATGTTACAGCTAGTATTTGGCAATGCATCACTTTCTGAACAAAGCCAAGACAGGAATTCCCTTTGTGTTTAATCCACTGATTGATAATGCAAAGCTAACCTTTTGAGATACGCTGTTCCTGACCAACTCCTGTTTCTTCCCAGTTCTAACTCATATCAACATGCAGCAACCTCTGTCCTAATTCACTTCCATGTCCAGTTCCTTCCACAAGGTTTTTGCAGCTATGTTCAGGTTATGCTTTAGAACTATTGGGACCACTCCATGCAGGGGGTGATCCTGTGTCACAGGATGGTGGCCAAGTGACCTACAAGGTTGTGGCAGTAGGAAAACCTTCCATAGGTTTTCCCTGGCCCTGGGTGGGCTGCTGACTGAATGTTGCCTCAGTTCCTCCTTAGTGGTCTCCAACTATCACACAGCAGCTCTTATTTTGGGAATGGATTTCCTAGGGCTGGTATGACTAGCCCTCTGTTGGCAAGGATTGCCACTGAGTAGCGAAGGTCCCTGGCTCATACAACTACATGTTTGTTTGTACATGCACTTAGTCATGCTGTGATGCGCAGGTGGCCACCAAGGCTCCAGATGCAAAGCTCACTGCATCTTTTCCATCCTCTCTGCTCTGTTTATGAGCCATGTAGTCAAGTGGGCTCATCTTGAGATAACTGGCAAATAAACTCACCTTCCTTATCACCAGTGCTGAAATAAATACCTACCAAAAGATGCACTGGAAAAAAAAACACTCCAGACTGACTTGATTCAATATTCCTGGGCACTGTTGATGTTAAATCAATATAGAAAAATGAGGCAAAGAAAGTTTTCTCTTAGTTTGGATTTATATAAAAGAACGAGGAAAATGTCTTTTGGTCTGGGGCTGCCCCTTAGCGTCCTGCTGAAGAACTGCTGCTTCCAGATCTCATGCTAGCAACGACTACCAAAGTGATTCAAGCTGTAGGGTCCAAGGGAGAGAGACTCCCACCCGACTGTTCCAGGACATATGTAGATGTTTCACCTCTGCATTACTATGGCAAGTTCCAAATAAGGGCCTGCATTATCAAAAACAAGCCAAATAAGTAATATCATTAAATATTACAGAGAAAAGAAACACCCGTTGCCCAGAGCTTGTTAGCTAGACCTATAAACTCTGCAGAGAATTTAAGTGCTTAACATAGGTCAGGGTTAAAATAATGGGACTTAGGCACATGCTTTGCTGAATTCAGGCTGCATATTCCACTAATGGCCTTTAATAATGCATCCCAGACTTACCACCTGCTGTGGGAAAAAGAAAGTTCAGAAGCACTGTTGTGGTTTAATCCCAGCTGGCAACTAAATCCCACACAGTCGCTCACTCACTTAACTGTGGTAGGATGGGGGAGAGAACTGGAAGAGTAAAAGTGAGAAAACTCATGGGTTGAGATAAAGACAGTCTAATAGGTAAAGCAAAAGCCACGTGGTCTGGCAAAGCAAAGCAAAGAATTCATCCACTACTTCCCATGGGCAGGCAGGTGTTCAGCCAGCTCCAGGAAAGCAGGGCTCCATCACGCATAACGGTTACTTGGGAAGACAAACACCATTACTCCAAACGTCCCCCCTTCCTTCTTCTCCCCCCAGCTTTATATACTGAGCATGACGTCATATGGTATGGAATGTCCCATTGGTCAGTTGGGGTCAGCTGTCCCGGCTGTGTCCCCTCCCAGCTTCTTGTGCACCCCCAGCTTCCTCGGTGGTGGGGTGGAGTGAGAAGCAGAAAAGGCCTTGACTGTGTAAGTGCTGCTTGGTAACAGCGAAAACATCTCTGTATTATCAACACTGTTTCCAGCACAAATCCAAAACATAGCCCCATACTAGGTATTATGAAGAAAATTAACTCTATGCCAGGTAAGCCAGCACAAGCACTTAAGGGCAATGCCACTGTTCAGAGGCTAAATGGAAGAAAAGACCAGAGTAATGTGATTTCCTCCAGAGCTGTTACAGGAGCAATGTGCAAATAACCATGAATTCTTGTCCAAATGCAGTGGGATCAAGAAACCTGAAGAGGGCATTGAGGACCAGTAAGTGGTCACGGTATAGAAGGAATGCTTAAAGAAAATAAGGCTGTAGCAGAAAACCTAAATAAATATTTCGCATGTGTTTTCACTATGGTGGAGATTGGGGAGGTTCCCACAGGACAAAGAAAGGGACATGTTGAATGACCTGCCTCAAACTGAACTGTACATAGAAGATGTTGCGGGGTAGATCCTCAAAACAAGTCATAACAAGTCAGAACTGCATAGTATGCACCCCAGACCTCTAGAGGAACTTGAGGTGGATGAACAATGGGAGCCACTGGCAGTAATCTGCCTCAGGACCACAGCACAGACACCTGCCGGGTACAATGCCAAGTGGAGAGGTGCCGGGTAATATCCAGAGAGTGGCTGAATATTAAGTCTGCTGTCCATATTGGGTAAAGAAGTAGGGACAGCCTGAAAACCAGGAGGGTGGGAAAACGACTGAAAACAGTACGCTGGGGAAAAGTAAAGAGAAGTCATAATGCAAATCTACTCCCTGAAGGAGTCCATCATGGGTGACCACCCTGATTACTGTCCACCTTGTTCCCAGAAAGCATTCCTCACTCTTAAAGAAACTAGGCTGCCATGGGGTACAAGGAAATGACTCACACAATAAATTGCTAAATGAAAGATAGGCAATAAAGAATAAATTTTGGGGGTTTACACGTGAACTGACACCATCGGTGGGGTCTCCCAAGAATCTGTGGTCTGGGAAAGGGAATGAATAAAAAAGGGATAAAGTTTTTTTGTTGATATAAAGCTATACAGAGAGAGGAAGTTAAAGTCCAGCTGTGAAGAACACAGAAGGAGCTCATGGAACAGAGTGATATAGTGTCTGATAAATTCAGCATAGATAAACACAAAATGATGTGGGGAAAATCAGGTTTTTGTACACAACTCTGAGCTTTGGGTTGACTATTAGGATTCATGAATGAGATCTTGGGGTAACGGCAAGCGAAAATATTGGTCCAGTAAGAATCTGAAAACAAATAGGATTAGGAAAGATATAGAAAGCAGAAAAACAGAAGTGTTTTTATGCCACTAAATGAGTCCAAGGGAAGTCTGCTTCTTCAATATCGTGGTGGTCCTCCTACCTAGAGTATGGCAGGATTAGAAGAATCATAGAATCATAGAATGGTTTGGGTTGGAAGGGACCTTTAGAGGTCATCTAGCCATTTCCCTGCAGTGAGCAGGAACATCTTCAACTAGATCAGGATGCTCAGAGCCCTGCCCAATCTGACCTTGAAAGAGATAAGAAGAGCAGCAAAGAAACAGATTTTGTGTTAGAAACGGCTAAATACACAGGGCAACTCAGTCTGCAGAAGGACATAACTGGGGATATGAAAGAAGTCCATACATTTGAAAATGACATGGAGAAGGTAAGAAGTAATTATTCATGGTCTTTCCATTACAAAACTAAGGAGAAAGAAAAATAATCTCCAACCTCCTAATTCAAAACAAGCAGAAGAACATTTTTAAGCTACTAAACTGCTTGCTGTGACAAATTCCTGCAGAACACTTACTGAGAGCTACCAAATACAAAAGCTTGTGTCATCAAGACATCTCCAAAACACAAATCATGGGAGACTGGGTTAGTGTTCCAGGGAAGTAGCAGCCTTGCCCCACTCTAGTCCTCTTTCCTACATACCTGCATTAGCCAGTGTTCCTGGAAGATTAGGCAAGAACTAGCTTTTGCCTGACATGAAAAGCCAGTTATATTCTTATGTTACCTGACAAAACCTCCCAACAATAATGTGGGACCAGTGCTAGTTCTGACAAAGAGTCTCTGCTTTCCTAGAGGACTGTGTGGTTTAAATGGCTGTCCCAGTAATATTGGAATAGGGAGAAAATTCATTAAAAAGTCCAAGGTAGATAAAACATTAATTTCCAGGACAAGGTTATAGGAAGGCAAAACTCTGAAAACAGAAAGTGCCTCCTCACTGGATGTTTTTATGGCTATTACAGCTGCAGTTGCTCTGAGGGATTTGCTCAAGAAAAGTGAATTTTTAGTAGTACTAGGAATGGAGCTGGACCAACACTACAGGAGCAATACATGTCTGAGCAGGAGCAAGCCTCAATGATAAAAGCTGATGGAAATTAAGAGGCAGAGGCAGACATTTGTAAGGTACAACTGATCTAATTGTCTTTAAAAGACAAGGAAACTAGGTGGTTGTTCTGAGTTTAATGAACACCATAAATGGCCCAGAGATGTGTTGCACGCATGTGCAAACCAAAATGAGCTGAGATAGTGGGAGGAACAGAAAAATCCAACAGGCATAATTTCCTCTTCACACCTGAGAGTTTATTTAGAATTTGGTGCTGTATTTTTTCTCTCTGTTTTGGGGAGAAACTAAGAATACACTGTGCTGTGCAGATACACTCAAGTGTATCAGCAAGATACACCATCCTGCTGAGATGCCTCCATCCCTCACCTTTGCAGGGCAGTAGCAGGGGCTCCTGGCTCCACCAGCTCCATCAGGTACCTCGTGCAAGCCACTGGCCAACAGTGGTGTTCCTTTGTGTCAAACAATGTGATGGCCCCATGGGCTTCATATTGGTATCTTGGCTCATAACCCTGTCACACACCCTCCTGCCTCATACCACAGTCCTATGTCACCTGGCACACTGGATGGTGGCAGAGAATACTCTTGCACTTGTGTGTCCCTGGACACAGCTCAAACAATAGCAAATCCATTCTCCAGCCTTTTCCAGTGCTTGCCACTGGAGTGTTGTTATGATCCATCTGTTTCACTTCTCCATACTGTTTTTATCCTTGCTTCCGCACCTCGCAGGCATAACACTTGCACAGCCTTTCAGCCCCTGCATTTGCAGGAAGGGACTCCCTCAGCTCCAGCAGACCGCATTGCATCTCACTCTGCAGCATGAGGTTCTCTTATGAGGTTGTGCATCATTTCCCATGATCTTGCTATGGGAAGCCTGTTTTTTGTGGCTGATGAGTTAGCTCACTTTCAAGTCCAGTATCTTAGAGGCACAGAAGTAGTCTGAATGGAACTGCATTCAGCAAACATCTCCAGTGCGTAAAAACAAAGACATTAGATAGATGTTGGAAGAGAAGAAGTAGACATAAGTGGCTGCAGAACTACTACTCAACCAATACACATTATGGTTAAAATATGCTATCAAAATTTGGATATAAAATGGAATGAAATCACCAAAGTAAGTTAAAATGGGTGAGTAAAAGTTTTGACAGATAGAAAGCCCACAGAGCAATTATCTACTTTGACTGTGTGCCACTAAAAATAGTCATCATGCCTGCTGTGGAAAACAGTGCAATTGTGCACAAAACCACTTAGAAATTTACAGCTCTGTTGCTTTCTAAAAGGATGAGTAATGTTTTGTTGCTCTTACCCCATTTTCCAAGTAGCCCTATAACAAAGCCTTGAAAAGAGCTGGTGCTATATTCACAGGGCTTCCTTCTCATCATCTCCCTGCCATGCCAAACAATATTCCACCTTTGATCAGCAAGTCTTCTCTTTACTTCAAAGAGTCACATAACACTGTTTAAACTCTCTCTCAGCCACAGAATGTTACACAGGTTGCATTCAAACCCTCTGGTTCTGGTGAGCTTTCTACATTCATTATCCCTAAAAGTTTTAATAACATTTATACTGTACCTTCTAAGAGGCATATATTTCTGGATGTCTGAGCTACAAAAAGCAGAATGTCAGTGACTGATATAATGTGCAACATTTTTTAGTTTAAGCTTTTATTTCCTCTGCAAGTATTTTTCTGCATTTTTTGCAGTGATTTTAGAGTGAAATCAGATTTTATCTTTACGGAAAGTCTTTTCCAAACTAACTGTTCTGCAGTTGTTTAAAAGTTCTTCATCCCTCTGGTATTTCCAGAGAAGGCAGGACAATACACTGACACAAATGCTGAGACTGGTATTAAATGAGATTTCAGATGTACTTTTGATAATACAAAGCATTGTCATCCCTGAACTAAAAAGCATGATGATGATACCACCCTCCTTCCTTGCTCTCTTTTTCTAGAGAATTTCTATTTCTTGGGGTAATTGACAGATACAAAAGGCTGGCAGGTTCTCAGGAGCAAGTACATGCTACCACTTTGTTTCCATTGTGTTGAGTGTTTAACTATGTTCTTTTTGGTACAAAACTGTAAATATCCTTGTTTTCACATAGAAAGAAGTTATCTCAAATACCTGAGGCTGTGAAGACTCCTTGGAGTCATACTGTGGCAGAAGTATGGCAGAAATGAGTATCATTTCAGTAGTGATTGCTGCCTTAACTGTACAGTGCTCTAATGGTACCTTCATTAATTACAGGCACACGTTCTGTCTTCTAGCAGTCACTGAAACAAGTGTAACTGGCATTGATGTCTTTTATTCTAAGGGTTATCTAAGTAAAATTATGCCACTCACAGAGTGAATGAACAACTACTTTCCAACAATTAAAATTACACACGTTGCTGACTCACGGAAAGCTCTTAAATGATGATATTACAAACTATCTACATTTTTTATCAGGGGACTGAGTCCAGGCACTCCTCATTCTTCATTCTTCAGTTCACTATCAAGAGAAGTTTGAGGTAAAATCAAAGGCAGGTGCTCTCACCAACTCCTCTAATGATGCAGCCCCCATGATGGGACAGGTCCAGCACTCTCAGTTGTCCCTGACTCACCTGACATGATGAGCCTCTGACCTGCCTTTGATACCAAACCGAGTGCACTTACAGCATTTTGCAAGAGTATTACAATTCCTCACTGTGGAAGATGAAATGCTAGTAAAAAAAGGGTACAAATGGGACTCTGCATTTGCTCAAAGGGTGGAGGATATTCATTCCTTACTTAATACATTTATTTCTTACTTGAGTCCACTCTTGTGAAGCAGCCTGGGTCATCACGCTCTCACCTGAGTCTTGCAGCACAAAGTTATTTGTAGCTATGATGGCCATGGTAAACACGCATTAAGTTACAGCCAGACATTTGCAGATGAAGCAACATTTCCATTCTAGCAAAACTCATGTGGGCTCAGACACTGCAAAAATAACTTTAAAAATCAGCTATTGCTGGCAATAAACTTCTGCATGTCATATCATTTCAGAAACCTAGGTATTACAGGAGATAAACAACAACACCTCTTCCTCTTCAAACAAGATTCTGCTTGGAAGACTTTGCTTTAACAATGTTTAAGGTCCAAGAAAAATAAGGGATGCTAGAAGATACTGTGAGAATATCCTACTTCAAAAGATACTCTCCAGGAGCCCCGTGTCTCTCCTTAGCAATCTGCTTCTCCAATCCCAAGCTTAGCAGGGATATTTAATACTATCAGTTAACTTCTTTTCCTTCTCTAACATCAGATATATATGTGTGTTTTGAAATGAGGAATTACAAAACCATTTGCACAGCACAGGGAAACTTGGATTAAGTCTTTTGCATTTGTATATTTGTTAAAGAAAATGTGCAATAGCAGCTACGAACAGAAGAGGGAGTCTTTAATCACAGTATCAGCTCTTTCTGCAGTTTTTCAGAAAACGAAGCAGTACATGACTCTATATGTAAAATTCTTTCCCCAGCTGACAAATAGTCCTCAGCCAGCTCCTGAATACCACTGATCTCCCTGGGCTTGGGCAGACAGCTTGGCTGGTATGTGACACGTGGCTCTGCCCCTTGGCTGAGAAGCCATGCTCCCACATCATGCTCTGCGTCCTTTGCCTGCTGAGATGATACAATTTCCCTGTACTGCAAATCTCCTGAAGCTAGGAGGTTAATATGCAACAGTGAGGATGTAAATTGAAGGTGGATGCTCTACTCCATGAAAACGCCAAGAGCCAAGGAGATGCTTGCATCTCTGTCTGCAATGCAGCAGCTTTGGCTCCTCATGTAGGTGGTAGAGAAGTGGATGCTCTGGGAGAAAGGAGGGAGGCTGCTAGGTTAGACATACTGAACTACCCTCCACAGATGTCTACCTACCTACCCATACCTACCTACTCTTAGATACCAAAGCAGCGATGTGTGTCTTCACTCCTATCCCAAGTGCAAACTAACAGTGAGGAGCTCGTTCTCCTTTGAAGAGGGAATGAACTACACAGCACAAAGGCACCATGAGTTCATGCTAAGGGAAACTGTGCACTAGCAGGCATAGGGTATATGCCACGTGCACAGTACAGCGACCCTACTAAGTAGAGAAGCTCCTCAGTGGTCCTCAGGCCATAGTGCTTCCTGATCACATCTGACAGGTCTAGTTCGGTGCCTTTGGGTACCTGCAACCAGCAATGACTTTAGGGTTGGTATTCATGCCAAATGTTGTTTAAAATTAAACCACATTTGGAAGACAAGGGATCTTTAAACAACAGAGCTGCTGACACCTCTCTTATCTAAATCTCTGCTATCTTGATTTGAGGTGTAGGCAGTGGAAGCTGTGACCTTAGCAGAAGAGTTGGGCATTTCCATTTCCCTACTTCTGGCAGAGGTATCTCCACTCTGTGCTGTCCTACGTCCTAGAGCCATGACCTCTCCTATCCACCTGCTCATGCCCTGCCATAACACAGTAACCAAAGTGAAGGTAGCTGTGGAAGGACTCTTGCTTACCCATTTCTCCTAGCACCTCTCCTTCTCCAGCCCCTTCTCAGCTCCTGCTGCAGAATTTAATTCTGCAGAGCTCACCCTGGGCTGTTTTGTCAATGCTGAAGCCAGCTCTGCATCCGTCAGTAGCAAACCTTAACAAAGCTATCTGCATTCTTCAGAGACATCAGACCAAACAGCCTCCTCATGAACAGTTTACCAGCCATCACCTTCAGAGAGCTTCTTTGTGCTCTCCCTCACCGGCTCTGCTAACCAAAAACTCACGTCAGCAGAATCTGGGAGTTGAGCGATGCTCCTCAGTCTTGGCTACTCAGCCAGGGTCTGGCAGCAACTCAGACACTGAGGATTGTCTTACCAGCTACTATGGTAGTATTCACAACTCTACCAATTTAACCACATGTAGTGACATGGGGAGCTTCCAGGCAACCAGAATAATATCCACAACACAATCTTCATAAATTATGACAAAGCATAATTTCCATAACTTCTTTTTAGCAATGCATTTTATCACCAAATCACTCTTCACAGCAACAGCACCCTCCACCCCAGCTCACAAATATCATCACCTCAATACAGCCACCTCCAGTGTTTCCAGTTCACAGAATCATAGAATGTCCTGAGTTGGAAGGGACCCACAAGGATCATTGAGTCCAAATCCTGAAGTTAGTCCTGAAGGAGTTGTATTCCTGAAGTTAACGGAGAGACATTAGTGATTTTGACCAAAAGCAGGCAACTTCATTTGAATGTGACAGAGTACTACTTACTTCCAACACGTCCTGAATTAGTGCTATGGGCTTGGCCTTGATATTTTTACACTGTGAACCATGTAACCCAGTTTATCTGCTCACAGAAAGCCAGATGGGTTTGCCTGACTGGGATTTGAAGATGAAATGTCAAGGAGTCATGATGTGTCAAACTGCAAGTATGCACTAGACCTGAGTCACTGCCAGCTAAATCCAGAGAGCATGGTGTTCCCACCCCAGCCAACAGTGCTGAGTTGACTTCTTGTGTTTTCTTCATATCTCCCTGGCTTTTGCCAATGCCTGACACCGAAGACTCTCAGGACTTTGAGGAAACTCCCTCAACCCATTGCATTTTTTAAATTTATGTTCTACACATAAATTATTTCCTTCATTTCCTCTTATTCAGTGGGTCAGCCTATCCAAAGAAGCAGCATATCCTTTGTTTTCCCATGTTAAATTACTCCCTTTTCCCAAGTGCTCAGAAATACAGACACAGGCCCCATGCAAAAGGGGCCTACCTCCCTGCATCCCACAGTCCACAGGATTATGTGACAGCACAGTCCCCATCGCAGACATTCAGCCTGGAGAAGCATGAACCCAGCTGCTAAACCACAGCACCAGGAGTACATACCGTCCTGAATTCAGACTCAGTGCAGAGAAAGCATGAACGCTAATAGTGTTCCCCACTGCATCATGTCCATGCATTGCTTCCTTCCAGCAGTGGAGAGCTGGAAGCGCTGTAGTGGTGGTGGGGAATCAAACAAACTGCCCTAAGGTTTCAATCTCAAACATGCTGAACATTCAGTTCCCAGCAGTTTGCTTCTTTAAGGTGAGACACAAAGCCAGAGTGCAGTTGGTGAACCAAATGTAGCTGCTAACTGCAATGGAGAAACATCACTCATGTGCCAGCTCATGCTTGTTCTCAGTCACAGCACTTGTCACTTGATGAATGTAAGGTTTGGCAATTAAAATCCTGCCACCCTTAAAAATTACTGTATGTTAATTTTTAGAACTGCTATAAAATACAGACAACATCCCTCTTGTCCTCTGTTTCCACAGAGCTCATTAATGCTCAATACTACATATTATTAACACCTTCAAAACAAACAAGGGAACAAAGCTTAGCCCATGTGATGAGTGTGCTATCGGCAGACTGAACTGGTAAAGCACTCCAAACACAGATGGAACTTCAGCAGCAAGACTGTGCTTTACAACCATCATCATAATACCATGCAAACAAGATGGAGCAAGTTTTATCAGCAAAGGTGCAGCCTCTGGGTTACAGCTACATTACGGCTCTTGCTGACATGGCTCTAGTGGTCAGAGATTGCACTGGTTCTCTCCCATGGGTGCACTGTGCTGTGGCAAAACACAATACCCAGGTGAGCATCAGGCCAACACAGGTTGCATGCAGCATCCAACAGCTGGCAGCATCTAACAGGGAAGCAGGGCACCTAGAGACTGGAGTGGACACGCTTTAATTACCTTTGCATTTGGGCATGCAGCCTCTATATTGAAGTGTAGACACTGGAGCTTGGCTCTGACAGAATTTTGTAGCTCAGTTACGGCAGAGATAACCCCTGGTAGACCTTGGTACCCTTGAGGTGGCTCTGTTCTGGTGTTTGTACCACATGAGCAATCCCAGGTGGTTTATGAACTCCAGTGCAACTGTGAACATACCTACCTCCATGTACATGCAGACAGATATGCCTTTCCCTCTTTCCCCAGCTACCAAAGAGCCAGCCAGATCATTGGGGAAGCTGGCTGAAAACACACTTAAATGACTGTGAAGCCCCAGTCACACAAGCTAGGACTGAATCAGTGAGTCCTGATGGATCCAAGCGAATTGTCACAGTGCCTCTGCACAGCACTCAATGCACCCTTCACAATCACTAGTCTTTTTTCATTATCTGAAGCATCTCCACCTCCTTTGGCCTAGATGACAGACTGCTGACTATGTAATCAGCCTGTTGTACTGGTCCTGCCAGCAAACAGTGCCTGGAGCCTACAGAAGGTTATCACTCCCGAGAAAAAATGTAGGTAGCACACACTCTCCTGACTGTCTTTGAATCAAAATGACCATGACTACTGTGTTCATGCTGAATTTAACATTGATGCTATATATTAACCATGTTCAAAGCGCCCATGACAGATAAAATACATCAGCAATTAAACTCAAGTCCCAAAGGGCTGTTACGGTAGTTAAGTACTATGCTGCTTGATTCCCAGGACAGCTACATGTCTAGATATGTGCTACATGTCCTCAGTCATCACACCACAGTTAGTTAGACAAAATGAATGCTAAACTATGTAGGCCCAGATGGTATTCATTGAGGAGTTCTGAGAAAATTCAGGGACAAAATTGCTGTATTAGTAACAGAAGTGTGTTGCCTCTTGCCAAAATTATACTTGAATACTGCGAGCCAACACTGTAATCAATAATTAAAAGCAGGTTCTGAGATGTCCAGGGAAATACAGTCCTGCGAGCCCAATATCTGTACTGAGCAATTAGTGAAGAGTCTAAGAAGGGTCACCACTAAGGAATTGCTGGACCTTTCTGGGAAAAGTCACCAGAATTTTTGTAAAGAGAAGTCTGGGCTTAACAACCCTGTAGAGTTTTGGCCTGTAGAGGCCAGATACATGTGGAGGTAAGGGTGATACAGTGGATCCAGTCTACCTGGATTTCCAAAAGCTTTTGCAAAAGTCCTGATCAAAGACCTTTAAAGAAACTTAAGCAGCCATGGAATAATAGGGCAGGTCCTCTTGTGGAAAAACAACTGATTACAAGAAAAGAAATACAGGGTACTGGAGCTAGACTTTTTTCAGTGGTGTCCAAAGACAGGACAAGGGGCAACGGGCTCAAGTTGCAACACAGGAAGTTCCACCTAAACATGAGAAAAAACTTCTTCGCTGTGAGGGTACCAGAGCAGTGGAACAGGCTGCCCAGGGAGGCTGTGGAGTCTCCTTCCCTGGAGACATTAAAACCCTGCCTGGATGCGTTCCAGTGCCCCCTGCTCTAGGTGTCCCTGCTCAAGCAGGGGGGTTGGACAATACGATCTCTAGAGGCCCCTTCCAACCCCTACCATTCTGTGATTCTGTAGCAGAAAAATGGTCAGTTTTCACAATACCAGTTACCCACCAGTGTGGTGCTGGACCTATACAGTTCTACATGTTCATATATAAATGGTCTGAAAAGGGTTGAGCAGTGAGGAACAGAAGTTTGCTGATAACACAGTAGGTCAAGACAGCAAGGCCTTAGGCAGGCTGCAAAGAATTGCAGAAGAACCTTGTAAGACTGATTGAGCAATGAATTGGTGGATTAGTTAAGTAACTGTAAAGTGAGGTGTATGAGGGAAATACATAATAGCCTGAGAGAACTATGGCTTGCAAAATGTAACCACTCAGGAGAGAGATGCAGTTACAAGCAGCTGCATGAAAACATCAACTCTGTGCTCAAGAGCAGGGAAAATATAAAATAAAATTGAATGTTAGGGGCTATTGCAAAAGGAACATGGAGCAAAACAGAAGTCATCACTGTACCATCCATGGCTTGAATACTGTGTAGCTTGGTGACTGTGCACGTGAACGGGAAGTTCTCAGATAAAGGAAACACGATGTTTAATAGTGTTGAATAGTGGCTGTACTGGAAGGACTGAATTGGCTAGGATTCCTCAACCTGAAATGTAGCTGAGGGAAAGGGAATATGATACTGGCCTACAAAATTGCAAGTGGCTGGACAAGATGGTTAGGGACTTGTTCACATGCTCTTCTCCTGTAAGAACCAGGGACCACCAAACGAGGATAGCGCATCCTGGTTCAAAGCAAATTAAATGAGGTTGACTTTCACAGCAAGACAGCCAATAGGTGTTAATAATTAGACCAGCCAAATCAGGCTTCATGAAACTCTCATGCTGAAAATAGCTGTCTGTTGAGAGAGTACTGTGGGGAACTTGATACATGCCTGCACTGTTTTTACCCCTCCCCAGGGTAACTGCCTGTAACTTCTTTTTGTTGGTGTTTTGTGTGCTTTTTGAGTTACAGATTAATCCCCCTCACAGATGCCCTTGAGCTTAGCTCCCCCAGCCTTCATGTCTTTTTTCCTCAACTTCAGAGCATGTTTCAACAGTCCCGCAACAAAGGACTCATATGGTACAAAACAAAAAGCTGCCCTGGCTACGTCTTGCATGCATCTGGTATGTTGGTAGGTGCCTTATGCAGCAGGCCTACTGTTTTCTGAAACACCCCTTGACACCTCGCTGTCTTGTTGATCCTCAAAGGCATGAGTAAGCAGATTACCCAGGCCAAGCCAGACGGACCCTCGGTATTAGCCAGCAGAGCCATTCCTATGGTCTGTGCTGCTTACGAAGTTAGGCAGCAGCTTCACAGCTCCTGTGCCTTAACTTGCCTTGTAGTTGCACAGTGCAAGCAGGTGTTGGTGGTGAGAGACACAGTCTGACCCCCTGTCTTGTGCTGAGCAAGAGCTCATCTGGCGAACCAGCCAAATGCTGTTCCAAGTCAAACGTAAACTCTCCTCCCTCCTCCTGGTAGAACTTTAACCCAGGACTGATCCTGGACAGCAGGAGGGAACAGTATGATGAAGCAGTTGGTGTCGGGGAAAGACTAGTCTACCTCTCTTAGCTGCAGCATAAGCTTGAGTTGTTTGTGAAACAATGACATTGTGCACATAAATTACTCCCGGGCTACGTGTTCCTACCCCATCACTACCTGGCTGCACAGACACACAATTGCCCATTTGAGGACTTTATTCAAATCAATTGAACAACCAGCCTGGTCTACTTGCTGTGTTAATTGGAACAAAATAATTCATACTAAATTCAGAATGAGGATTTGCAAAGCAGCTACAGATGCAAAAACTTTCCCCAAATTTGCTTGTTTCAAGAGCAAAAGAACACAGCAAAACAATTCATACAAAGTTTTTTCCTCTTTACCTGCAGATTAGTTTAGTCTTCATTGCACTTGGGTTGCAGCAAAAAAGACACAGTTGCAGCATTGTATATCTAGAAGATACAGATCATAAAAGCAATTGGATGCATGATTAAATTCTCAGTACCAGTTCGCTGCTTCGCTCCCTAACCACACAACAGTTAGATGCAGAGCAAGGTACCCCTCCCTCCCAAAGACACACACCCAGATGGCATCACCAAAACAGCAAAGGAAAATCACAAAGAACATTAGTAGTCTCTATTATAAAAGCAAACTAGACTTAGATTTTTCAGCTCCCAGTAAGCATAATACAAAGGAATAAGCTTCACCTAGATGACTGTGGGCTCCTTGAATAGTATTCTCCAATGTTTGTCACATAGTACAACCTCCTTTTAAAATAAATCATTCTGTTAGTTAAAACTTTTTCTCAAAAAGCTTTGAACAACGCTACAGTAACATCCAACTCTAACATGTATCATTGGTAGACCTTTGCTGTTACTGAAGGTAGGAAAGGAAAGATTCCTCCTTACCACCTGTTTTGTCAATCCACAGATGGATACTAGAAAGGCGAAGTGGTCAAGGAGATTAGCACTCCCCTTCACATGAGCTGCAGTGGAATGGTACAATTGATTGTGTGATAGTCCCCAACTCTAATCCCATCAATGACAGGAAAGGAAGAACAAATTGTGACAGCATAGATACAAGCATTATTTGGTGTACTTCTGATAAAATAACAAGAAATAAATCCTGTCCCCCAAACCCCTGGCTACCTTAAGGATATTCTCCTTCAGCAATTTAAGTGATCCATGAATCATCAGTGCTATCTTTGTGGTATTATATAGGCACACACAGATAATTCATCATCTTTACAATATACAACCTGTAACCATTGAACTCCTGACAGATGTAGGTAGTGCTGTAATCACATAAACTGCATGCCCTTCCTTCATGTTATTCACTACCATATACAGAGCAGGAAGCACACTCAGCAACATAAAGGACATTCTCATATTCTGTTTATCACACACAGGCTAAGGAAAAAGTTCAGACAGCAGTTCGAAAATGGTACAATCCCCTTCTTCCCAAGTCCTTTCAGTGAACTGTGGCCTCTTACATAGTTATTTTCCAGCAAGAATGATGCATTACATCTTCAGCTCAGTAATAACTAAGCTATTATTTCCCTGCTTTTTTTCAGGAAACAGGAAGAGCAAACTCTTTATGCCTCAGAATCATTTGTGTTCCACATCATCTGAAGAGCTGTAAACTCTCTGATCCTCTGAAATACCACCACACAACATCCTAGTTTCACACTAAGCACCTGCTAGGAGTTAGTAGACAAGGCTACAGCAGATAAAAGGAGAGACAGAGCTTAATTAGTACTTGATATGAGACATCAAACACATTACACAAACCTCTTAGTCTTTATTATGTATGGGCAAAACAACCTTGTTACAGACTAGCACACAGAAGAACATAATTTGTAAATACTTGCAGCCTTTAAGCTGTACAAGACTGCTCAGATTCTTCCTACAGTTCAATCTACCCTCTTCCTTACTCTCCATAATTGAAATGGTGAATATTTCCTGTCTATATACCGGATGCCACACAGTACTTTTTGGACTGAGGGTTTTTCATTTGCTTGTGTTTGTAGGGACCCAGCTACGTCTAAGCCTCAGACAAGTCACTTGGATGCAAGTTCAATATACAACTTGGTGAAACTTACCAGGACTCCAAGATTTGAAAAAATGCATTTAAATCTTACAAGCAAACATATACCCATCAGCTTTTCAGAAGAAAAGCACATGTGATTCCTTATCCCTGAGCCATCACAAATATTCTGGGTGAGGGAAGAGAATTTAAGATATATTAGAAATCCACTGGTGCTGAAGTTTGCTGTCTTGTTAATGCGTTTGTTTACATTTCACTATTCCCTCCCATTTCTGAACTGTTTAGTTTTAGTTATCTGCTAATAAGATAAGGGAACAGTTTCACTATAATGAAATGCATCATTAGGTAAATTTTACTTAACCCATTTAGACATTACAGCTACAGTTGTCAGACTCCTAATTCTCTATTAGGAATATCTTTATTACCTGAAACCAGGGAAGTTGAACTACTCAGCATTTTCAAGAGCATGTAAAAGCATAAAAGAAAGCACCCAACTCAAATGTGTTATTAAAAAAATTTAGATATATTAAAAAATACAAGGCACATAATATAAAAATCAAATAGCTATTCATCAAAACTTTGTTAAATATCCCCATTTAAGATCATGTACAGGCAAGCTTTAAGTAACAGTGTATAATCTCAACTAACATTTTATCTCAGTGCTAGCTGATAACATGTTCAGCTTGTCAACTCAATAGGGTGACCTTACAGGCTTCCACCATGTTAATATTTACAACATGAAAACTTGGAAAACAATATCAAACTATATTATACTAAAGATAATAAGCACTCACATTGCTGGACCCACACCAAGATGGTGAAACGGATTCTCCTTTCCTTCTGTCTACAGCTTCCAATAACATTCAGTGTAAGTAGGTACATAGAGCAAGGTCCTACATATGCAATCTGTTCAACTGTTTAATGGATTACAATTAAAGCCCAAACAGATTTCTCTGTTAATTAAATATACCAGCAACACTACACAACATTCCAGTGACATTTTGCTTTTTAACAACTTCGATACTGAACAAAAATGTCTTCAGCCATGACTCACTTCCAAGTCAGCAGGACTTTTGCAGAGCACTGGAAATGTCACAATTTTTTTCCAGTCTAGTGGCAGGATTAATCTGCTTATGATTTCTACACAGGGTAGAAAGCAGCTGTCAGTTCTGAAATCCAGCCTTCAATGTAATGAAAAAGCAAAGATGTTTCTTCAGACTCTCTTGTACAAAATAACTCTCCTGTCACATCCTTTCAGCACTAGTAATAAAAGTCACTTGTCTTCCAGGATTGAACTCAGTAGGTTGATTTAGTGGTCCCATTTGAGTTTGAAGAATAAGAATTTGATTTCTTGGGGTACCTGCCTGATGACAGAGACACTTGCATCCTCCGCGTAGTTCGCACAGTTTGGCAAAGAAGAGCATTTTTAAGGTTGTCTCTGAAGTCTTTTGAAATATAATAATAGATGAATGGATCAATGCAACTATTCAAAGTAGAAAGACACAGTGCAGTTATGTACGACACATACAGATAGCTCTGGCGGTAGGTTTTGAGGAGAGAATAGTGCACAACAAGCAGCACATTGCTAGGTGTAAAACAGATGAGATACATAGACAGGACAGCGATAATGAGTTTGATTGCTCTTTTTCGCTTCTTCCCAGTGCTTATATCTGAGATGGAAGCATTCAGAGTCTTAATCATTAGTATGTAAGCGACAGCAGTGATGAGAGCTGGAATTAAGAAGAGTCCAATTGCAAGTGAGAGGAAATAACTGAACATATGAAGAGGCAAAACACTTTCAGGCAACACATCATGGCAGGTAGTGATATTAAGATCTGAAATGTATGCTGTCTGATTAACAAGATACAATGGAATCGTGCCCAACAAAGTAAGTATCCAGATAGCAAGGGAGATGCCCAAGGCAATTTCCGATTTCTTTCTTGAATGCACTATGGGGTTCACTACAACCCAATACCGTTGCACACTGAGACATGTCATAAAAAGAATGGAACAGTACATATTTCCATAGAAAAATCCAACAAGTACTTTGCAGAGACCTTCACCAAATAGCCAGTTATTGCCATTTATATGGTATGCAATCTTCAGCGGGAACCAGACAACAAAAAGAAGGTCTGCTAATGCCAAGTTAACCATATAAATCACAGCTGGATGTTTCTTCTTTGTTCGGAAAAAAAAGACCCAGAGCGCCATGGCGTTGCTTGGCAAGCCAATGATAAAGACAATGATGTAGAGAACAGGAAGAAAAACTGTAGTCAGCTTTCCTGTGAGGGCTTTTGCTGCAAATTCATCCACTTCGTATAACTCTTTAGAGGCATTATTTGTACTTGGAACTTTCTGGCCAAGAAAACTTCTTCCTTTTGAACTGTTGGTTCGACTACTCTCTAAAAAACAAACAAACAAAAACAAAACCCAAAAAATTAATACGTTGTTGCTATTGAAGTACAGACTTTTTGTTCTTTTTAAAAATAAACTACACATAATGATTTACTCTGAAGAATTAAAGAGGGCTTCATCAACAGAAAAATTAAGAAAAATTGAAGATGAGTGTAACACTGTATCTGAATTGGAACTTGAACACACTGACTTTGTGCATGAACATGCAACAGGACCAGTCATGTGGGATCTCTTTCCCATTCATGGTGAAGATGGTCAGACAATGTCTGCAGTTTCTACTCAAAGTGCTAGGTGGTAAAGCTGACAGCCATGGTTGCTTTGATACAGTTCCAGAACGAAAAATGCTTACACCTTGCATTTTAAAGAAAAGAATTCTTACACAAGAAATATGTAATGCACAAGTATGTATGTTTTCCAGTATAGATTCTCAAAAGTAGCATAACTTTAGATAGCTGTTCAAGTTATTACTGCAAAAATCAGATGTACAGCATTAGCATCCTGTCTAGACTGTGTGACCTCCTAAAGAGGTGTATAAAAATACAGCATATATCAGTGTTCTTGAGAGTTTTGAATTAAGTTACCCTAGCTCCAGTTAACAAGGATTTGACAGGTTCCAGGCACAGGCACACTTCACTGGAAAACCAAGGTGTAAAAAAACTTTTTGCCAGTAGAGTGACATAGACAAATCTTCACAGTAGACTACATGAGGACTTAAGTGTAAATTATACCAGCGTACAACAGTCCTAAAGAAAATTAATTCAAATGCCAAACAGTAATTTTGGCCTATATGTGGTATAATTACAATAGGGCAGAATTATACTAATTCTGCTCTCAGATCTTCAAGCTATATGATTATGTCAGCAATACTGTTAAAGATTGTGAAGTTTACTCCTATAATACAGAAATCCCAGCTCCCTAACATGAGCTATGCATATTAGAAGCCATAAAACCAGCTGGAAGAACATAGCTTACATAGACATCAGATCATGTAAATGATAATTAGCCGAGCAGGCTTATAGGCTTATAGCTTAGCTGAGATAGATCCTACAAATGCTTGGAAACAGACCCTTTATTGTAAGCTGACAGTAATTCTCAGAGTACTGTAATTCAGTGAGGTGTACAGTGCTATGTTAAGCAGCTGTCCATCAGTAAGTAGCTGATATTATCAAATTGCAGTCATACTATTTGTACTCCATTACAGAGACTTATACTGTAGAAAACTGGTAGAGCAAATACTACCACTTCATTCTTATTAATGTTTTGTGATTGGAGCAAAACAATGCTTTGTAGTTGATGTTCATAGGTTGGGTTGAAAAAACAAACAAACAAACCCCACAAAATCACTCACCAAAAAGTGCTTAAAGTGTCAGTGTGACACAGAATAATAAGCTATAATAAAGTGGATTGATCGACACATGACCCACAGGCAGGCCTTGGTATTACAAGAGTGACAGAATACAGATAAAGGTTTGTTTTATTCTATTTATGAAGACATAGTCAAGCTAAATGGGTGATTTGTGAGACCAAGTCTTGCTTTTTTGCTTACTTTAAGTAGTTTAAGCCTCAAAAGTTCTGACTGCAGACACTGGGCAGTTAGCCCACAGTGTTAGCCCACCTGGCACCCATAAAGGGAGACAGTTCAGTGTCCCATTTCTCTTTGCAGTTAACACTCCCTCACCAAGCAAACAATCCTTTCATAGGTATTTATATTTTGTAAATCCTTTTCTTTCTCTTTCTGTGCTTGCACTTTTCCACAACAATTGAGTTCTTTTCCAAGCTGAGTTTCACCCTGCCTGACTCACATACAGAGAATGCAGTTGACTTGCTAATCTGCCCACGGGAAAAGCTTCCCAGGCATCAGGGGGAAAAACGTACTCTCCTCCCACAACAAAAGACTGTTTCAACACCTTTGCCCATTTGTCCAGAAGATATAACCCACTGGATACCGAAACATTATGCCTACCCTGCAGACACAAAAGTGACAGCAGGATACAATATCCAAATTAACTAGCTTAGGTCACGGTAGTAATACCCACACAGGACTAAGGTTAAAATTACCCTAATTTTTTGATCTGCAGTTCAGATTCACCACAACCCCATAACGGCATTAGCCTGTTGGAAAACAGTGACAGTCATGTCCCCTGGCTTATAGTGCATCTCTCTTGGTCGCTCTTCCAGGCCATTTCACCTCCCTACTCCAGAAGAACAAGTACCCAGATAAAATTTTTAAGCAGACAACTCACTCCCTCCCCAAAGATGATTCCAAACTCCATCCTCGCGCTGCATCCCCCAGGTCAGACAAGTAGGATATTAAGAGGCAGCCTAATATCAGAAACTCTGAACAACAAACTTTGCACCTAGCTAGTATCTATTTGTTGAGAAAACACGACCTAACGTAAGCTTGGCTTCTATATTTACACAATCTATAAGCATATACTTCTATTATGTAAGAAAGTCCAGGTTGAACAAATACAGAACACATTGCAAAGGCATGTGTACATATGCCAACGGGGATTTACTATAAAAGGTAGTGAAACATGAACCTTAAGGCAGGGAAATATTAGTAAGACTTTTTTACCCCCCCCCCAAACAGGACTTACGTTCAATAAGCAATAATACAAACTAACAAAGGTAAGAACTGAGATTAAAAAACGATCCTAGCTTTTCGGAGTTGGGAAAAAAGCGAGAAGACGCTCTTTAAGATTTTTTTATGTTTATATATAGCTTCTAGGCAGGTGCTAGCCGAAAGCCAGATGAGGTCCGGCACCGATGCGCCCGCGCAGGGCCTGCGGTCCCACAGCCCTCCCCGCCGGCTCCGTGCGCCCCAGGAGCCCCGAGGGGGCTGGACGTCGAGCCCGCCTGCTTGCCTGTTGAGCTGCTGCCCCCCCACCCGGCGCGGAGGCCGGCCGGCAGCGCCCTCCCGCCGGGTGCCGGCAGCTCCACAGCCACCGGTCCGAGCTTTCCGAACCCGTTCGACCCTGCGGGAACCTTGCCCAGTCCACCCCGGGCTCCCCGCACCCCAGCCGCGGCCAAAAGCCTGCTCTTCGGCGCGGTCCAGCCCCGCCACCGCGCCCGCCGAGCGCCCAGCCGTGGCCCCCGCACCGCTCCCCGCCTGAGGCGGCGCCGCCCGCAGCCCAGCCCACAGCCGAGGCACCAGGCAACGAGCGCGGCACCCGCGGAGCCTGGGGACGGCTCGGCCGGCCGTCCCCTGCTGATCCGACCCCAGCCCAGCGGCGGCTCTAGCACCCGTCGGCGACAGCTCGCACTCCTCCTCTCACCTGCGGGAGTGGCGGCTCCCAGCAGCGCACAGAGCACCAGCAGCAGGCACAACCCACGGCGCCCAGCCATCCTCCCGCCGCGCTCCAGCCACCACTGGCCTCTCCCGCACACCCGACCAGTTTCACCTGATACCTGAGCTAGGAGGGGGCGGAGGGCGCGGTCTGGCCGCTACCAGCCAGGCAGCGGGCGGAGCCGAGCCAGACCACGTCCCCCACCCCCGAAGGACTACAGTGCTGTCCCTAAAATGGCGGGTTGAGTCTCACCGGCGGGTCCGCTGAGCCCGCCGCAAAATGGCGGGGACGCCCCCATTTCCTTTGAGGGGGTTGGGGGTTCTGGTACCTCGCCTCACGCCCGGTGTCCCCGCTCCGTGGCCGCTGGGGCCGAGCAGGTGCTGTGGCCTCGGCCCTCACCTCCCTCCCTCTCAAGCTGGCCCTCCGGCCGTCACCCGGCCCTAAACCCGCCGGCGGGAGCCCGGCCGCAGCGCGGGGGCTCCCTCTTGCCAGCTTGTAACTGGGTAAAGCCCAGGCGTAGGGCTTGAGTGGCCACGTATGTGGAGACGGTCGTGGTTCGATGCCGAGCTGCTGCTGGAGCAGAGCAGGCTGGTCCTGGGACACACAGGCCGGGGGCAAGCTGGCATGGAAGTGGGCTGGAGGGGTGTTTTGTGCACCGCGTTACTCCTCCTGGCTCATAAGGTTGCTTTGTGTGCACCATGTTTTTTACTGTTCCTTACTTTGTCATTTGACAGATGGGTAGGAAGATGCATAATGGCTACTTAACCTAAATGCATTTGTGGTACTGTGCTGGTGTGATCCAGGGTGAGAAAGGGGTGTTTTCATTTGCCAGCCTTTCTTAAACTTGGAGTATGCCAACTTCTTTTTGTTTTTTGCAAACAGGGATTTCAAGAACTAAATTAAGCACAATGCAATGACAAGCAGTTTTTTCCATTTATCCACACAAATATGAATTTAAGAAGTGTTTTTAAGTTTGTAAAATCAAGCACACAACTTGCCAAATTCCAAAATTAAAACTACGTGTTCAGTCCTGATTCACACCTCTAGATCAGTTCTCCAGTTACATCACAAATGCTCCCTCTGCCTCAGTCAGTCTGCAAAATGCTCAGTGTTCAGTTGGTGAAAAAATTATTGGTTTTTTTTTTTCCTTTTTTGAATGAATATGCTATGACTATGTTCTCTTCTATGTTGATCTGAAGAGAAAATTCTTTTTGTGGGCTTTCTGTGATGGTCATGATATATCACTGTGAGCTGAGGAGGTCTGCATTGTTCCCATTTTACAGATGGAAAATGGAGTACAGAGAGGTAAAGGTAGACACATTTGGAAGTTTTGGGTGTCTGAGTTGACACTCTCAGGGCCTTTCTTTTTTGTGTCTTTGTTATAAGTTACTCCATACTCAAAACACAGTTCCTGTTTGTCATCCACCCAGCTAAGACTGTTTACAGATTTCTCATCTTAGTCTCAGCTTCCTTGCAGCACCAGGAGAGTCATAGCCCATCCCTCCAGACTCCCTCCCTGTCTCTTTCTGTCTCACTTGCAGTACTGTTTTGTTTACTTTACCGTTACAAACTGCTTCATGGGTGCTTAATCTTCTGCTAATCACCTTGTCCAGTGAGTTGTAGTCTTCTCATCTGGCTTTTTATCTAATCTCCCTTTCAAACAGGCATGTACATATGTGCTGGCTGCCGATCTCCACGGTGTTTTCCCTCTCAGATCCCTAGTACTATGGAGCAGTCAGTCCTTCTCTCATCTGGTTCTGCTGCAGCCAGTGCTCTCCTGCCAGCACCCAGTCCCAGTCTTCAATGTTTGTTTTCTCTTGATTTATCCTACCCAGTCTGCCTTTTTTGTCCCCTTTACATTCAAAGCAGACAGCTTCTTCTCTCTTTTCCTTGGATCCAGCAACACTGGAAGGGACTGAGAACACATGGGAAAAGGATCGCTCTGGATTTAGCCTCTATTGAGTGTAAGGAAACCATGTTAACAGAGATTTATAATTCTGGGAGAGGCTTTTTACCAGGGCCTGTAGTGATAGGACAAAGGGTAACATTCTGAAATTAAAAAAAGGGTAGATTTAGATAAGATAGAAGGAAGAAATTCTTTACTATGAAGGTGGTGAGACCCTGGAACAAGTTGCCCAGAAAAGTTGTGGATGCCCCATCCCTGGACCTGTTCAAGGTCAGGTTACATGTGTCTTTGAGCAACCTGAGCTAGTGCAAGGTGTCCCTGCCCATGGCAGGGGTGTTAGGCTAGATGATCTTTAAAGGGCCCTTCCAACACAAACCACTCTATGATTCTGTAAAAAAAATAATGGTCTTTGACACTTGTGAGTAGTAGTTCCTGGTGCTTTGTCTGTGCTTTGCTAAGAAGGATTTTGTTCTAGTTTTGTTCTATTTGCTTTTATTGAGAAGCTGGTTTTCCTAGCTAACATGTTCAGCAGGGATAATATATGTTAGGAAGATTTCCTATTTATACTCTACAAATGAGTTATGTCTCATGACTTAAAATATATTTAATAGAAACTAGAAGTGATCTTGCCCCTGTTCAAATCACTGGGATCTCTGTGCAAAGCAGTGTCAGGCCTTTGTGATTTTTTGTTGCCTTTATTGAAGACAACTGATTTGTCAAACCCATTTACAGTTCTAGTATACCATTTATCAGTTTGGAAAGAAACTTTAACAATTTGTAAATAAACACAAAACAATTATGTTCTTGTTCACACTAGTTTATAATTGGAAAATAATTGCAGTAAATACAACTGCCACAGGAAGAATAAGTGTATGACTATAGATACTTATTAAACCCCAATTCTCCTTTACAAATTGGTAATTTCTTGGTTTTTCTGCTATACAATTTTTTCTGCTACAAATACATATATATGGAGGTGTGTGTATATATATACATACTGCTATATTATACTATAATGAGTTGAGAAAAATCATCTTGCACCTTTATACAGTGGCTTGAAGGGAGCTTTGAACTTGCATGTCATTCATTCGTTATTTATTATCAAAGCATAGCTAAAACTGATAAAAAGATAAGTGAGCACTACCTCATAATTTCCTGTTCAAGCCATGTTTGTCAGGGGCATGTTATCAGAAAAGTCTTACGCACCTTTGGGCAAAGGGCATCATTGGAAATGTGCTCTCCCTTGCAGTTTGAGTAGCTGATGGGTGTGGTGGTATTAACACAGCTTAGTGCAGGGGCTCTAAAGGGGACCTTCCAGGGTACGCCCCTAAGGTCTTGATTCATTTTTAACAGCATAATGATGCGGTGTAATCATGAAGATGTGTGACTGTCAAAGATACTTGGTACCCCTTTATTAAATGAGAAATGGAAGTGGTTTCATTGCAAGGCACTTGCTAGTACTCATGCAGTTTGTGCTAGGATAAATAGGTGGAAACATTTTTAATATGCAGAGCTTGTTTTATGTGCTTTGTGTGCCAAAATCAAGCAACTGAAAATTAGGAAATGCTATAATTTGGATTTCTTGTGCAATCTTAATTCAGCGTGCGTGTGCATATGCATTTTGAAAGGGGTTTAGTTATAACATCCAATCTTTCTGTGGTGCACTGCGGTGCACTGCATGGAGTGTGGTCATGAATAAACAGGTAATCTCATACTTAACATCTTTACTTATTTGAGATATACTCAAGACACCACCATCTAGCTAGTACTGACTTCTTATCCTGCTTCTGTTGTAAACTGGGAAAGTACTTTCTCTCCATTGATAGGAATGCAGAGAAAAGCACGTGCAGATTGCTTGCTACTCATCAGTGCAACCACTGGTTTAGGCTCAGTTTGTAGTTTGTATCTGTCTGATGTACATGGTGCCATTCTGTTACCTGTGCTGAGGAAATGAAACAATGGATCATTATTAAGATAGGATAAAAATATGTAATAACTGAACAAAATGAAATATTTTTATGTGTTGGTGTGTTTGTTAAAGTGGGTGTTACCCTGTGCTTTGTAATAGCCAACTAGTCTCCAGCACAAACCACCTGCAAGCAGACAATGATAAATGGGAGCTTGCATCAACACATGGAATTTAAAATAAGGTCAGGATTACAATGGAAACAAGATTATTAAAAAGCTATATGCTTGGATATGCAACCTCTTTGCAGTGGAAATATAGGGGGGAAGGTTGTGGTAGAAAATTAATCACAGTATTAGTTGTGATTAACTCAATAAAGATTTTCCACATCTTTCTCTTTCCAAATCCTGTTGATCCATCTCACATAGGATGTTTATTGGTGGCTTATCATGAGATAACTCAGTTTGTACTGACACTATGGGACTATCCAAACACCAAATTACTTTTAGGAATGGATCTTTATTAGGTAAACATTAAAAGTGATAACTGAACTGTTGAAAACATTCTGAAACACCTTAAAAGCCCACAAAATTTCTCAGATAGTTTCTACTTTCTGTATTCCTTTTAGTAATATAATTAAACCACACCAGTTCCAAGGAATGATTTAACTCAGATTTTTCAACAAAACCTTTCTGATGCCAGGAAAAGATTGCAAAGTCTGATGAGTATAGTGAAATTATAATCCTAACCAGTGATAAGAGGTAAAGAGGTTTTCCTTCCAGAGATTAATAAATGAAAATTGGCATACATTGGCCAAAGCGAGGAGGGATTTCTTTTTCCATTTTTTCCTTCTGTTTCAGTTAAGCTACTATTTGTATGTACTGGTTTGTAAAACGACTCTGAAGGGAGTTGAAAGTTATTTTCAGTATGGGTCTATAACGATTCTTGTCTAGTGTTTCTACATCTGCACTGGAAGGAATATAGGGTGGAGTGTATAAAATAACAATTCCTCTTAAGGTAATCTGAATTGTTATAGTGAACCACAAACGCAATGAGAGACAAGAGTATTGTATTGCAGCAAAGAGGATTGTTGTCTGTAATGTGTGTGAAGAAGTCCTTCCTTCACCCAGCACCAGTAAGTTATTTGTTGGGCGATGTTTTTAACTCAGTCCATATCTTCCTTAAAGAAAACTGGACAAAGTCAAGAGAAGATGTGAAAAATTGGAACGATCTGGAGAATGTTTGGAGAAATTAATTTTGTTTGGTCTAAAGAAGATTGTGAAGAGACATGATGACATACTTAAAGTATGTCCAAAGCTGCAGCATGTTTTCCATGTTTGCTGAGTAGGCTGAAATGTTAGCAAAGTTAGATATTAGGAAAAAGGTTCTAACAATTAGCTTTACTGAGCCAAATCAGTTTTACTGGGCCCTCACTCTCTAGGGAATCTGTAGGACCTCCACGACTGGCAGTTTTAAAGTGGTTTAGACAAACAGAAATTACATAGGTATGTATAGTTCATCCTGGCAGAAGAAGTAGGTGATGGCTTGAGTAAGTCTTCCAGCCTACCTGTTAGTGATTCTACAAAAATTTTCCTGGCAGAATAAAAGCACAGTCCTTTATTACACTGCCCTCAATGGTCTTATCCTTGTTTGGGATCTGAACACAACAAGATTTGGCATGGTGTTCGATGTACATTGTGAGTCAGCCTCAGTCGTTCTACACTCATGTATCTGTTCAAAAACACATGCTACTGAAAAGCTAGGCCCTGTCTTATCTGATTCTAGCTAGGAAGGGTTCAGATCCTTAGGTCATGCTTATCATTACTGAGCAATCATGACTCAGGCAACAGCAAGGTCTCCTCCTGAGATTTTTTGCCTCTGGGGAGGCAAAAAAGCTGTTCTTGCTTTCCCGACACACAGACAATAGCAGTTTTCCAAACAAATGAAGGACCAGAAGCCCAGAGGGAAGAAGCATCCAGGTGGGGAACTAAGGGAGAAGAACACCAGCTAGGTTTTAGGGTGGTGGTAGACCTCTGGGAAACCCCATGGTATCTGTACCCATTTTGAAGAATTAGACAACAAGAAAAATGCCAATCACTAACTGCAAAGTTTGGTGGGTGCCGGGGAGAGCTGTGCTTTGAGTCTGACATAAAGAACGTGAAGAGAGTGAACCACACACGTGGTCATCTTCAAAAAGCAGCACGAAGACATGGTCTCAGAGACTTGGGAGCTGACTAAGTCATAGCCAGATGTTGGAAAGTGGGGAGACAAACTGAAATCTGGGTGGGGGACCATTGGTGGTCAGTGCTGCCAGAAATTGCAGCAGTCCTCTGACAAGAGCTTTATAAGAAATTAATCCTGTGTACAAAACAGTTGTGATCATAGTCTTGTGTGACTTATGTTTTTCCCCAGAGGGTTAGGCAGTATATTTTGAGGGTTTTTTTAAACTATTTAAAATTTTTTTGTGCATTTGTTTATTTTAGTCTTTCTGTGTTTAAAACACAAAAATGTCTAAAACAGAAAGTGGTTATTAGGGCCCTTAAGGGATACTGTAACCTCTCCCCTCTCTTTCTGGGCAGTAAGTTTAAATGCATAAATAATTCTTAAATTAAGCAATGCAATTCCAAAACAATCTCTAAGAATTGGTCCTTTTGCCTGTGTTGAGCTACTCCAGGTTGGCAGAACACCATACAAGCAAACTGGAGTAGGACACAGATTCCTGGTTTTATCGTCATCTTTTTGAACTAATTCCCTCTCTGCCTTGTGGACATATGTCTCAGAGTATTAGCAATCTGAAGTAAAAGTAACCCATAGTAGAAATAACCTACAGATATGCTAATGCAGTTATTAGACTGACTATTGCCTTTCCTACAGCCCTAGTTCATTTGCATTATTTCTCCTGCTCCTGGCAGCCTGCAGAATGGGATTGCCTACCTCATGCATTTGCTTTCACTGGCCCTTCTGTGTTTCCCAGTTTAGTAAAAGCATGCCTATTTTTCTAGTGTTGTTCCGCTACCACACAGTTACTAGTCCTCACACCACAGTTCCCAGAACACTCTCAAAAGAGGATTTTTTCCTCCATCTTCCAGCTCACCTCTAGGGGATACCTATGGAAAAGGAATCTGCAAACGAGGGAGAAAAGCAATGGCTTATGAGTGGTGACCTGGAAATACTTTTTTATCTTTCCTCCTCAAGATCCTTTCATCTGTTGAGGTCTTGGCAGAATTGCAACATACTTTGCAACATTTAAGTACACCCATGGCAGATCAACAGAGAAGAAAAGTGTATGTGGAGGTGCAGGGTTGGGTGGAGGAAGAGTTTTGTGAAAGGAAGAACAGTCTTCCTCAGAACAGTTTCATGACATGTATACCAAGTTCAAGCTGTAGGCTTGCTCTAACCTAACTATAGTCAATAAAAGGCAGGTGGTGCTTTCACATGTCTGGAACCGCTGAAGTGAACAGCCAGTAGAATTTGAGCTGTCATTTGGCCAGTGGATTCTGCCTGTCTCAGTTTCAGAAGGTGTTGGTTTTGATTACCTCAGTTTTACTGACATTATGTAAGCACCTTGGCATAGGTAAGACCTGGGACAGCTGTAGGGATGGATGAACTCTGGCTGGGAATTGTTGAGGGATACTGAGGAACTTAGGATTTGCCCAAGCACTAATGCCATTCTCCGTTGTGAATGGATGCCAAGAGTCAGCATCCAATAGATTATTTAATGGCAACAATGACATCCTGTCTGCACCATTAAGCACTTGCTAATGCTGGGATCTGTCTAATCAGTGTGTTTTAGATTCCAACTGATATTTGCAATAACACAAAACGGAAATTAATTCTGAGAGCTTCACGGAAAGTTTCTATGACAAGCTTTTAGTTCAGCTGAACAGATAAACTGATATTCATTCACAACAGTGCCAATTGATTTAAAAGTTATATGAACAATTCCAGCATTGTAAAGGAGCACTTGGGAACAAAATTTCTAAATCTTAAAACCCTTTTACTCTGAATAGTATTTGTCTTTGAGATTTTTTGATTGCTTAATCAAATTTCTATTTTTAGGATCAGTCTCTTACACTTCCTTGAGTATTCATACTTGTAGTAAACAATAAAGGTCATAATGCTTTAATAGATGAGAAAGTATGGTTTGAATCACAATATAATTTTCGTAAATGGAAAGTGGGCTTAATCTAAAGTCTGTGCAGTATACATTCATCTCCCTTTTCTTATTCAGAACGCTTTGAAAGCTTATGATATGCTGCTAGTCTGCATTGCTCTGTAAGTTGCTTGTATGAAATATGGCATTTTGACCACATTTCCTGACTAAGTTTGGAAATTCTAACAGAATCATGCATTTATTAACTTCTGACCCTGAATGCCATTCCAGTCATTTGACCTGACCGTTCAGCTGTTCTGTCGGTACCTGTGATGTGTTTTGGAATCTCATCCATGTTATAGCCATACGTTCTTAGTTTATCAGTGATCTGAATAAGGTGTGAAGAATTTTCTAGTCATAATGATATACCAATATTGCAACAGCTGTCTGGTAGGATTATGGTGGGGGGGAAGATAAATACTTCTAAGGGCATAGATTTTTTTTTTTCTTACCATGTTCATGGACCTGCACTATCCCACTGCACCCCTGCATGCTGGGCCATAGATTGGTACAACCAGGTAAGGATCACAGGATACTCATCCAAAAAGAGGGAGATTTTTTATGGGATTAGTTCTGCAGTCTAGCTGATGGCCTTCCTGTGTTGATGTAAAAGAGGGAGTGTTGCAGAGACATGCACAAAATTCCAAGGGCACTGAGTGGGTTGGGCAGCTCATGTGGTAGCAGTCCTGGCTTATGACATTTAAATAGTACATGGCACTAGAGTTCAAAAGGCAGCATGGCAAGTAGAAGAAATTATTGTTTTGGCATTGGCTGGTTTGGCAGGGCCTAATACCTTGCCTATTGCAGTTTTATGCCAATAAATTAAAATGAAGGAAGATAAGCAACAGGCGCACAAATGTGTCTTAAAAGCTAGATTGAACAGGATTTAAGTTAATGTCTACAGCTGGGAATAATAGACAAGATGGTGATGCATTAACAATTTAAGCTCTGATAGAGTCCAACAATACTTAAGGCACATGATAGTAAGGTTTAAATTACTTCTGTATGAGACCTGACTAAGCAACTGAGAACTCTTCAGTCTGTTCACATCCTCCACTACACCACTAGGGACTGGGGCTATCCACTCAAATATGGGGAACCAGGTTCAAACATAAAAATACATTGCACCAAGGACACCCAGCCAGTAGGAGACTTGTGGAGCTCCTTCCCAGAGGATGCTGGGTATACAAGAGGTTGCCATAAGTTCCCAGGAAGACTGGGCAACACTTGGAAGAGAGATCCATTGAGGATTACTAAAGAGACAAACCATAACTGGCTTGGGAATTTCCCTGAGCAGAATGTAGTGCAAGGGTGAGAGCAAAATTGGGGAAATACCATTCATGTTTGTTCTCATCTCTTTCTTTTCGGTGCATCTGCTTATGGTCACTCTTGGGCTGGTACCCAGGTGAGTGGTCTTTTCCTTTGAATAGTGTGCTTTTCTGTGTTCCCTCCTGTGTGCATGGCAGAGATGATTGATGGAGAGGACTTTTGGTGCAGGTCCATGCTCTCCAGGGAGAGCAACTATGTCATGCGTCAGCAGGACTTGTGGGCTCAGCTGGGTGAGCACAGCTGAATCCCACAGCAGCAGACTGCAGTAAAGCTCACAATTCCAAGGGTGTGCTGGCACTTCTTAGCCTGCCTTTGCAGAGCATCCTGCATCATAAGCTATCTGAGGAAGGACAGGGCAAGTCTGTCCACACTACCTTGTGATCTACGTTACCGTTGATTTGAGAACAGACACTGTTGTGGCTTGGGAACAGGAGAATTAGAAAAGCTGAAGGAGAAAAGATACCTATGCTATAAACTGGGCATCTCTCAGCACTCTAACATGGAAGAGATATGTCTTGTTTTCAGCATTTATGGTCTTTTCATTGTTTCAATGTCACCCCTTTCTCTAGCTCTAATAAATGGTGATTTACTCTAGTTCAAGTGGTTTGCAAATTGCTTTTTTGGGAGTTCCTGCCTTCATTGTCATTAGAGGTGATAGGGACTGCTTTTATCATACTTAGGGATTATTTGTTAAAAAGAACAGAGACTGGAACCATTTATGTAATTATTTTATCAGTGGGATTATGGTCTGTCTAGAAGCAAAGCCCAGTGTCCACAAAGCAATTAGTTTAATGGAAAAAGTATGCTGGTTGGCCAGGACTCTGGAAAATTATTTGGAAACTCCCCATGCTAAGAAAGGACATGAGGAGAAGATCCATGCAGCTGTGCTGAGTCACACGCTTTCCATGCAGCCATCCTGTCTGTTCTTGCAGTGCCTATGAAGTGTGGCAGGATCCAGCCTTGTCCCCAGCATCTCAGCCCACCTCCCACTGTCAGGGAAAAACCACAAACACTTTATCAGATCCAGTGCTGTTATTTGGCCCAAACTTGAGGTCTACTACACGAACAAAAAAGCTAGGATTATGAACAAAAATAATTTTATTATTCCATCATTCTGTTTTGAGGAGGGAGTTCTACTTTTGTAAAATAACTATTTGTGATTGAATTATTTAATTTGCAATTGGATTGTTTAATTTCTTTTTAAGTTTAATGAACAACATAGCCATAATTATTCATATTTAGAAAAAAATTTTTTCTTTTACTTAGTTGAAACCTG
This sequence comes from Phalacrocorax carbo, assembly GCF_963921805.1. Classification (NCBI taxonomy): domain Eukaryota; kingdom Metazoa; phylum Chordata; class Aves; order Suliformes; family Phalacrocoracidae; genus Phalacrocorax; species Phalacrocorax carbo. The sequence goes on from NC_087548.1 coordinate 28,178,421, forward strand.
TCAACATTTAAACTCCAGGTCTCATATGATCTAGATGCTTACTATGAAAATGCTTAGTCAATGCACATTTAGAAGTGAAGTGAACAAGAGCAGTTATGATTTGCAAGTTATTTACTGCATGTGCACAGTAGTCACTTTCACCATTAAAGAGGTGTCAGACTGTGAGAGGATGTGAAAGACAGAAAAAGGTGCTTCCCTCTGCCTTGCTGCAGGGCCATGTAGGAACTCCATTGCAACCTCCAGATGCCATGTTGTCCCTGCTCCTGCCTGGGCTTCATTGGGGGTGGCAGGGGAAAGTGATGCCACAGAATACCCCAACGGCCCACCCTGCTCTCCTGAGCACAGCAGTACAGGAACCCATCACAAATGTGGGGCTATTGCTGCAAGGCACAGAATCAGGAAATCTTCCCTTTTCCCCTCTTTCCGCCTAAACCATTTGGTGTCTTTGGGGGTGCACTGCGTGGGAGCAGGATTTGGATTGTTGATCAGCCCCTAATGTGAGGAGCAAGTAGTTAATCCCTCTGGAGGCATGAAATATTTTCTTCTGATGGTTGTGCTTATTCCAGTTATGCTGGACTGCTCCCGTCCCAGGCAATTTTCAACCCTTTGGTGGCCAGGTGACTGCTCCATGTAGTGAGATGCCTCACCCCAAGGCACAGGTATAACGATGCTCAGTAAGAGCCAGTCCTTCACCTGCTTAATGTGAGGGATAATCCTCTTTTTGTGCTGGCCTGTTGTTCCTGGTTCCCAGGCAGCGATGTACTTGGCAGCAGCCACGGTCTCTTACAGACGCTTCAGGTCCCTGCTCCTGCTGAGGTCCTGGCTCGGTGTCCACTGTAAACCCGGGCTTGGCTTCCACAGGCACAGCTCCTCATGGGACCCTCTTTCTGCTGTGCTTAACGCAACTAAGCTCACAATTCTTGCTCTTACTGACTGAGGTGCTGTTTTGCCCTTTCTCTCCCTCCCTCCTAACTGAGCATTGCTCCGGCAGAGTGAGGTCGGAGATCTCTCGCCAGATTCCCCCAGGAAGCTCCCTCAGGCTTGATCATGAACTCACACCCACGAGCTTCCTTTCCTAAATCCAAGTAAATCCTTTTACACTACAGTTAATAATTTAAATTTAAGCAATGTAATCTTACCTTCGTATGATCTTGTAGCATTGAGGAATGTGTTTTTGCAAAACAATATAAAAGGCTGAAGTGCAAAAGCAGCAGTACTTGCATTTTAATTGCATAAAAATTCTGCATGGTTGTTACAGATACTCAGTGTATTATCTGGGTTTGATAGAAAATTAACTAGGAGTGTGAGCATGAGAATTAAGAAAGTCTAAATGTTCCACAAATGTTTGCTCAGTGAAAGCTATATTCCTAGGGTTGCAAAAATTAATTAGCCATATTTCATTTAACATATAACTTGATGATGACAGCTTCAACACTAGCCATATTGCTGTGCATTTTCTGTAAAATTAAGTGTGATGTTTTTTTACCTGTTTTTCTCTACTGTGGCTCTAGGGATTTGAAACAAAGAAATTGTCGGATTTCATTCTCCCCACTGTGTTTAGGTTTGTTTATGCTTTGGCAGAAAAGCTGGTTGATCGGGTTTTTCTAGGATGGAGTCGTTACTGTATTACCTTTCCTGACCTGCTGAAAGATCTTTTTTTTTTAATAGCACATATATAATGGCCTACACACAAAAATAATTGAAATATTATTAAATTACCTCTACGTATAGAGATAAATTAAATTTAAAGTATGTAATAAAATATTCAGTACAGGAGGCTACAGTGAAGTATTGTATGAAGATTTATGTATGAAGGATTTATGAAAAGGAATTAGGTGTTTCAAGGTGAAGACCTGTCCCAAAGAGCTAAAACTCACGGTATCTGGCTTCCAACTCCCTGCAAAGAGTGTAGCCTTGTTCCTGCCAGCCTCCCACACTGAGCAGAGCAGCAAGAGGCAGCCCCAGCAGGTTTGGACATGGGCGCTGGTAACCTCTGGGTGAACTGCAGGAGCAGGCTGTCCCTGCTGGAAAAAAACAGATTCCTTTGGCCTTATTGGGTGTTATCTGTATCCTCTTGTGGAAGGGAGGTCAAGATGATCCATATGAGTGGAGCCAGGGGACAATATGTCCTGCTGTCTCTGCTCTGTAAGAGTCTGACACCATTGTAAACATCCTGACTGCCAAAAAAAAAAAACCACCCAGAAGGAAAAACACCTGTGCTTTGGAGTGTGATTCCTGCAGCCACTGAGTTAGGGGATTTTGTGCCTAAGGGCTCAGGTGGAAACTGCTAAGGGGAAGGGTGCAGCCTGCCCTATGCCTAAGAGACATCAGATGTCTAATCCAGAAAATCCTGTTTTTGCTTTGCCACTGGATGTAGCAAGACAAAGTCCTTCCTTGCTCTCAACCTTCTTCTCCCCAAAGAAAATCTACAGAGAAAGAGAAAGAAGTAGAGCAGTGTTCTTTTTTACCCATTACCTTAAGGATTGTGAAGATCTAGGATCGAAGAGTAAATGGGATTTCAGCTTATGTGTCTCCTTAACCTAAGATAGAGCTCCTACATCCAAGTTAAAAGACACTGTAGTACTTGGACATTTTCATACTCTTCTAGTGAAACTATTCCACTTTGCTTAAAGTACTCAGATGTTCTTTGGCACACTGGCATCTTGCATCCTATTTATTAGTAGTGACCTGGCAGGGTGTGACCTAACACCATAAAATCTTAAAAAATGTGAAATAAATACTCAAAGGGATGATCTGTGCATTGCTTTCCACATTCTCAGTGCCTACAACAATGAAGTAGACAATTAACATGCAGCAAAACTTCACAAAATTTTCAAGTTCATCTGCAAGAGCAATGAATTCCTCTATTTCATCACTCCCCTATTTCATCACTGACTTCTTAACATAAAGGCAAACAGGACATCCTCACACAGGACCAGGCTTTCCTAGAGTGCTTGGTTGTGGAGCTGTAAAATAATGCTTGCCTTCCATTTAAGCTTGATAGTTAATGGTTTTTAAACTAATATGTATTTTCCCTGTTTTTAAGTCTCTCTCTCTTTAGTTCACAAAACACTACCACACACCAGGCAATTGGAGAAAAACCACAGCTGTTGAAAGCTAGACAGTGATAACAGTGTGTCTGTAGTCAAGAGCTAAAAAGAAGGTGTTGATAGTCCCCACGCAGGTTCATATTACTTTCCAAGTAATAAGCATCAGCTTTTCATTTATTGTCTGTAGCTTGAACCATTAGAATATACACAAGTTGCATTTTCAAAGGATTTTTATTTCTCCTGGGGAAGTCCGGAGTTTTTTATTTTAAACATAAGCTGGATTCTCATGTAACTATGTTCAGCATTAAAACTTTAATTAAAAACCAGTAATTATTATAATCCTCATGATAAAGCCTCTCGGATGGTAATTTTCAGCTCTTCAGGGCAAGGATTGCATAGTTGTGTACTTAGTAGGTGCAGTGTTTTTGCTTGAGTTTTCTAGGTGCTATCAAAATACACATTCAGCTCACTTATAAGGAAAAACCCATCCTGAAGTGAAAAAATGAGGTGGCAGCCTGGAGTGATGCCATTGTGTGCTGATGCCAGCACTGAGCTGTTGGCACAATTGCTCACTGTGCACGGAAGGCAACTGCGATATGTGTTGCTGCAAATACCTTTCTATTTTCTGTTCTCCACCCATGTGTAAGTGTATTCCTGCTACAGTAAAATGAGTCAGATGATACTATGCCATATCTTCCATGGGATACAGGATCCCTTCCCCACTGGCCAGTGCTAAAAGAAAGGACTTGAGGTCTCTCAGTTCACCTAGTAAGCCTGTGTCTAAGTACACTATCTGCATCTTCTGATGTTTTTCAGTGGTCAAATATGACCAAGTGATACATGGTGAAAGATGAGCTCGTGGGACAGAAGACTGGCCTGGCTAAACAGAGAGCTTTGACTGGAACTCAGGCGAAAAAAAGAGAGTTTATGAGCTTTAGAAGAAGGATCAGGCAACTCAAGAGGACTACAAAGATGCCATGAGGTTATGCAGGGAGAAAATAAGAAGGGCCAAAACCCAGCTAGAACTTAATGTGTCTACTGCCGTAAAAGACAATTAAAAATTTTCTATAAATATATTCACACCAAAATGTGGGCTAAGGAGAATCTCCATCATTTATTGGATGTTGAGGGAAATGTAGTGACAAAGGATGAGGAAAAGGCTGAGGTACTTAATGCCTTCTTTGTTTCAGTCATTAATAGTAAGACTAGTTGTTCTCTGGGTACCCAGCCCCCTGAGCTGGAAGACAGGGATGGGGAGCAGAATGAAGCCCCAGTAATCCAAGGGGAAACAGTGACCTGCTACACCGCTTAGACACACACGAGTCTATGGGGCTGGATGGGATTCACCCACGCGTACTGAGGGAGCTGGCAGAAGTGCTCACCAAGCCACTTTCAATCATTCATCAGCAGTCCTGGCTAACTGGGGAGGTTCCAGTTGACTGGAAGTTAGCAAATGTGACACCCATCTACAAGAAGAGCCGGAAGGAGGCCTGTCAGCCTGACCTCAGTCCTGGGGAAGATTGTAGAGCAGATCATCTTGAGTGCCATCACACGGCATGAACAAGACAATGCAGGACCAGCCAGCATGAGTTTATGAAAGGCAGGTCCTGCTTGACTAACCTGATCTTCTATGACAAGGTGACCCACTTAATGGATGAGGGAAAGGCTGTGGATGTTGTTTACCCAGACTTTAGTAAAGCCTTTGACACTGTTTCCCACAGCATTCTGCTGGAGAAACTGGCTGCTCATGGCTTGGACAGGTGTACTCTTCGCTGGTTAAAAGAAACTGGCTGGATGGTTGAGCCCAGAGAGTTGTGGTGAATGGAGTTAAATCCAGTTGGCAGCTGGTCACGAGTGGTGTTCCTCAGGGCTCAGTGTTGGGGCCAGTTCTGTTTAATATTTTTACCAACTATCTGGATGACAGGACTGAGTGCACCCTCAGATTACAGCCCTCGAATTACAACCTCGGTCATCAAGAGGGCCAACTTTGGCCTCTTCAAAGACCTGCTTGGAGAAATCCCATGGGCTAGGGCTCTAGAAGGCAGGGGGGACCAAGAGAGCTAGTCAATATTCAAAGACCGCTTCCTCCAAGCTCAAGATCAGTGCATCCCCAGGAGGAAGAAGTCAAGCAAAGAAGTCAGGAGGCCTGCATGGATGACTAAAGAGCTTCTAGAGAAACTCAAATGGAAGAGGGAGGTTCACAGTATGTGGAAAAAGGGACTGGCCACTTGGGAGGAATACAGGAATGTTGTCAGGGTATGTAGAGATGCAACGAGGAAGGACAAGGCCCACTTGGAATTAAATCTGGCAAGGCATGTCAAAGATAACAAGGACTTATTTAAATGCACCAGCAGTAAAAGGAAGACTGGGGAAATGGTGGGCCCACTGCTGAACAAGGAAGGCACCCTGGTGATGCAGGATGCAGAGAAGGCAAAGTTACTAATGCCTTCTTTGCCTCGGTCTTTACTGCTAAGGCTGGCCCTGAGGTGAGAGAGAAAATCTGGAGAAAGGAGAACTTCCCCTTGGTTGAGGAGTATTGGGTCAGGGATCACCTAGGCAAACTGGATCCTCACAAATCCATGGGCCCTGATGGGATGCACCCATGAGTGCTGAAGGAGCTGGTGGATGTTCTTGCCCAGCCACTCTCCATCATCTTTGAAAGGTCATGGAGGACAGGAGAGGTGCCCGAGGACTGGAGGAAAGCAAATGTCACCCCAGTCTTCAAAAAAGGCAAGAAGGAGGAACTGGGAAACTATAGACCAGTCAGCCTCACCTCACTCCCTGGAAAGGTGACGGAGCAGTTCATCCTGGAGGTCATCTCCAGGCATGTAGAGGACAAGAAGGTTATCGGAAGTAGTCAATGTGGATTCACCAAGAGAAGATCATGCTTGACTGACCTGATAGCCTTCTGTGATGGTGTGACTGGCTGGGTCGATGAATAGAGAGCAGTGAACATTGTCTATCTTGACTTCAGTAAGGCATTTGAAACTGTCCCCCACAGCATCCTTACAGACAAGCTAAGGAAGTGTGGGTTGGATGAGTGGACAGTGAAGTGGACAGAGAACTGGCTGAACAACAGAACTCAGAGGGTTGTGATCAACGGGGCAGAGTCTGTATGATCACCCGTAACTAGTGGTATTCCCCAGGGGTCTGTGCTGGGTCCAGTGCTGTTCAATGTATTAATCAATGACCTAGATGAAGAGACAGAGTGTACCCTCAGCAAGTTCACTGACAATACCAAGCTGGGAGGAGTGGCTGATGCACCAGAGGGCTGTGCTGCCATCCAGCGAGACCTGGACAGGCTGGAAAGCTGGGCCAAGGGGAACCTCATGAAATTCAACAAAAGCAGGTGCAAGGTCCTGCACCTGGGGAGGAACAACCCCATGCATCAGTTCAGGCTGGGGGCTGAACTACTGGAAAGCAGCTCTGTTGAGACAGACCTGGGAGTGCTGGTGGACAACAAGGTGATCATGAGCCAGCACTGTGCCCTTGTGGCCAAGAAGGCCAACAGTACCCTGGGCTGCATTAAAAGGAGTGTGGCCAGCTGATCGAGAGGGGTTATCTTCCACCTCTGCTCTGCCCTAGTGAGACCACATTTGGAGTCCTGTGCCTAGTTCTGGGCCCCCCAGTTTAGAAAGGACAGGGAACCGCTCGAGCAAGTCCAGCAGAGAGCTACCAAGATGATCAGGGGGCTGGAGCATCTCCCTTATGAGGAAAGGCTGAAAGTCCTGGGTTTGTTCAGCCTGAGGAAGAGAAGACTGAGGAGGGATCTCATCAATGCTTATAAATATCTAGAGGGTTGGTGTCAGGACAATGGGACTAGACACTTTTCATTAGTGCCAAATGACAGGACAAGGGGCAGTGGGCATGAGTTGGAACACAGGAAGTTCCAGCTAAACATGAGAAAAAACTTCTTTCCTGTGAGGGTGACAGAGCAGTGGAACAGGCTGTCGCAACAGCCCCATGCAATGCTACAGGCTTGAGGAAGAGTGGCTGCAAAGCTGCCTGGTTGAAAGGACAGTTTGTTGACAGCCGGCTGAACATGAGCCATCAGTGTGCCCAGGTGGCCAAGAAAGCCAACAGCATCTTGGCCTGTATCAGGAATAGTGTGGCCAGCAGGAGTAGGGAAGTGGTTGCCCCCCTGTACTTGGCACTGGTTAGGCTGTGCTTCAAATACTGTGTTCAGTTTTGGCCCTCTCCCTATAAGACAAAACACTGAGTTGCTGGAGTGTGTCCAAAGAAGGGCAATGAAGCTGGTGAATGGTCTAGAGCACAAGTCTTATGAGGACTGGCTGAGTGAACAGGGATTGTTTAGCCTGGAGAAAAAGAGGTTCAGGGGAAATCTTATTGCTCTCTACAACTATCTGAAAGAAGGTTGTGGCGAGGTGGATATCTCCCAAGTAACAAGTGATAGAACGATAGGAAACTGCCTCAAGTGGCACCAGGGGAGGTTTGGGTATTGGATTGGATACTGGGAAAATGTTCTTTACTGAATGGGTTGTCAAGCACTGGAACAGGCTGCCCATGAAAGTGGTTGAGTCACCATCCCTGCAGGTATTTAGAAGATGTGAATATGTGGCGCTTAGGGACATAGTTTAGTGGTGGTTTTGGCAGTGATAGGTTTACAGTTGGACTCGATGATCTCAAGGGTCTTTTCCAACCTAAATTATTTTGTGATTCTATGACAGGCTGTTCTTTTATTGTCCTGGTTTCAGCTGGGATAGAGTTAAATTTCTTCGTAGTAGCTAGTACGGGGCTATGTTTGGGACTTTTGCTGGAAACAGCGGTGATAATGTGGAGATATTTTAGTTGTTGCTAAGTAGCACTTACACTGGTCAAGGACTTTTTCAGCTCCCCGTGCTCTGCCGGGTGCACAAGAAGCTGGGAGGGGGCACAGCCGGGACAGCTGACCCCAACTGACCAATGGGATATTCCATACCATATGATGTCATGCTCAGTATATAGAGCTGGGGGGAGAAGAAGGAAGGGGGGACGTTTGGAGGGATGGTGTTTGTCTTCCCAAGTAACTGTTATGCGTGATGGAGCCCTGCTTTCCTGGAGCTGGCTGAACACCTGCCTGCCCATGGGAAGTAGTGAATGAATTCCTTGTTTTGCTTTGCTTCCGCGCGCAGCTTTTGCTTTACCTGTTAAGCTGTCTTTATCTCAGCCCATGAGCTGCCTCACTTTTACTCTTCCGATTCTCTCCCCTGTCCCACCAGGGGGGAGTGAGCAAGCGGCTGCGTGGTGCTGGGTTGCTGACTGGGGCTAAACCACGACATTTATTTATATTTGTAAATTCTTAGATTTAGTGTTATTACTCAGAGTGGTTTATTATGTCACTGTTTTTGTCATAACGAATGTAAGATTACAATAGATGTTAATGGACTGTTTCCATCATCTGCATTCCATCAGCTGAGAATATATGCAGCCCATATATTCTCAGATCATCATAACTGTGTTCGAAATAAAGATTGAGAACCTGGCTAGTGGTAGTTTTTCCTCTAAATTTCAAAGGATGAAAATATCTCACTTGATCCTTTACTGGGGTTGGCCTCTAAGGAGCTGAGGCTTATAGATTAAATGGCACACATTGTAGCTATTAATTGCTTTCAGAGGCCTTGAAAAGGATATTTTATTGTGCTTAAATTGGGACACATTTGTCTCAAAGTGCTTCACAAAATAAAAATACTTTCAGATAATTCAGAAAAACCTTGCTTTACTAAATTCTGATATATGACATGATAAAAATTGTGATGAAATATTTTGGGGGATTAAATGTATCACATTTAATCATGTGCTTTACTAGAGTGGCTAGTTTTGACTAGAACTGGTTTTTTAAAAAAACAAGGACGGACTTTTGAATTTGGCTGGGGAACATAAGCCTGAATACGATACTTAAAGAACAAAGAAGGAAAAGCATGAACAGTAGCACCAGTTTATTCATCCAGACCCTGAACAGTCTGTTGTACTACCAGAATTTCAATCTGATCTCAGATTCAATTCAGATCTCTGTCTTTCAGCATATGGGGTTTTTTTAAAGTGGTTGCTTTAATGCTTGTGAAATGTTAAATCCAAACATAGAGATTAAGAAATTTTAATTAGTCAGTAAAGATACACTACAAGTTTTCCCACCTTTTTTTTTCCCCCACCACTATTTTTAAGCCTGAGGTGTGTTCAGTCTGCTTAGTGTAGTGGCCACTGGAAGCAGCTGTAGTGTAAGAAGCTACAATACACTTACAGTGGTAAAAATGCCTTAGTCCCAATAATACTATTCACTGTTGTTACAACAAGTGGAAAGGCAAGACAGAAATATAGTAACTAGTTTTTCCTGGTAGACAAGTGTCAAAAGACATCAGCATAATTTGGTTCCTCTGTTTGATTACTGACAATGCACATGAAGGCCATTACAAACCACTGTCCTATCAGCTTTCTTTTAAGGCAGATGAATTAAGAAAACCTGTGGAACTGGTGGTTAATTTGGGTCTGGATCCTACCACAGCTGGATTTTCCACACTGATGCTTGTGCAAAAGACTTACTTAGGCTACAGAGCTGCATATCAAAAGGGCTGTCTATACTGAATAGTTCTTCCCTCACTGAGCTTCCAAGTTCCAATTAGCATCATCTCCAGAGTGGAATGCAGAGGAACAAAAGCTGATTATCAGTCAGCTATGTCATGTTGTTGCAAAAAAAAAAAACCCAACAAAAAAAGCAAACACCATACTAGGTGTAGCAAGAAGAGCACAAATTGATAAATGAACCACCCTAATGTATTCAGCATCAACAAAGCCTCAGCTGGAGTATGGTGCCCGCACCCTGTTTTGGGAAAGATACAGACAGAACACAGAGGCCAGGGGAAGAGAATACAAGATCTAGAGAACAATCTGTTAAAGACAGTTTGAAAGGATGGAAATTGTTTAATCTAGAAATGAGAAACCAGTAGAATGAGAAACCAGTAGAAATCTTTAAATGTACGAAAGATAATCTCCCCACCCACCCCACCCCCCCCCCCCAAAAAAAAAAAACCAAACAAAAAAGGGAACTGAAAAAAGAAAGGAAAATAAATAGGCCAGCATCAGATGCTGAGGTACATTGTAGAGTCTCCATCACTAATGGTTTCTGGAAGCACTAGAGGTAAGACAGGCATCAATGAGGAGTGGTGGAGGGACAGCTGATCCTGTCTTGTGGCAAGCCAATAGACAAGTGCTTTTCTGAAAAGCCTTCCTTCTGTCCTGTTTTTAGTGACTCTAGCACATGAACAACGCTGTTCCTTTACACTCCATAACTGCTGAGATGGGTATATTCTAATGAGATGCCAGGATAGCCTTTGCGAGCTCTGACTCCTTTGTTCCTCTGTGCTCCTTGTTGCCATACAGACTACAGAAATGGAATAGCTGAACCTTTTCCTTGGCTATAGCAAGACTAACTCCTGACCCTGCTCAAAGCACATACCCAGTCATGGATCCATTTATTGTCTTGTAGGCAGTTAGACATTTCTAAAACAGCTGGGCTCCAGAACCAGGAATCAATGGAACTGGTGTGACTAAGCATTTATTAGAAGAAAAGTTTGTCATGGCTATTAACTTTGTTGTGTTACCATACATGTGAGTGATAGCTTTTCTGACTCATTAGGACAACTGCCGTTACACAATAGTCTGAGTAAGCCACTTATTTTGTACGTGTTCTGGATAACAACAGTATTAGAACAGATGAGTTCATCAATATTTGCCTAGATGATAAAAGAAGGACATAACTGTGATCACAGACTTCCTCCTACACCATTTGAAGTGAGAAAGGCTTCCTAAGAAATTGCACTCCTGTGGGTCTCCATAGTGCATGGTGAAAGAGAGAGAACAGGAGTCCCCATAACCAGTGTATGGTGACAGTAAAAGAGAGGCTCCTCTTTTGGACAGGAGCCCTAAGGGCTGTCTTCTTCAGTTTAGGCAACTTGGTTGCTTCCAGGAAAATCAGTGGGAATGGGCTAAATAATTAAACCTCTCCCATGAGCAGAGTCACACTTGCTATTTTTCCTTTCACCCTGCCCATAGAGGGATTTTGAGATGTGTGCAGAGCACTAAGCTGGGCTCCAACTTAGGGAAGGCCTCCCAGGGCCTTTCCTTTGAAGTAGGAGGAGAGTCTGTTTGTGGTACCATTTGAGAAACCTGCAAGAGGTGCGCTTCAGCACGTGGTTAAAAGCAGAGCAGACCTTCAGCAGGTAAAAGGTTCTGCAGTCCTGCCCAAGACTGGGGAAATAACGGGAAAATCCCTTGAATGCAATAGTGAAAGCTAGTGAAGAGGTAGCAATCTAATGGCTATTAATGGTTACTGTATCCTCTATTTAGATCAAATGATAAATTTGTTTTATGAACTGGTAGAGAATGTATCTCCACTATCAACTTTTCCCAGGCCTGTTTATCTGTGGAGCCATAATACAGTGACAAGATGCACAGCAAGAATAATATGTGGAGGGAAGTAATCTGCAAAACAGCTTAGTGTCCGGAGAGTTATGAAGTTATGCTTTCTACCTGGCAGTGAATATTACAGCAGCTATTACTGAGTGAGCGTTTCTGACACACTTGGCAATGCTGGTCTGGATTGTGCTGAATCTCAGTGAAATTGCAGGGTGTAACAACTTGTCTTTAATTAAATAAACAGTTATACTTGATAGAACTGGCTGCTACACCCTACACACAAGCCCATGATACCAAAACCAAGATATGTGCAGAATGTGTCAGTGGTTACTCCAACAGAAACCTCAGCAACAAAGACTAGTAGGCTTTTTTGGATTGAACACTAACTACACAGCAACAGGAGCTGTGAGCAGAGAAAGAGAGCCCTGCTAGTCTCTAGCTAATACCTTCAATCTTTGTGCAATTAAAATTTTTAGTGCAATGAATGGAATTGCCACAGTAAACACCCAACTTCATTTGTACCTTTCCAGATGAACTGCTCACAACACTCAGTAGGGTCTTAGAATAAGCAGCAAATGTACTATATGCTGAAAGTTGGTTATAAAACTATGGCTGTGATAACAAGCTGCACTGGTCGTGGTGCAAATCAAGCCATCCTTACTCTGCTCCAGTCCAAACATGTTACAATTATAGTAGGTTCTTGTCCAACACAACCAGCAAGAGTTAAAAAACTCTCTAAGCAAACTCTTACACATAGGGCAGCAATGCTATTTGTCCCTACTACTCCCTCAAAGCATTTGTTTGATGAGTTTAAGGAGCTACCACCACCTGCAAGGAGCCTCACACGTGATATTTCAACTTCTCTTATAAAAGTGAGCTCCACACGTTTTTGCACATGACATTTGTTCCCAGCGAACTGTATTGGAAGATCATCCTTAAATATTTCTTCCTTTTGTTGCATGGAGTCTCATTGCTGCAGAATGTGACTTGTGGTTTGCTAGAGAAGCCCTGTTTTTAGTCTGTGGGTCTGGATGTCTTTATCAGTGTCATTATATGAAGTAATTGATTATGTCTCATAAAACATCCAGTTTCTGTATTTGAGAAAGAAATACAGGAAATCGCTGCTGTCACAGTTACAGCAATGGATTAAAATAAAACTCTAAGTAACTAATACATACACATCTACTTGCTGGGCGTAGGGCTGTCAGGGTGGGTTCCCATCTTCACACTGTCCAGAGTGGCTGCATCTTGGGCATCAGCAGCATTTGTTAAGATCGCTCTGTAACCCCACATGCCCAAAGGTCCCAGGCCAGCAGGGAGGCTGTGCTAGTTCACTAACCCCAGGGCAATGCCACTGTTAGCTCCATGGTCCTACCCTCCTGACGTAGCCCCTTCTTCCTCCCCCATTTTAAGATCTGGTGCAAGTTGTTCCTGTTAGGAGAGGAGTAAACCTGGGCTGTTTGTACATTGCTCAGGTAGGAAGACAAGGTGATGACGGAAAGCTAGAGGCAGCTAGGCTTTTTTCTTTGGCACTGTGACCAAGAGAGGTTATTTGTCAGTCAAAGGAAAGTCCTAAATTAGCCTTTCCAAGGTCACTCACATGGGCAAAACCACACGATTTTAGGCAGGAGAAGCTCATTTGCTGTCTCATTAAGCTAAGACCTGTTTCCCCTCACCAGAGGTGGATAAATTTTAATGAAGTGATGTAAAACTCAAGAGCTGTGCCTGCTTTGTGGCATAGGCAAGGCTGGCACCTGACTATTAATGGGGGCAGTAAAAATCCTCACCCTGTCTATGCTAGAGGAATCCCAGGCTCTGCCTGGTCCAAGTGTCCTCAGGCATGGCTGTCCCTGTGCTTGAGACCAGAAGCTGGGCAAGATCCTGAGCCCCAGAAAAACATGAGGCACAGGCATGCTTGCTGCATACCTCAGAGCTTGTACACCACTGCATGTGAGAGTGCAGGCTGTAGCAGAGAGCTTCAGTCATGGGGATGGAGGAAGGTGGAGACTGCCTTCATCCTGCCTGCCCCCCACCTCTCCTCCATAGTTTGACTGTGTGACTGTGCTTATGAGAGTTGGGCAGGTGGGTAACTGAAGGACCGGGAGGGTGGGGACAGCTGAGCCACAGCTGCAGAGGCACCCACTGCCATCCCACCTGTCCCCAGAGACCTGGGGGCTGCTTGTCCTGAGCCTGAGGAGGCAATGCAGGGGTGTGTACACAAAGCTCTCAACATAGCTGCAGATTGTCTGCCTGCTCTGCTGAGAAGCACCTCACTAGTTTTGCAAAAACATATTGGGCTTTTTAAAATGGTTTTGAAAATCATGACAATTAGAAAAGTTTAAAATCCTATTTATATTCCAGTATCACTATCCAGCCACTACAGGCACCTCTGTCCCTCAAGCACCTGGCTAAGCATGCAAAAGTTTAGAGGAAGACACAGTTAATATCTTTGTAGAGTTTTCCATATATTCATAAGAGAACTGCCACCTTCATCTCTGGGTAATGCTTCTGCAGACCTCAGGTTACCCTCAGAGACAAAAAACAGCACAGAATGGAGAAGTGGTTTCTCCTTGATGTCGCTCTTTGCTTAGTTTGGTTTTTATGTACTAGTCTGGAAGCAGGGGTTGAGGAAACAAAAAACCCCTCACAGTGTCTATTTAGAGTATAAACAGGAGATACTGTGATCAAGCAAAGATAAAGTATTTTGCTCAAAATAGCAATAGCTCTTGATTACTGATTTTCAAGTTAGGACATATTTTCACCGCTTTAACAGAACACGTCAGTAGTTGTAAAGAGTCTGCTGCGGAGTCTTAGGTTAGAAACTAAGATAAGAAAATACAAACCTGGAAGCTACCCAGAGTGGTTTAAAGTACCAAAACATTGCCATTGTCTTTTTTTTTTTTTCCACCACAGTGTATCAGTTGGTCTAACAAAAGATAATATACCTTTAGACAAGCCTGTCTCTTAAACAGTCTTTACATTTTAAATGTAATTTTAAAAGAATTTTCAGTAATAAAATTCAGTGTCTCTGATGCAGAGATATAAAAGGCTTAGAAATATTTTAAACATTTAATGAAAAGTGTTCATATAGTTCACTGCAAATATAAAAATATCTTTCATCTAGTGAATGAAGTGCATTAAGTCCCTTCTTTCAAAAATTTTTATTGAAGATAATATGGAAATAAAAATAGGGAAAAATGTTAAAGTAAGAGATCTAAGCTGAATTTCAGAACTTCTGTAAATATAATTTTCAGTGGTAGGAGTACTATTTTCTTGGTCACCCCTAGCTTGTGTTTGAGTGACAGCAGAAATCTTCAGCGTATTTTTTATTTCATTGGACATTAAAGCTGTGATAACTAACTAGATATATTATATACTTTGCTGGGTAGAATTGCATCTACCTCTTAAAGTCAGCAAAGGTGGAGAAAAAAAAGTGTGAAAATAAATTGAAAGCAATTCTACAAGTGGTACTGATATACAGGTTTACTCCTTATGTGACCTATAGGAAAATCATGCAAGAAAAATATCCTTGGGAATACAGTTAAAATACTGTTCTGAAGGAGGGAGATTTGTTAACACTTGAACAGGCAGATGAAACAATGTAGAAGTTAGGGTAGCAAAGTTGTCTCCCTCCCTCTCTCTGTCCTTCCCCATCTGGGACTGAGGTCACAACACTACGTGCTTTAGGCAGCTGTAAAGCTGGAGCTGCATACATGCCATTCAGTTATTCCAGTTATGCTAGCTGACCAGATTTTTGAATTTAACAGATTTCTCACATTTTATGGTTCCTGGAAAACATGTCAGGTGTGAACACATCTTTTATTTGGCTTTGCAACAATATTGATGAGCAATGAAAGATCGGAATTGGCAGTAAAAGTTGTTCATTGTGAAAGAGAAGTGAGAAGAGGAAAACTACAGGAGTGAGCTTATCAGAAAAGAAACATTTAAATCAGCATGTTAAGTTGTAATGAATAAAGGCTAACTAGTTGAAAGGAGACCCCTAAGGCACTTTGCTGTGTAAATGGTGAGGAGGGCTGTCTGGGACAATGTCTTCTACAAGAAAGGCTCAGTGTTTAGGGAGGTATCAGTAAACAGGACTGGTGGTGGCAGTGATGAAACACACCCTCCAGAGCTGGACACCTGCTTTCAATTAAGTGCTGTTCTGTGGAAAAGGAAGCAGTCTCCCATGGCATGTGTTCGGCAGCATCATTTACTGTCAGTGGTACCACTGGCTTCTGTACCACTACCTTCTTGTAGGTATCCAGGGCGCAAGGGAGGACCCACACCCCCTGGAATATAAACTGAGTAGGACTGCAGTGTCTGGCTGAAACAAAAAGGTTTGGTCTTAGTATCCTAACCTGCTTCCTGTTTTGCTGATGGTGATTGCTCTTTCCCATTTATAAGCCAAAAAATCAAATTATTTAAGCATATATCTGAAAAAAAAAAGGAAAAAAGAACACTATAAGCAACCAATAGTGATAAAATAGTGATAGATAATCTGGCTCTGAAACTCTATTAAACTATTTTCCTTTTCTGTGTTCAGGCTTCTGAGGAAGCAGCAGTGTCCTGCCTGCTATCTCTTGCTAAGCTGAAGGGAGAAACATGGCAAACCAGTGTGAGCAGGCTGCAAGCCCTGTGGGAGGATGAGCTGAGAGTGCCTTGGGCCCGAGCCCTGTGGCAGCACATTCACTGCTGCTTGGGCACATGGTGCCATATCCACAAAGATGAAAACACATATGTGAGACTTCCCAAGGACTGCTGCCTCTAGTATGTAATAGTGTGACACAAAAAACTCCCGAATTCCTAACACAAAACTGATCAAAGCCAAGGACAGTGGCTTTCCCAGGCTTACTATGGAATGATGAATTTGACCCAATGTCACTAATTTTTATTTTGGTGAGGGAAAATCAAGCTGTATTTTCAGTGTAGGTTGACTTTGTCAGCTCTGACTATGATGGAGTTACACTGCTGTGTGTGATGCATTTCAGCTTAGTGCCACGCTGTGAATGTCAGGCCTTGCTTTTGAGGAGAGAGGCTTATTTGTGGTGCTACAGGCACCACTGTTATAAGGCTGGTCGCACAAACATAACAAAAATTATTCCCCAAAACTTTGCTGAACCTTTTTACAGGTTCTGTTTAAAATAAAGTCACCCACTTTTCCAACACAATTCCAATACTTTTTCACCTTTTGAAATGGGTATGTTTGTTTAGAGTGTTAATCTCTATTTTGCAGTTCATTGTGATGTTCAGATCTGGTTCCTAATGGTGTTCTCCCAAAAAGCCAAATCACAACAGCCATACCTAGTTATTTTAAAGCTCTTTAGTGTTGACTTGGGTTGTAGCATGTTATTTGTTTAGGTGCTCCAGCTGCATTAGCTAGCACTAAACTATTTCTATAGCACTTGCAAAATGCAAAATGCCATGAAAAAGCACTTACGTGAGTCATTAATTTTAAACATGTAAGAGGTCTTATTCATTTTTTAATTTGCTCAGCATCTTGCAAGATCAAACTGTGATCAGATAAAAAAAGATGTAAATGATCAATAAAAAAAGGCCTTGTCCATTAATTTATTCAAATATTGCACTCAGCATACCAGGCCCTTCTCTTTCCTCCCTCAGCTCTTGGAGGGCTCCAGTGCGGAGCCATAGCTGGTGATCTACCAGCTGGCTCATACTCTCGTTCCATTTCCAGATCCCATCTCAGGTAGGACTGATCCACTGGCCTGATCCAGTCTGCCTGTTGCAAAACATCATGAACATATTTTGCAGCCATGCTCACATTTCTGGCTAGGATTCAACTAAATAGGAAAACAGAGCTAACAGCCAGCAGGCCATTCTTTGTCTGCAGTCAAGCTGTAGGGAGCAGGTTATAAGCAGATGCACACTTGACATTAACTGATAAAATGCTTCTAGTGTGAATGTACCAATCCATACAAAATCCTTGACATGCTAATTTAAGCAACCCCTCCCGTGTGAAATAAGATATACCAGCGACAGCTGCTATATGACGTGTTTTGCCAACAGAAACCACACTGACTACAGATCTTGCCTCTGCCAATACTGCCAGAACATGAAGTTGGCGTATATGGAACATTAGCAAGCTTTCTTATGCATGTCTAGTGCTCGACACCTCCTGACTTACAAATGTGATTTGGCACAAGTTTGTTAGCTTCCTTCATACAGAAAATGATGCAGCTTAACCCCAACATTATGAAAAAAAAAAAAGAGAATGAGGAAGAGAAAGTGTTGGTGAGACAGCATGTAATACCAATGGGTTTCATTTCTTTTGGTCAGATTTCCACTCCTTCCCCTTTCCCTTGACACAAGCTGTTCATTTTCTTTCCCAGCTAGCAATGCAAAGGTGCATAAAGCATGAAGTGTTGGTTAGCTTAAGCATGCCTGTCTAAATTGCAGTACTTCTCTGGTTCAGCTTCATGGAAAGGCTCCCACATTGTGTTTTGCTGCATAGCCATGCTCAGCGGTTATAACCTCTTTTGCAGGTGCTATTTGTGCCCAAATTTGGCTCCATAAACTGCTGCTGCTTGAGCAGGTCTCTTCCTCTTGCCATCAAATACAGCAGCAAAAGCAGACACTGAGAGCTGTAGCACATTCCAACTAACCAGTTGCACAGAAATGCCAAATTCAGCCCTGGAATGAGACTTCCCAGTCACATAGCAGTTTGCTTATTTTTGCAATCCAGTCAGGCTGAAGCCTAAACAGAAAGCAGAAACTGTGGGAGCTTAAAAGAGGGAATAATTGTTAATGCTTCATTTGCTATGAAAAGGTGATATCTGCTCTATGTTTTAGCAAGTATTATGCTGTGCGGCAATTGTCTTGTTAATCACCTACCTCGCCATATGTAGCAGAAATACGCATTTGCAGGCTAGCAAGGAGCTTGCTAGAAGCACTTGCAGAGCATCAATATGAGTAGGATGCCTATGCATGTATCATTGAATGGTTGGGTTAGATGGGATCTTTGAAGATCATCTAGTCCAACCACATGTTTTACTAGAACAGATTGCCCAAAGCACCATCCAACCTGGCCTTGAACACTTCCAGAGATAGAGCATTCACAACCTCTCTGGGCAACCAGTGCCTCACCACCCTGATCATAAAAAATTTCTTCCTGATCTAAACCTACCCTCTTTTGGTTCAAAATCATTACTCCTTGTCCTGTCACTACAGGCCCTGGTAAAAAGTCTCCCTCTGTCTTTCTCATAATCCCACTTTAAGTACTGAAAGACTGCAATAAGGTCTCCCCAGTGCCTTCTCCAGTCTGAACAACCTCAACTCTCTCAGGCTGTCCTCATAGCAGAGGTGCTCCAGCCCTTGGATCATTTTTGTGGCCCTCCTCTGGACCCGCTCCAACAGTTCCATGTCCTTGCTGTGTTGAGGGCTCCAGAACTGGACAACAGCACAAGAGCAGAGCAGAGGGGCAGAATCACCTCCCTCGACCTGCTGGCCACGCTTCTTTTGGTGCAGCCCAGGACATGGTTGGCCTTCTGGGCTGCAAGCACACATTGTTGGCTCATGTCCAGCTTTTAATCCACCAGTACCCCCAAGACCTTCTCCACAGGGCTGTTCTCAATCCCTTCATCCCCCAGCCTGTATTGATACCGGGGGTTGCCCCAACCCAGGTGCAGAACCTTGCACTTGGCCTTGTTGAACCTCATGAGGTTCACATGGGCCCACTCCTCAAGCCTGTCAAGGGTTGTGTTTTCAAACATGCTTAGGCAACATAATAATACTTTCTAAAGGCAACTTCAGCACTTTAGCTAGTTACCAAGAAGTCAAGAACTCTAGTTAGATTTGTAAGTCATTTTTATTTAAGGGTTCTGTGCTCTAGCAGCCTTTTCTCTTTTCTTTTTCTTTTTTATTTTTGTGCAAGCCAGAATTGTCAGCAAACCCAGCTTCAGCAGCGTGCGTGGCAGAGGCATGATACTAATTTACAAACAAGCATACAATCTTTTTTAGTTATTCTTGTTCAGGATCTTTGTTGATGCTCTTAGCCAAGAGGATAAACAGCTGTGGTCACCCGTCTCATGTTTCACCCTACAATGGAGGAGGAAGTTACTCATGTGTTCCTGAGCATGAAGAGATTACAAGTGAAACCACCCAGCCACAGAGCAAAATGATGTAAATAATTGCTATGATTGCTGAGCTGTTTTTCATCCCTCCTAGCACGGAATACTGACCCTTGCAAAGCACACTAGACAGTCTCTTTTGGCTACCTAAAAATAAACCACTATCATGAAACAAAATTATCACAACATTGAAATAAATCCCAACTATGTAACAGATATAAAAAGCAGTCCCCAGACTGCTGGGAAGCACATAGGTAATTTTTTCTGCTGGCAAGAAGTGGATATCCATAGTTTTAAGATGCATTTGGATTTTGCTGAAAACCAGACTTGGTCCTAATATGGTATTAAACAAAATGAGAATGTATCTGAGGGGGTGGGGTTTTAGCCTTACAAGCTATATATACATATTCTTTTAGCATTCATATACTTAGAAAGTGGCAAATACTTGAGAACAAAAGTCTAGGGAGACCTGGTAATGCAATATTTAATTTTGCTTAATTCCTTTAAGGAACAGTCACAAACGAACAAGGCATCATGGTTAGAAAGAAGTTTCTCACTGTCACACTGTATGCAGAAAGATTAGGTTTCTTATCACTTGTTCTGGACTGAAGACAGCTTTTGTCCATTGCTGTACTTCTTGGCAGATTCCTACGGCAAATCCTACATCAGTCAAATTTCTGCTTTCATTTCCATTTTTGTGTAAACTCCTATTACCTACATGCTCGTTTCTAAAACTGGTTTCCTGTTGTTTAGTTTTAGTGTCCTTTGTAGTAAAAGAATGCTAAACAGAGTGAAGTTAGCTATTGGGCTCTACATCACAGTAATTTTAGTAGATGTGCACACAATGTAAAATACAAAAAACATCCAGACTTGGGAGGATAAAGGATATTTCCAAGTCCTAAACATGCAAGTGAAGATTAATCATGTGCAAGAAAGCACACGTTTTCAAACTGCATAACAAGACGATGAATAAATCTTTTTCAGTATATTTTCTGCAGAAAGAGCCATTCAACACTGATATATTACAAAATAAAACTCCAGTTTTTTGTGAAATTAATTGTGGAAAATACCACATTCCTAACCAAGATGCCTAGCATACACTAATGGTAGTAACACCAAAAGAAAAGCTAGTTCCAGCTGCTGAGAATTACCTCCCCTAACATATTACACCAATCAATAGCTGGTTTTCATTTGCTCACGTTCCTGAAACCATACTGTTTTGAAGTGGAATATATTAAAATTTAAAATAAACAGCCTCAAGATCCAAGATGTAAAATGAAGCTTACAGCTAATTCCAGAAATAATGACAAAGAGGGAAAAAAAAAGCCTAGAAAGATATTTCACTTTCTTCAGGAAGTGCTGCATAAATGGATTTCCTGGTTTCAAGTGGTATATAGTTAATTTTCCTCCTATTAGCTGGTATAGTGCCGTGTTTTGGATTTAGGATGTGAATAATGTTGGTAACACACTGATGTTGTAGTTGTTGCTGAGCAGTGCTTACACTAAGTCAAGGATTTTTCAGATTCCCATGCTCTGCCAGGTGCACAACAGGCTGGGAGGGGCCACAGCTGAGACAGATGATCCAGACTGGCTGAAGGGATATCCCATTCCATATGATGTCATGCTCAATATATAAACTGGGGGGAGTTGGCTGGGCACAGCAAACATAGCCTGGGGATTGGCTGGGTGTCAGTTGGTAGGTGGTGAGTAATTGTGTTGTGCATTGCTTGCTTTGTATATTATTATTACTACTACTTTATTATATTTCAATTATTAAACTGTTCTTAACCCAAGAGTTTTCTCACTTTTACTCTTCCAATTCTCTCCCCCATCCCACTGGGGCAGGGAGTAAGTGAGCGGCTGCATAGTGCTTAGTTGCTGGCTAGGGTTAAACCATGACAATGGAGTGGTTACATAGGTAAGAATTTAATCAACCTGATACAGTTCAAAAATCCTGAAATGGCATTTCATAAAACTCCTGCAATAAACTGAACTAACAATGCAAAGGATTTGTCTGAAATAAGGAGTTTATTTGAAAAACACTCAAAAACTATTATTAAGAAATTACTTTTCTCCTCTACATTAACCTATTTACATATACTATATATATACATACACAGAGTTATAATTTGAATTGTGCATTACTATAATGAATCCATAGACTTACGTATTGTACAACAACTTGGTTTAACGTTTCGCATTTCTTGGATATAATAGCCTTTTTTTTGTCTGAAATTGTCTAAAAATTAAGCATGTGTAAAGTATATTATCTCAATGCATTGCTAGTAACTTCCTGTAGACACTGTTATTCACATTAGTAGAGCACGTACCCCTTCTACTAGTGGTAGACACTGACTGGCCACTGCTGTTACTACTTTTAGGATCGAAAGTCTCTTTACAATGGAAGAGGCTGAAAAGTTGTCTCTGATACTGAGAAGAAGCATAGTAGTAAATAAAGGGGTCAATGCAACAGCTAATGCTGCTGATGCAAACACACAGTAGGTAGGCAAAGTAGAGATACTCTAACCTGTTGTTGTAAGAAAAATTGATATAATGAATTAATAGGAGGATATTCGTTGGTCCAAAGCAAATAACAAAAACAGAAAAAACAGCCACACACAAGAGCAAGGCACGTGTTTTCTTACTTTGATTTGCAACAACGGTAGAATAACTAAGACATCGGATGATACACACGTAACAGACAGTAGAAATTATAAACGGCACTACAAAAAAAAAAGAAGAGAAGATGGGGAAGAAGTGAAGGTAATAGCCATGAAGTTCAGATTCTCTTAACACATCATGGCAAGTAGTTATATTTAACTTGGGTATTTCCACTGTTTGCTCTCTGACAAGAAAAGGTATAACCCCACTTATTGCTACAAGCCATATGATGAAACAAATCAAGGAGGCACGTCTTAATGTACGCCACCCTAGAGACTGCATGGGATATACCACGGCTAAGAAGCGATCGAAGCTTATACTTGTCATAAGCATTATTGAACAGTACATGTTACAGTAGAAGGCAGCAGTGATGAAACGGCACATCTGAGGTCCAAAAACCCAGTCGTTACCAGAATAGTGATAAGCAATCTTAAAAGGAAGCACGCTTACAAACAAGACATCCGCAAGGGCCAAATTCAGCATGTATACTACAGCTGGCTTTTCAATTTTCATTTTTCTCAGAAACACAAGTATTGCTGTAATGTTCAGAGGGAGACTCAGCACAAGCACTATCATGTAAACTGACGGAACAAAACGTGTCAGCCATGGACTGGTGAGGTATATTGCTGTTTGCATGGACACTTTTGTTCGTTGTTTGTGTAGGAATGATCCAGGCTGGTTGGTGGCTCCTGATCCAAATTCTGAGTCATTTTCAGTATCACCTCCAGTAGGTATAGGATCATCCTGGTGATTTCCTGAAAAGAGTACAAAACTTCTGACCCGTGGTATGCTGCCATTATATGGGAAGGCTGAAAAAAAAGAAAGTATAAAGATTAATAAGGAAATATTTACATGCTACGAGGAAGCAAAAACATATTTCAAAAAGAAAAGCTAAGATTGTATTAGCAACACAAAATAATAAGGCTAATTCCTAATTCAAAGTGCAGACTGCCCACAGATGCTAGTCCAGCCCTTTTTGTTTTAGCTCCTGTTACGAGTTTGGGTAAGGTGTCCTCCTTTGTCTCCTATCTCTTAGTATGGAAGTTTTTTATGATAGGGACTCTATCTGTGCTTAAGGACCCAATCTCATCTATGTTCCCTAACACAAACACAACAATAGATCTGCCACCCTTGAGTTGTTTTCACCAGACCCTTCATACAGTTTGTGAAAAATGAGAGGCTGGGATAAATACTGGTATTCATACACAAAACTCCCATTAGAAGTACTCATCACTGAAGTAACAAAAAGTTAAAAGTGCAATTAAAACATCCAATTACTAAGATACTTCTCTGTGCTCTGGAGACATCCTGTTCAACCTGACAGCCCCCATCAAGACAGATGGCAGAAGTCTACATGCAGTTTTCAAGGTGGATGTGGATCAACCTTTTGCTTGCATCAGGCAGGTAGCCACAGACTGCACTGAAACATTTCCCCAGTTCTACTTATCCGAGCCCACACTGTGCATCAGCAAGGACAGCATGTGCCCAGTGTGCCCTCAGGGTGCTTCTGAAACCTGCCACTAATGTTCCCTCTACGGCAGGGTCTTCTGCAGCATGGTTTGGTGGCTGTGACCTAGAAGAAAAATGTCAGGACAGGGTATCTCTGCTTTTTGAATATAGCTGTAACAAGTTAGGAATTTAGTGTCAGAAAGTGTTGAGTGTGTGGCATGAGTTTATTTATGTAAAAAAAAAACCCCACAAACCATCAAAAGAGCTACTTTAGACATTATTTCACAAAAGTTGCTTGCAGGGAGAATTATTTTGGAAGACTGTCATTTTCAGCTTTGGCTTAATCTAGTTAGGTGTAGAATAATTCAAACACATAATGGGCAGACAGAAGTGACAGAGTTGCTACTACTTAAGTAATCATTCATCTGATCCTTTGTTGAATCCTAGACAACTAAAACAAAAATGAAGGTGTGTTAGCTTAGAAATCAGTGAGCTGAAAGTACATAGGCATGATTCACCTGTCTAAGATGCTATTTGTTAGAAGCAATTATTTGTTCTACAGTAATTCAAATCATTTTTTTAAATGCAGATGAAAACAAAAGTATCTGAAGGAGGAAGATGGCAAAGGGAGGAGTGTCTGCAGCTTTCAGCAGGCAGTTACCTCTCTGTGCACCGGCTGTGGGAGAAGGGTCCTGCCCTGCTTGAATTTTGGTGAAATTCAGACTTGAATGTGGGGTGAGGTCAGAGGAGTGGTAGGGGAATCTGGGGATTGTTTAAGGCTGTTGTGCTGCATGTATCATGTGGTGTCACAGTGCAGTTCTGGGGGCAGAGGGGACAAGAGAGGAAGTGTTTGAGATAATAATTTTCATACGCAAAATTACTAGACTGTAACCTCTGCAGGCCAGAAAGAAGGTGCTGGATGACAATCTGAGCCTGGGAGCTTGTTGTATAGACTGCAGTGGGAACAATATAATACTTACACAGAAACACAAATGCACAGAAGTATGTGAGATTCAGTGTTCACACAGAAGGGCGCTAAACCAATTTATACAAGAGTCGATTCTGTCATTTAAAAGAGAACATTAACAAAAAGCAAAACTATAGATCCTTAATCTTTAACCTTACTTCAAAAGTTTAGTCCAAGCAGTTGGACAGCTCAGGGAGTCAGCTCCTAGTTCAGCAGTTCAGGTGCAGCACAAGTTACATTTAACACCTCCAACTTTAGCTTGTAGCTGACATTCATCCATTCACCTGTGGCTGACATCAAATAGTTAGGTGATTTCCAGGACTTAATGATGATTGCAACAGAAATCTGTCACAACAGACACCATTGCTATTCATCTCTTTTGGGAGGATCATAATCATACTTGAATAAAAACCCCCTGATTTCTCATGCCAGCGGCAAGTCTCCATGGTAAAATCATCAGTAAGAGAGAAGAAAAAGCTTGAACAGTACCTCTAGTATCTCCAGTACATACAAGTTTCATGAATTCAAGACTCTGAATGCTGTGAATATATATTTCTTCCACTGACATTTCTAAAATGGAAAATTTCTGAAATGGGAGACAATGACGATCCTAGTCCCCGAAGGACTATGTGTCCTTCTTTGTTTCTCCACCACTGAAGAACAGTGTGAAGAACCAAATGAAGAGGTGACATGGTTTCATGTGAGGAAGGCATGTTTTTAGGGAACAGATATAAACAGACTTGACGAGAGGGAGGATAAACCTATGTCTGGAGTCAGGAACTGTATTGCCATGAGTTGGTAACTGAGGTGCTTCCAGCAAGCACCTCCCTCATCCCAGCATCCCTGAACTTTTAAGGGCTTCACCTGTGCTGCCTCACCTGAGCTAGCAGCACTGCAGTGAAGCCACAGAGGAAATGCTGCAGTGCTTCACTTTTGAGCACTAGGGATTAAACCAGCCAGATCCACTGACTCTTAATGACTGAGGTTAAGTCACTTAATGTGGAAGTGCTTGGTGGTAACCTGACCCATTTCTCGTCAGTGACTCCTAATTTAGAACCATATGAAAATATGCTAAAGGAAAAAAATGACCTTTGTCTTAGCTATTGCTTACAGTTACTCAAACATAGCTCCAAGAATTCAGGATATAATTAAAATATTGGCAAACTTATTTACAACTTTCTTAGATGAAAGTCTTTAAAGCCTGCATTACTCCACTATCAAACTTTTCTAAAAGTAGAACCCTATTACAATAATTCAGGACATATCACAAATAATTTTAGTTTAGTTAAAATTCTCTGGAATAATAATTTAACTTGATGAAAACCACATGTTCTCTGATTAAGCAAACACTTTCTAAGTTCAGAGTTGAACTCAACTTTGATGCTGTTAACACCACTGCCAATGTGTGCCAGCCCGTGTCTCCACCTTGAACTTAGAAAACATGAGGTACTACTTGAAAGCCAGCTCTATGGAGAAATGCAATGAGACCTCAAACTTGCTATGGAATGGAATTAAATTTAATTTTAATTTAAAAGATTGATAGCCTGATATCAGTTCTTTTCCTTTGGAAAGCTGCTTGATGTTTGTATGACACAGTGCCTGTGTGTGACTAGAAAAAACAATAATGCATTTCATGCTTTCTGAAACAGAAAGGAAGATGGTTACTGCCCTGAGGTTCTGGATTCTTTTTGTGTCAGTGTTTATTTTAAAAAGCCGACGATTAGAGATATATATACATAAGGGAAGAGGATGAAATGATGTCATATTATTTCAAAAGATCTTACTGAACCTTGACAATAAAGTTCAATAACGGGAAACAAGCATTACCGATAAGCTGGGATACTGCAAGACAGCCAGTACAGTAGCTCTACAGAAAAGATTGTAAAACTACTCTTACATAGCTACAGCTCTACCAGAATCTGTCAGATGTTCCTTTCTAGCTGTTTTAAAGCTGTAGGTATAATTTGTCTCTAAAACATATTTCACTATAGCTTGAGTAATTTTTAGTAATACAAATAATCTGTTAGGAAACCAGAGGTAAAGCTTGTATAATGATCACAGATATTCAAACAATCATCCTATTTTTGCTAGGCTGTCACCTGATCCATTTGGAAGAGGTCAAACCTGGTGGATGACTATCTTTATGACTAATAGTATTCTTGTTGCTGATATGACAGAGTTAGCAGCTATATCAAAGAACTTGTAAAATATAAATAGGTATGAAAGAACAGGACTAAGAAAGTAGGAACAAAGAAAGGGTGGGATAAATCAATAACGTTTAATGCTCATGGTGTGCAGTCATGACACTGGACAATCTATATACAGACTTTCCTATTCTTCCAAT
The DNA here is from genome assembly GCF_963921805.1 of Phalacrocorax carbo. NCBI lineage: Eukaryota > Metazoa > Chordata > Aves > Suliformes > Phalacrocoracidae > Phalacrocorax > Phalacrocorax carbo. The sequence goes on from NC_087548.1 coordinate 28,205,385, forward strand.
ATGGACTTTAAGAGGCAAAAGTTACATAGAATCAGTACAATACTCAAATTGCTTGTGGTCTCTGCACTGATTCTCCAAAAAGGACATATAGAAATTATGTGGAAAGTTCAGTAAGTTTGGGCTTGTTTGATTTTAACAATCTATACTGTGCTGTGCTGTTTTCCATTCAGTACTACGTATTGTTGGTGTCATGATCAGCATACACATATTCTGCTTACCCAGAAAGACACACTTTTTTTTTTTTTTTTTAACCACAAGGCTATTTATAACTTCCTTCCATGTCTACTTTCATGTGCAAGGGCCTACTGTGCATACTGTTCTGTGAAAGGAGAATTAGAGGGCAAAAAATGTAATGTCTTCAGCCAATCGTAAAAATCACTCTTGAGCTCCCAATGAAAATTTCGAAGTATTTCTGTAGACCCATAAACCTGGACAGGATGTTACAAATTAGCCATGGTCATGTCCCATGGGATATTTCTGTGAGGTGGAAAACTAAAGATTAGGCTCCTACTCAAGCCAATTAAATACGTTCCCTTTGTGCTGCTAGACAACTATTAATACCGATTTCTGGGCATTACTGATGACAGCTGCACCCACACTGCTGGTTTACAACAAAAAGTCAGTTCCTCTTATCTCCCCTTTGTATAATCTGCAGTGATAAGCATCTTGAATCTAAATTACTCAGTGGCCCATAAATTAGGTACTCACAGGCAGAATGTGAAGTGCATGCCAGACATGTATAAGATAAGTCACAATTTTGTAGGAGAGATGTCAATTATTTGCTTTTGTAAAAACAAACACCATACTGTATTTAAAAATACTCTTTAGCCCTCGTCTCCGTTTATACGGAATTCATTATTGTATTGCACGAGTAGCGTAGTTACAATTTGAACACATTTTCCTGAGGTATTGTTTTCTTGCAACCAGATGTCAGCTCCTTTTTGCTTTCCTTTCTCAGCTGCTTTCACCACAGGTGCTGGCTTTAAGCAATGACAACATCTCTCTATCCAGCTATCAGTGTCCCAAGGCAGGAAAGTCCTGGCAGGTTCAGACCTCTGCCAGCCACCTCATCAGCACGTGGTCAGCTAATCTGCAAGCGCCTAGCGCCAACCTGCTGCCAAACCATTGCTTTTTCACCCACCCACAGGACCATAAGGTGAGAACCATGGATGTTGAAGGACCAAGGGGAAAGTAGGGAGAGAAGCCTCAGGTGTGCAAGGGATGAGCACACCTAGGGATACAGCAGCGCATGGGTGATGGGAATTAAGTACATTCTAGAGGAAACAGGGAAGCTTATCTGGGACAGTGGGAAAATGATATTATTAGAGTGGGACTGAGCACAAGGGGAACAGAAGGCATATTCAGATGGCCAGGCTTTATTAGTTCTGCTGTGCAGGAAGTAACTTGTTTTGAATTTTTCTTTTCCTAGTGATGTAATACAGTAACTATTTCAATCATTATTTCCTAAAGAAGCAGCAAATAAATAGTGTAATTCGGGGTGCTCTTTCATGAAGACTAGAATTTCAAAAGGCAGGAAAACAAGTTTGAATGTTTCCATAAACTGGCAGAATAGCACCTGACAGTACAATCTTTTTTCTAGCATTAACGTTATAGTTGTCTTTTATCCCCCTCCCCGCCTTTTCTTTATAAGGACATTTTCTGTAGACTTCCAATACAAACACGGTTATGTTCTCTGCAATCCCACTTGCCCTTGCACCAAAAAGTTGTTTAGTGAAAATTACTTGCCCTCTCTGATTCTTCCCTCCCAGCATAATTACAAAAACTAGCTCAGCCTCCTTTCAGCCTTTGCTTTAGTAGTCAAAGTATGCCACACTCTGAAATTTCCCCTTAGCTGTTCCTCTAACCACCCCTTTTCTGTACAGAGAGCTTGAACTGAGTCTTCCCAGCAGGTACCTCATGGGGCTAAGTTATTTGTACAGCAGCGCTATGATCCCTATGTAATTGAAAGAAACGCTAAACTGAATTTTACGGAAAAAATTGTTGCTAATCTCCAAATGCAGAATCTTGCCCTTTGTACTGTTGTATCTCTACCAGAAACTGGGAGGTTGCAAGCATGTGTGTCTTCTCTTTCTTTCCTTCCTTCCCTCAACACCTGCACTGCCAGACAAGCTTTAACCTAGGCAGGTCCATTGTCTCACCAGGTGTAATACTGATGTTGCTATTAGTGCTATTTCTAATCCAGTAACCATGAAGGTCATCTTGGGATGGGTGTTTTGAACTATTTTGTGCTGGCAGATCTTCCAAACTTTATGCTACCTACAAGTTCAGCTGGCACTCTGTCTTCTGAAGTTGTTACAAAAGGCAATGTCAGTTTTCTTAGGAAGTCCACCAGCATGCCTCACAAGCCGGGTCGCTTCTTTCGTCGTTATTTTCTATTGCGTGGCTGCCTCCTCAGCCACGGGACGACTGTAAACCATTCTTTGCTATCAATAACATCACCTGTGGAGTTGCGTCGTTCTCAAATCTATGTATTTCAGATCTACGACGTTTCCTTTATTCAAAAAACTGGTTCCCAAAAAGCACGTCTGACGTTGCTTCACCCAGGCTAACTTTCTGGTTTAGCCCTTCTCTTGCCGCTGCTACGAGAGCAAACCTCGAGCAGCGTTTCACAACGCCAAAGAAAACGCGACCCTAAGCCCCAATTAACACTTCAACGCGGGAGACCCTTGCCCTGGCTCCCGTCGTAGCAGGGCAACGACGCCGTGCACTAACGCGGCTTCCGTTTGTTTTCCTCGGCCGAGGCGCAGGGCTCCGGGGCCGACACCAAGGCGGACGCCGCCGCTTCCCCGGGGACCCCCGCGGGGCGGCCGTCCCTCCCCGTCCCCCCACCCCGGGGGCGGCCACTCACCGGCGCGGGCGGCGGCGGCGGCGGGCGGCGGTCGCGGGCAGCCGAGGAGGGCCAGGGCGCAGAGCAGGGCCGGCAGCGCCCGCGGCCCCATGGCCGCCGCGCCGGAGCCGGCCGCGGGGAGCTCCCTCCGCTCCCTCCGTCCGTCCAGCGCAGGGAAACGCGGGAGCAGGCGAGACGCGGTGCGGCCGCTGGCGACGGCGGGCTGGGAGTGCGGCTGCGGCGGGGGAAGGGCCGCCCCGCGGCCGCCGAGGCTTCCTCCGGCGGTAGCGGAGGCGGGGGCGCCTTCGTGCCGCGCCGCCCCGGCGGAGGGGGGGTGCTCCCGGCCGACCCCGCAGCGCCCGCCGCGGGGGCGGGGAGGGGAGCCGGGCCTCGGCGGCGGCGGGCCGGGGCGGCGGGCCGGGGCGGCGGGCCGGGGCGGCGGGCCGGGGCGGCGGGCCGGGGCGGCGGGCCGGGGCGGCGGGCGGGGGAGGGCCTGCCGCCCCCGCAGCACAGCAGCCCGCCTCGCAGCCCCCGCGCCGCGAAAACGGCGGCGGAAAACGCTGGCACCCGGCTGGGAAGTGGGGAGCGGTCGTGGGCTCGGGCAGGGTGAGAGGGCAGGAGGTGCAGAACAAAGGGTTATTCTCGAGGAACTATTCTAAGCTAAGTTTGCCAGATTTTGTTTGTGCAATCCAAATATCTGCTTTAGTCGTAATTGAATGATCACGCTCATTCAGAAAAGCTCCTCAGTACAGAGAGCTGCTTTGAATAAAGTAGACAACACCGAAGCTTGCTTGTGTTGCATGGGTTCAGTAAGCTGACTGCTCTACAAATACAGGACAACCTAAAAGGGATTCATTACCCAGCTTTGCTGTCCTCGTGGCTGTTCTTGCAGGACGCCTGAGGGAGTGGTGGCACTCCTCAGCTCCAGTGGCATGTGCCTTGGACAGGAAAGCTTATTCTGTCCTTCAGAGCTGCTCACGAATCAAGGGCTGGTTAAACTGAAACCAATATGAAAGGTATAGAGGAAAATGTTTTTGTTACTTTACAGCCTAAATAATTAGGCTCTTTTCTTTGAAAATACTTCTCCGACTGGTGGTTTGAGTACTTCACATTTCTTAGGCCTATAACACAGTCAAAAGCTTCACAAGAGGAAAGTCTTTTTTTGGTTTGCTAGGGTCTGCTGCCCTATCCTCAGCTGCACATCCTTCTGTTTACAGCAATATAGATGAAAAAAGGGGGAGGGAAGCCCTATTTAGAACTTGTTCATGTGTATGAAGTGCCTTTATTACTGCAGAAGCACTGACCTTTGCACTTAACTGAGAGTAAAGTCATGGAAAAGAAATACTCCTGATTAAAAATACTAGTTCCCAGTAACACCTCTGGGATGTTCTTCCCACAATCCTAACACTTAATACTTATAGCACTGTTAAGTGAGACTCCAATTTGCGTAGAGCAAGGGCAAGTAATAAATGCAAGTTTTACAGCTGGCCAGCCTTTCTGCAGCTCTATCATCCTAAACACACTAGGGAGCCCACACGGAACACCCTTATACTTAATCATGAACTATTCTTCATCTATTTAGAAAATACTTTCTTCAGAGATAATTTCATCTTTTTGGGAAGGGAAAGTGAAGCTATTCTTGGGCATTTCTGTTGTTTCACAGCTCTATAAATGGACCCAAAGGTAACATGTAAAAATTTCTAAACCCAAAATGAACTAAAAGTGAACAAAAGTGAACTAAAAATCAGTCTTTCTTAAAATAAATTTGTATTTGTAAAAGTTATACCAGAAGAGCATACATTTTCAGTATTTGTATTTCTTAAGTTTCAAGAAGCTTTAACCAGTGGGCCAGCGCTTGAGGGATAAACCAGTCTACAGAGTTTGTGAAAGCTGGGAAGGGAAATGCAGATTTTATCTGCAGGGAGTACTTTAGTTGCGGATATAAGAAACAGTTATAGGGCTATGTCATTTCATCTTTGTAAATTAGATTACTATAAACATAGCGAGTGAATAATGTGGTGTGTGTACATTTTCTGTCTGCACATGGGAACCAAATTTAAGTTAATTTTTGTATCCTGTATTTATGCAAGTCAGCTTGCTACTTTCTAGCTAAACTGTTTATAATGAAGGTGAAGAGTTCATGGTTTCTAAAGCTTTTACCAGTTACCACATTTTAATTCTATTTCTTGCACCTTTTTTCAGAGCATTGTTTTTTGGTACAAGCATGTTACAGGACAAAATTTCATTACTGTCAAACACACTTGGTCTACCAAAAAAGCCTACAACTATCTAGTAAGATTGCTGCATCATTACTGTTTGGGGAAGGAGCCATCTTTCTGCTTTTCAATAAACAGATTACCCTAGAGCGTGCCTGGGGTAGGTAGTTACTACTCAAAAAGGATAAGGTTAGAAGCATATCTCAGAGACAAAATCAGTCCTCCAGGAAAAGGGCCGTCTATCTAGTTATTAGCATTTTGAAATCAGATGTGACTGTCACTCTGGATTTGCTGTTAGAGGGAAGTTTGTTGTGTTGCTCCTCTATTTAAAACAAAAGCTAAAGAAGAAGGTTTGCAGCTAAGTGCAAAGTGAAACAGAACAAAGTTATTGCTTGTGATGGTGTTTGCCTGCTGAAGACAAGAAAAAAAAAAGATGTTCTGTGATTTTGTGGATAGTTTTGGAAACCTTCAGAGCCCCATTAGAATGGATAAATCCCAAAATAAACCAAGTTAGCTGCCAAGCACTCTTAGTCAACTCTGAAGACATGCGGTAGAAAAATGCAGACTGCAGGGCTAACAGACTATTGGCAATTATAATGTCTTTTCACTACCACCAGTTAAGGAATACAAAGTTGAGAGATAAGGCAAGTCTTTCAGGGAAAGATGTGTTTTCTCCTGTGGTGAAAACTGATGCGTAGGCTCAATTCACCTGTACTGGCTTTTTCCTCAGGTTTTGTACCAGCAATCCAAGTCTTTCCACATTGACCATTTCATGAATGAAACTTGGTTTCATCAAGTCCTGTCTAACTCTGAAGACCCTAAATTGCAGCTTACAGCAGCCTCCAAAAATCCTTTCTTTTTTGTTTTATTTAGTAGCTGTCAGCAGCGTAGGACAGCAGTGCGTGGGTACAGAATTACTTTGCTCATTTGCATGGTACTTGGTGTTACTGTCAGTCTTATATTTATGTAGGAATCATTGTGGTCAGTCCTGTTTAGCAGGGTTTCAATGTTTGTTCAGTGACAAGGCCCTAAACTGAACTAGTTAATTAAGAAAAATCTTCTGAAGGAGTTTGAAGAAATCAAATTTGCGATTACTCTTTGATGTGCACTAGAAGAGCAGGAAGCCCAAGAAATGGTTGGAAAAGGTGAGCGCTAGCACACAGACCGTACCTTTCATACATCTCATTATGTTGGTACCAAATAAGCTTCCCTAAGCTTGCATACATCAGGAAGTAACTGAGGAACATGCTGTTGCATTAGACCTATGCAGTCACTACGTGTGTTAACAGTGTTACACAAAACAGCATATCCAGGAGTGACTTACTCCCAACAAAGTCTGTGGGGGTCTAGTATGTCTCAGCAGCAGAACTCCAGGCGTTTGACGTGTTACCTCAAAAGTCTGGTCTTAGGATCAACATCCCATCTGTGCAGACTTACCCACACAGCTAGCATTTGTCAAAAATATGTAGGGATTAGTCAAGTCTGTTACAAATAAAAAGGGAAGCAAAAGGTTGTGTGTTTAATGCATACTCAAGTACAATTCACTTCTCTCCTTTGGAAGTAGAAGTAAAGTGCTGCTTTCATCTTCCCATCCAGCTGTTTTAAGGGAATCAGGGTATCAGTACTGCAGCATTTATGGAATGTTAAAATGGCTTATACATAACTAGCTAGAAGAGAAATGGAAGCACGTAGGAACTGTTTATCTTTTAATTAGAGATTAGCTGTTTTAAAGTAGTCAAGTGTTCAAATTTGATGCCATGCATAAATTGATATCTCTAGTTAGTGTAATAATTTTTTCAGCTTGTATAATACCACAGGTCGGTATACCAACTAAACTCATGATCTATGTATCTGTCACTGACTTTACACTGTTTTATTCCACCTTCAGAATTAATACTTGTTTAATATTTGCTTTTAAAATCTATTCCAGAATGCCTCACAGCCCATCTTTTAAAATTTTTGTCACAAGGAGAGTTAGGGTAGGAAATATTTTCTCTTAGTTATCACATTACCGTACACACGTTTGCTCTGTAGATAAATTGGTAGTTCATGAGCAAAATCACCATCACATTCAATGGCATAAAGGCCATGGAGGCTGAGCAACCTTTCCAAAATGTACGGTGAGGACAATCAAGCTTAGATGAAGTTTTACAAAAGCACTGAAAGAAGTTCTTTCACTACCATCTGGATTGCTGCTTTAACGACTCTTTTAAATGAAATTTAGGAACCAAGCCAGTTTAATTAGGTAACATTTATTTTACATAGAACAATCTCCAAAGAATATTTTAAAAACCCAGTCTAAATACTGATTTTATTGCATTTATTTTCTTACAAAAAAAGACAGACAGGCACAATTTATGTATTCAAATACTTCAAACTGAACAGCAACTGTTAACTATTCAGAATTCCCCAATGCCACTCCAAAGGTTGTGAGAGTAGAAAATGTCATTTTACATGAGGCAGTAGTGCATTTAGTAGAAATGAATCACAAAATATATTTTTGTATAGTAAGACGTTATTGCCATTTTATAATTACCTATAAAATTTTTGGAATTGCACAGTAAGTTTGCTTTACAGTTGACAACTGCCAGAAAATAGGCTTAGTATGTAAGTAGGTATTTGCCCAAACTATCCCCTAGAAACAAATTAGGATTTCTTTTGGTAAATACTTAAAGTCTAATAAGAACTGTATTATATATCTGAGGTCATTTAAAAATGTTTTAATAGGAAGAGGTGTATGTATTCAACTGAAATAAATTTCTGCCTACCTTAAAATCCATACAACCAAAACAGCTGAGTGTCCTAAACAATATTTTGATCTGAAAGTACCAACACCAGTGAATTTTGGAACTGTTTAAATTGATCTATTTCTTATTTTTCTGCTTCATTAACAATGCTGAAAAGGCACTGTGAACATTCCTCTGAACATTTGGTGTTTTAGGTTTTTTTTTTAAAGTGAAAAAGCATCCAACAATAAACCTCAAGCAAATGTTTAAAAGCAAAAAAAAACTGAATAGAATTCCCACTGATGGACGCAGTCCAAGATATCTGAAGACACTCATTTTCCATAGAACTTCTTATTCAACAAAAATATGAGCAAATTGACATTCACTTTAGCTCTATCAAACATTTTCATTACAGCCACACCTTCATACTGCATCTGAAGCAAATCCTGTAATCAGAAATAAAATCATTAGTCTCTGTTTGAATTCATACCTTTCAGCAACATGATGGGGTCATTTTCATCACAGGATAACCATCTCAAATTGCAGGTCCTTCACAGTTTAAACAGTTGCAAGCAACTATTGGAGAGGGGTAGAAAACATTACACATCCTCTAGATCCCAAACTGTAGACTGTCAGGGACAGCAAACCAGAAGAAACACTGTTTTCTGTCTACTTTTGATTTCTCTTTGTATTTAGTGCTTGCCACTGAATAATGTGGCATTTGGTTTCATGCAATCACCCCAATATAAACATTAACCCTGTGTGCCCAGCATCCTACAGACGTTATGTAGCTGTTCCTCACATGATCTGCTGCTCTGTGCTGATTGAATAGTTCATGAATACATATTAAAAAAATCTGAAATAGTTTATAAATAGAGGAAATGCAACTGTGATTATATAGCAAAGTAACAACGTTCAAATTCTACCTGGAAATGGAGCTGCACTTTTTCCATCTCAACCCCCAAAAATTTTGCTTTAATTTCAAAGTCACCCACTTCTTCTCCAGGTGTGATATCAAACATCACGTTCTTAAACCTTGAAATGAAAAGAAGGGTAATTGATTATGTTTTATATAGTCCAGAGAGTTTTGAGAAAAAAGCCTGCAGAACACAAAAGAGCTTCGACTGTAAGCAGTGTAAATGGTGTCAAATGAACCACTCGATCCCTACTGCTATGTCTTCTTGGAGACTTTCTGATGCATATATAGATGGCAGAGTTCTCAAGTCTTTTATACTGGGTAAAAATTGGGCTGTGGGAAGTTCAGGGAACAAAGATGACCAAGCGTCCACAGCACAGGAACAGGGCAGCCAGGTAGTCATTCTGCCATGCCTGAGTATCTTCCTGCAAGTGTGTACACACTGTTCTCTGGTTTCAGTTTGCCTCGTGCCTTCCTTAGCCTGATGAAACCACTTGGAAAAAAAATATGCAACCTGGAACACTTTCTTCCGTGCAAAGATGGATGGAAGGGTGCAGAGGGTGGAAGATTTTCACTCAATGGCCTCAAAATGGATAGATAAAAGAGGGATTTTAAACCACCACATCCATTCTGCTTTGCTATAGTGAGAAAGTGCAGAAAACCAGGTGTTTACTCAGTTACATGAGTGTGATTGGTCAGTAAATGGAAGAAAAAAATTTACTGCTGCAGCTTCTTAACAAGTCAGTCATCAGCAGCACACTCACTGCTAGACTTGTGCTTTTTCCGTCTAAGCTAATGTCAAAATAGGCTTATTCAAATATTTTCCCAAGGTAATCATATAGCAAGGTACAACAGAAAAAATGATGACAATTGTGATTCGTCATTCTTCTGAACGTGAAAGTCTGATGTAATTTTAGGTGTGGCACAGGAAATGGGGCTGTGAGTTCAAGGAACAAAGATGACAAAGATTCCGCAGCATAGGAACAGGGCAACCAGATTTTCATTCTGCCACACCAGAGTGTCTTCCTGCAGGTGTACCTTTTTGCTGGGTAAAAAACTGGCTGGATGCCAAGCCTGGAGAGTTGTGGTGAATGGAGATAAATCCAGTTGGCAGCTGGTCATGAGCAGTGCTCCCCAGGGCTCAGTTTTGGGGCCAGCTTGTTCAATATCTTTATCCATGATCTCGATGAGGGATCGAGTTCACCCTCAGTAAGATTGCAGACAACACCAAGTTGGGCGGGAGTGTTGATCTGCTTGAGGGTAGGAAGGCTCTGCAGAGGGATCTGGACAGGCTGGATTGATGGGCTGAGGACAATTATATGAAGTTTAAGAAGGCCAAGTGCTGGGTCCAGCACTTGGGTCACAACAACCCCATGCAACGCTACAGGCTTGGGGAAGAGTGACTTGAAAGCTGCCCAGTAGAAAAGGACCTGCGGGTGTTCACTGACAGCTGACTGAATCACAGAAGGGTAGGTGTTGAAAGGGACCTCTAGAGATCATCTTGTCCAACCCCCCTGCTTGAACAGGGACACCCAGAGTAGGGGGCACAGGACCACAACCAGGCGGGTTTTAAATGTGTCCAGGGAAGGAGACTCCACAACCTCCATGGGCAGCCTGTGCCACTGCTCTGTCACCCTCACAGGAAAGAAGTTTTTTCTCATGTTTAGCTGGAACTTCCTGTGTTCCAACTCATGCCCACTGCCCCTTGTCCTGTCATTTGGCACTAATGAAAAGTGTCTAGTCCCATTGTCCTGACACCAACCCTCTAGATATTTATAAGCATTGATGAGATCCCTCCTCAGTCTTCTCTTCCTCAGGCTGAACAAACCCAGGACTTTCAGCCTTTCCTCATAAGGGAGATGCTCCAGCCCCCTGATCATCTTGGTAGCTCTCTGCTGGACTTGCTCGAGCGGTTCCCTGTCCTTTCTAAACTGGGGGGCCCAGAACTAGGCACAGGACTCCAAATGTGGTCTCACTAGGGCAGAGCAGAGGTGGAAGATAACCCCTCTCGATCAGCTGGCCACACTCCTTTTAATGCAGCCCAGGGTACTGTTGGCCTTCTTGGCCACAAGGGCACAGTGCTGGCTCATGATCACCTTGCTGTCCACTAGCACTCCCAGGTCTGTCTCAACAGAGCTGCTTTCCAGTAGTTCAGCCCCCAGCCTGAACTGATGCATGGGGTTGTTCCTCCCCAGGTGCAGGACCTTGCACCTGCTTTTGTTGAATTTCATGAGGTTCCCCTTGGCCCAGCTTTCCAGCCTGTCCAGGTCAATATGAGCCGGCAGTGTGCCCAGGTGCCCAAGAAGGCCAACAGCATCCTGGCTTGTATCAGGAACAGTGTGGCCAGCAGGAGCAGGGAGGTGATCGTGCCCCTGTACTCAGGACTGGTGTGGCCACACCTCGATTACTGTGTTCAGTTTTGGGCCCCTCACTACAAGAGGGACAGTGAGTTGCTGGAGCGTGTCCAGAGAAGGGCAACAAAGCTGGTGAAGGGTCTGGAGAGCAGGTCTTATGAGGAGAGGTTGAGGTAACTGGTGTTGTTAAGTCTGGAGGAGACTGAGGGGGGGACTTTATTGCTCTCTACAACTACCTCAAAGGAGGTTGTAGTGTGGTGGGTGTTGGTCTCTTCTCCCAAGTTACTAGCAATAGGACTAGAAGAAATGGCCTCAAGCTGTGTCAGGCTAGGTTTAAATTGGGTATTAGGAAAAATGTCTTTACTGAAATAGTGGTCAGGCATTGGAACAGGCTTCCCAGAGAGGTGGTGGAGTCACCATCCCTGGAGGTGTTCAAAAAACGTGAAGATCTGGCACTTCAGGGCATGATTTAGGAGACATGGTAGTGTTGGGTTGATGGTTGGACTTGATAATCCTAGAGGTCTTTTCAAACCTTAATGATTCTATGATTCTATGAAGTTGTGAAGATTTCTTTAACAAAAGCCAGGCCCCTTAAGCAGCTGTTGATTAGAAAAAGCTCTGAATTGCTTTATAGCACACTTACTGGTTGGTTTGAAGATCTTCAATTTCTAGGATGACACCTTTTTCATGTAGTCTTGCAGCTGTGTACTTCAATGATGCCTGCTTCAGTCGTTTACTCCCCTTCACCTCCTCTTTTCCGTCTAGTTTAATTGACCTCCGTGAATTTCTGGGAAGAAAAAAAAAGGGTTTAATTTATCTACAAGGTCTTTTACTCTTCTAGCCATATTTAGCTTTCCTTCACTCATTGCCTTCTTGAAATCCTATTAATGAATGGAATTAACATTCAAAACAAATCTAAGAATTAGAGGGATTCTTAGCACACAGTGAATAGTCTAAACATATTGGCAATGATTTTGAATCAACGTTTTTTAGTACTTGTTTAAACTCTATTGTGAAATGCAAGCCTGATCCAAGAGAGTCCACAATCATCACTTTAAAATAGAAACTTGTAATCATACAGTGACATAGGCGTTAGATAAGATTGGCCACTACATTTCATTTTTGGATCCCTGAGGTACGCACTGGAAAAGCTTCTTTTCATGTCAGTAAAATGTTTTCATTTTGACATTTAGTGGCATTGGCAAAGGCTTGCTCTAGAGTAGCTGCATGATACCTTTAAAGTAAAGGTATATCAGGCACTTATTTCCCCCTTTTCCATTCTAAAGACAAAACCCAATCCTTCTAATGAAGGAAGAAAATCAATAATTACTTCCCACAGCTGCATGACTTCAAAGCATGGTAATGGATCTGCGAAGTAGCACCACTTAAATATATTGAAAACACTTACACATCTCAGGCCTTTTTCTTTAAGGCAGCTTTAAATAAATGCAAGACTTTACTTTCCAGGTTTTGACTTAGGTCACAGTAACAAATCCCATGGACTTTTGAATCCATGGATTGCCAATCTTTTAGAGTAAAACTTTAAACTACAGATTAACATCTGTTCTCCCTCCTGATAAAACACACTGAAATATTAAAAAACAAGAAGATTCAACTCACTTTCTTGTTAAGTTGTCTAAACAAGTTTTTATATAGGTGTTGTAGTAGTTAATTTGTTCTTCATAAAATGCTGTCTTGGAGTTAAGTGCATTCAAAGTTTGCTGGAGTTTCACCAGTTCAGCTTTTCGATGATGCCTGTATCTTCTTTGATTCCGGATATCCTAAAAAAATTTGTTAATGTAATCAGTTTATTAATTTGATATTTTTAAAAGTCTCAGCTTATAACCATTCACATATGTAATTATACAACCTGACTTAATTACTGGGAGGAAACATGAACTGTCATGTTAGTTCTCACAAGCATGGCACCAATAGTGAGTATGACAGTTTACATGACTGTACAGAAGACAATCACCTTCCTACTCATGTATACAAGTGGTGGTATCTTGAAATCTGCTATGGTCTCCAGGGCATGACAGACAGAAATCATAAGGAAGACATAATCTTCCATAAATGGAAGCTTTCTCATAGCTGGTTTCTGGTGAGAGGCCTAGGAAATGAGAGCTAGGTAAAAACTAGCTACTACTAAACTAGAGTTTGGGTTGAAGGTAATGCTTGAGTGAGGTAGATAAAAGTGAAATAAAAGCAACTGCTAGTCCTAAGGCTCATCCTAATCTTCAGGTTGTCTTAATGGCTCAGAACGAAGCATCTGGGCTTATAGGTAAGAAATAACACCAGAATGGGGCACTGAATACATATGTAGAATGGTTTTTCTTAAGTAGAAGTATAGGCAGACACCTGAACAGATCAGGACTTTAGAATGGCATTTCAGAACAGGTGAAATGTGACATACATACTTATATTAGAGGCTTAGCTCACATGAGTAATTTACTCCTTTATATATTCAAATGTATTTGCAACTTTAAAAAATACATATGTATAATATGTAAATCACTCATGTGAACTATGAGTAATTTACTCATGAGTAATTAAAGATAATCCAATATTACTTACAAGTAATTAAAGATAATCCAATACACTAAGATTCTCACAGCCAGTATTGGGTGTGGGTTTGGAACAGGATTTGCCAATTTGTACACAACAGGCCCAGTGCTTTATCAATACCAGGATGGGCACCACATTGGCCCCCTATTCTCCTTGTGTCCTGCCCAACCATTGCAGATCAGTGTTAATACCAAAGAATGTTTTTGGGTTTTTTTTAGTTTTTTTAAAGCTTTACCAAGACTCCATTAATTATTAATTGAAACACTGATGGGTAAATCTGATTCCTTTTAAAATATAAAAAGCTGTACTGAAACGCATTGTACTGGAGAAGTTAAAACAGCATTAATATAAAATCTGGATAAGAGTCTACAGTTGAATACTATTCAGTTCAGGTAGTTACGCATGAGAGTACTGTCTTTCACTTATTTTGTCAGCAAAGATGATTTGTTTCTTACGTGGGTACTTCAGTGATTTAGTGTAGCATTCTCTGGAAAATGTATATTGCCTAAATCCATTCCAGCTAGAGATATACTAGATGCCTAAAAACCATCAATATACAGGGAAGCGTGTTCCATTTACCTTAGCGATCTCATTTATAATTTCTTGGTACTTATTTGCTGAAGACACTAGTCCTGCTTGGTCCAGTGTCCGGAGATTTCTCTGAATTTTCCTTTTCTTTTGTTCTATTGGTAGCTGCCCATCTTCAAAAATAGACTGACTGTGCTTCATTTTCTCTGGAGTTTTAGAATCTAAGATGGCACGTTTTTCTACAAGTTTCAAGTGCTCAGATTCCTGGTTTAAAAAAAAAAAAGAAAATCCAGAACAGCTATTTTCCAGCTAATGATAACAGTTAGGTATTCAGGTACATTGAAATCTCGAAGGAGATTATCAAGAATCAATGCGCAGGTTTTGTTTATATCCTCTTACCACATGGTCTGAAAGTGCTCCATTTACTATGCCTTTTGACATACCTTAAGTAACTAATCAGGACAGCTAGAAATGTATTTCAGTTGATCAAAACATGTCTAAAATCAGCCAGATGACTCAATGACTTCACTTAGTTGTGGGAAGACTGTCCAGATCTCACAGGTGTCCTCTACATACATACACACTGAGGTAAGCTAAAATGTGCACTTTGAGATGTAGCTTTGTCAGTATCTACAGGGAAGTCTTCAACTAGGAGCTCTTCCCACTCAATTCCCATACCAAGTGTAGCAGTAGTTCCCTAGACAGATGTTTGCTTGTATTGCTTAAACAAATAAATTAGGTGTCAGGAAACTCTAGTTAAGATACTGAAGTTCATGAGAGAAAAAGAAATCTAGCAGAAGGATTCACCTCAGGCTATTTGATTGTATTATAACATAGGAGAGAAAGAACCTGTTTACAAAAAATGTAAAGAAAAAGAATATTATTTTAGTTGTGCTAGTTGACAGCAAGACTTAATTTTTCTTTTCTTCTGAGGCTGTTACCAATTATACAGTAAAAGAAAATTTGCAAGTCTCACATTTTGAAGGCTCCGCATCTGAATAGTCTAAAACCAGCAACAGTGATTTCATTGTTATAAAGTGGTGGAGAAAGGTGTCAGAGATCTGCTAGCGCCGTACTTTGTTCCCTATTCGAGGCACAGTGTAGCACTTACCTGTTGCGCAGTGGCTGGTGATTCTAATATTTCTGAGAGTGTATCCCCTGGCTGTGTTCTTATTACATCCACAATAAGTCTCTTGGTCCTTTTAAAAAGGATATATGGATATTATAAAGCAGTTGTCACTGGATCACTTGTGCATTTCATTACTTCAAAAGTAAAATGACCGTTTATTATGGATACTTGGTAATGTTAATGTTTCCTAGCTTTTTAAGTTTCAGAGCTTCCATTAATAATGTTGAACATCTAGCTTCTAACACAGGTCTGAATAGATAAATACGTGCATACTTTTCCTACTTTTATTTCAGAAAACGGTTAACCAACTAGCACAGTAAAACAGTTACTGTTAACATAATAAAAATCCAAGCAACAACTCACATGTGGATTTTAATTATGATCATGACAAAACAGCGGATAGGAATGTAATCTTTGCAAAACTGAGCTATGCGTGCTTCCATTAAGGGTTGTATTTACTGAATAAAGTGGAAGTGCTCTCAAAACTGGTAAACTTCTGAAGGAATTTTACATCTGACAGTGTATTTACACACAACACTTAAAGCAGATATTTCTCTGGCAGGAATGGACAAGGACCATTTCCTTGCTTAGAAAAGGAAGCTGCTACGCCATGATATGTAAACCAGTTCCTTTTTTGGTAAGAATTTATCTCATTCCTGCTGCCTCTTCATCCACAATATTTCCAAGAACATCCTGCTACAGAATTCTGTTAATTTAGAGGACACATTTACAAAAGAGATATAGCTCCTTATTCTTAAAAATTAACAGAAACTTGAAGATGCAGCTTAAATTTCCCAGTAAAGTGTCTAAATATGATCAAGGCTTCTGTGATAAAACCTCACGACTTGGTTTAAAATGATAGTTTACCTACCTAAAGTGGGTTTTTTGTTGGTATTTTCAGGCCTAAAAGTTCTAATAAAAATGCAACGAAATGGCACAAAAGATTTACTTGTATACAGGCAACATTATCCAAAATCACTGAGTATTTGGGTGTGATCCAAGCTTCCATGGAACGGGCAGCGAGGTAAGAATGACTGACAGCCCAGGCAGATCTGAGGCGCTGCTCCTTCCAAGTTAGAAGCCACCCTGCTAAACCTCCTGGAAACTAGTTTGCTCATGCAGAGCTGCTGTTAACTGCACTGAGCAGTCCTAGCACATTCAATAGCTTCTGAAGGACTGCTGTTAAATGTATTTTTCCTTCACAAACTCTCTTAGAATCCCCTCCAGTTTGCCAGGAAAAAAAAAAAAGCAGAACAAAACCAGAAAGGCTTTCTGAAGTTGGTTCACTTGGGCTACACCAACACGTTGCTGGCTTTCTCTGCCTGACACAACCTTTGTCAGTCTTTAGTCATCACCACCACGGTCTACATTAATGTACTTGGGATAGCATTATTGTTCTATGCAATGCCTTAGATACAGGTGCTGATATGGCCGATAAGACATGAGGCTTATTTCCGCTTCCTCTCCCATCAGCTTTCTCTCCCTGCGTACCAAACCTGCTTGGCTCTGTTGTTTTCCAGAAGCACCCCACCTGGGGCTGGATGCCTCCCCCTTCACCTGCCGTGTGGCATGTGGCACCTACGCAGTCAAACTATGCAGACAGCACTACACAGAGTCCTCTAGATGGGGGGACCAACAAATCTCGGGGTTCTTCACAGAAGCCTTAACGAAACCATTTAAAAAGCAAATATATCAATGTTTCTATACAGAAGAGGCACGCCACTTGCAGAGAAACAAGGAACATGCAGTAAGTCAGCTGAGACTTGAATTTTAGCCAGGTACTTAACACTTCACAGTTGCAGTAAAAGACTTCTACAGCTAAGGTCAGAAAGCTAAGCATCTGTATTTACACATCTCTTGTGTAAAAGGTAGTGGTAAGTGTTTTAACTTTTGATATTGCTGCAATTTACCACAGATTGCTAATTATTCTTCTGTCAGATTACTTACTAAATTTCCTCAGATTATGAGAAACATTACTTGAAAACACTTATGCAATAGCGAATTTACTCTTTTGTTAATTCTCATGCTATTGTTTCAACATATTTCCATACTCCACACAATGCAGAGGATTAAAGACATTTCTTTTGGCCTTGATTTTGCATATTTTAGGGATTCCATTAAGGGTTAGCACTTAACTCCTACACAGAGGGAAAAAAAGACAGGAAGCACTTTTTTTTTTTTTTTTTAAGAGGCAGCTGCAGGCATATCCTTATTTCAAAACCAGCCTGGGAACAGCTCTAGAGCCTTGGTCTCTGGAATACCAAGTGACTAACACAGTTTTGATTTGACATTGTCATTGCAATCCCCTTTAGATCTCAAATTATATTTGATAACAAGTTACAGAAAAAACCCAGTGTTTTCTTGTTTAAGATTGATATCAAGTATGCACATTTACCGTGGAAAAACTCCTCTTCCTTTTAGGATAAGAGTTTCCTTGCACTTAAAATGAGATTTTTTTTCCCCCTCAGACTTTAAACAGGCATTTATGTGTTTGTTAGAAATTGCACTGCTTACTACAGACATAGCTAAGAGCTTTCTTCAGAAGTAAAACTTCTCATATAACCTAATAAATTCAATTTACTGATTTTGATTTGGGAAAAAGATACTAACAGATAAGAGTTGAATTACTGCCTGTATCTACACTCCAACTGCTTGCAAAGGTGTAAAATCCTTATGTTTTATTTCCCTATAAAGTGAACTTCTAACCGTCACCCTTGTGGGGTAAAAACATACATAGTAATGAGGGGAGTAGCATCCTGTTGTCCCCCTTCTTCAGGAAGCACCAGGATCTTAATTAAGCCAATCCTTATTCTGGACAGTTTGAAATAACTTCAAGAGAGAGGTGCCAATAACTGATACTAAGTGGTTTTATAAAAACATTTTTGACTGCAAGGTAGCCTATATCCCAGTAGCCATTTCTTAATTTGCTCACCAGATAAACAATTTTCTTTCCCTGGATAAAAGCTTGCACTATTCCTGCTGAAATGGCAGTTGCATTCTGTTCAAACATCTGATGGCGGCATTTCAGGGAAATGTTTTCCTTTGAGGGGGCGGAGAGGACAGTGTGATACTGTCCATCACTTACAAGGCTAGACATCTTTTAATCTCTACTTTTCCAAGGCTGTGGTGTTTTAAAGCAGGATGCTCTTACATCTCCATGGAAAAGTACTTACTAGGTTAGATAATGATCCTTTCACTGTCCAAAACACAAGTGGTAGTATCTTCCAGTTTATCTTCCTGTAAACTTTCTGGAAGAATTGACAGTTTCTTGGTCTTTTGCAGAAGTTTGAGTAGGACTGAACACAAAATGGCTTTTGAAAACTGAGTGCACTCAGCACCTCAAAAATGCACTGAGGCAGGGCAACAGGGTGGAAGCAACTTTTTTTTTTTTAACTGAAAAAAACCGACAAACAACCAGAATGTAAGTTTTGAGCAAAACTTACTTTATCATCAGGCTTTTGAGATCCTGATCTTCACCTTCTCGTAACTCATATTTGCTTGTTAGAGACAGTGAAATCTCTGTTTTTGCAAGTTGATTCAGTGTGTTTTCCCTGTTGGGGTCATTGGGATCAACAGCTCCTTCCCCTGTAAGGAAACATTTTTTACTGCAAGTTTTCCTACTTTCCCGTGATTCAATGCATGAAGTGAACAAGAACCTAGATAAACCACCATAAATAATCAGAAATATTCTGTTTATTAAGCAGCACACACATTCCTACCATTTAGAAGCAGTCTTTTTTTTGGACACTGAAAAATCAAAACCATAAGCCAGCTATTTATAAGCCCCGTTAGAATATTTTGGAAATGCCATCAGTTCTTGCTTTTCAAGCTACTGATGTGCAAGAGGCTCACATGTCTTCTTAAAGAAGAATACAAACAATTTAACATCCTTTGTCCTAATGTGCAGTGGTAGTGAAAAATGAAATAGCGGCTATGTTAACAGGCTGTTCACTTGGAAGCTGGTATTACCCATGACATCCTAGCTGCTTTATAAAAAGTTCACATTTTACTAGAGTTAAGGCTAATTAAATATCAGTCACATTTATTCCTTGTAACTTTCTAAGAAATCTGCATAATTTTTAAAACTTCATTTTTGTTTGGATAATTAAGTGTCAGAATAAAAAATGGCTGTTTTAATAATTCTCTGTGCACTTTTTGTAAGTTTCTAGCCAATGCTAGCAAATCTTAAGATCGGGTTATTAAAGATAATTTGTTTTCTATCTGCAATTTGAGCACAACAGGATCATTCTGCTCAAAACATTAATCTTTAGAGTGAATCTTGCAGTTAGAAGAAGGTTCAACTGGAAGGAGCAATGTTACAAAAAGTCTTCAGAAAAGAATTCTGTAGTAGATGAAGAAGCTGTCACTATGAGAGATATGAGAGTATTTAAATCAAGTACCCATTTAATTCTGCCCCTAGAGTGAAGTTAACCATAAAGACAAGAACAGCATACCAAGGAAAGACTCTACATCAGGAACAGGTCCCAGCCCTTTCAGCAGTTCGTTCAGCAGGTCATTCGGCTCAGTGGCAATGGCATCCTGGTGTTCTAATAGTAGCTATAAACAAATGTAAAGTAAGTCATCCTCCAGAAAAAATATTCCCAGTGTCTTTATACTTCTAAATAAATCTGGAGACTAAATGCTGACAAACACAGACGTAGTGTGATCAGGATTATGGAGGACCCAAACGGGGGGAAGCATGCTCGGTTCTGGACTATGAGTTTAGAATTGCTCTTGCTGTAACGCAGCTTGTTGTGCTCCACTGGCAATCGTCTCCAGAGTGCTGAACATCACAACTGAGCAGATTTGCCTTTAGGCCTAACGAAGTATCACAGAGTAAAGGCTGATAATACCAAGTGAGCATTTCAGTGCTGCATTGTGAACTAAGCACACAAAGGAATGAAGGCAGGGTTGGTGGTCCACAGAAAGATACCTATTTTCTGTATATCCACTTCAGTAGCTTACAGTAGCATCAGTGATATCTTTCAGAATTGACTGTATTTTGTAAGTGAGAAACCAGCTGTGCAGGACCTGCTGCACCATTTCTAATACACTTAGAAGTTGCAGGAGATTTATGAACATATTATCAATAACTTCCATTGAACCCAGGCACATTATCAAAACTCTAAGGCACAAAAATACTGGTAAGCCAAGTTAATAAAGAGTATGAACAGGGCAGTAACATTTTCTTGAAAACAAGCTCTGGCTATTTGTGAGAAGAGTAACCCTGTGCCAAGTTAGTTAAAGCCGGCAGCATTAGTGACCACTAGATTCAACATCCCATTCCCCGTAGAACCAATATTCCTTCCTTGGAGGACTGATGGAAAGACTGAAATTTAGCTACAGCAAAGCATACACATTAGGCAAAAATTCCATGATTCTAAGTATTCTAAAGACTGCAAGTTATAGTCAGTCAAAAGTTACTGGTTACTAGAAACTTACAACTAAAAAGCCTATGTCCAGAAAAGAAAGCATTTCAGACACACTTACAAGACAGAGGTAAACTTTATAAGCCCATAACCATTAACTTCTTTAAAATAAGTTTCTTTTACGTGCAGCAGCTACCCTATACTGTATAGATTATTTCATAATCTATACACTTTAGTCTGTTGACTAGTATATTTTCATTGACTTACTGAATGGGTATTGATAATTTCTTCAATGGAGATATATATGACAGGTTTGCTAAGGGTCACCATGTCAGAGTATTCATCAATGTTGAATTTCTCTTCTGGTTCAGGAACATCACATGCAGCTTGAAAAAAATTCCTAAGACAAAATTAGAATGACTTCAGTAATTGGCCCCTGTAAACTCACTTAAGTTAGCATGCTTTAATTACCCTGTATAAAAAACACTCAATCAAAAAATCAAGTCCTTGACATGCAGTATATTTTACTTATAATCTGCAATCTACACTTAGTGTTAAAGGAATGTTTTGGAGTCAATCAATTTACACATCAATACAAATGATGAAGTGTCTTTCTGGGACAGCTGGTAGAAGATTGTTTCAAAGGTTATTTTTTTTCTTCTTATTAACGAATGATAACTTTGTAAATTTTAAACACTTCTAGAACATTAAATACAGACTTCTCTAAGTTATGAAAGGTTTTCTACTGAAAGACACTCCAATTTATGAAGTCACTTTGTACTTTGGAAAGTGTGCTGAGAAGAAATTATTTTAAATAGCTGCACAAAATTACCACTTGGCCTACAAGTGTTTAAATTGCTGTTACTCAGAAATTGATCGGCTCAGAATGACAGAAAATGTGGTATTGTTTATAAATACAAGAATCTTGAGAGGAGAAAATGCAAAGGATGTTTGAAGCATTACTTTGACCTGATTAGCATGTACATGAAGAGCTTTGACCTACTTCAAGACAGCAACGGTTGTCTATCCGAGCCACTCACAGCTTCAGGGATGTGCAGTCAACCAAGAAACTGCAAGGTCCTTTTGTCAGAGGACCACTTCATTTTCCAAAGTGAAAGGACCTGAATTTGGAGCAGCTGGGAGGAGCAGGGTTTAAGATGAGGCCTACAGGGATGCTGCAGGAGCTGTCCTGCCTTCACTGTGGCAACCCTGCACTGTTGAGGAGGATGCACATTGTGGGCTCAGAGAACCTTTAAAGTTGGTATTGGGGGGGGGTGGGGGGGTGGGGGGTGGTGGGGGAAGTAAAGGGCTGGGATTCCTCAGTTTGGAGAGGAAAAGCTGAGGGATCAGTCAAGTCATACAAAATCACAGTGGTGTTGCATGAGAAGTTCCAATCATCAAATCCCAAAATAATGGGACCAGTCACCCAGAAACTCAGTTTTGAAGTTAGCTTAATTAGGAAAGAGATTCTTCCTTTTGTAGTGATCAAAGGGCCAGCTAGAGTAGGCTCTCTCTTTCATTAGTGTATGTTATGCTTGCTGTAACACTTTCTACCCTAGTGTTTCTTCATGTTTATTCCATGCCCATAAATACTTAAACTTAGTAATTCTGTTTATTGAAGTATCTTTGTACTCATGGCTGATCACTCAAGGAAACCCATTATATGAACAGTACATTTGCTTTCCTGAAGGGCAGACACTGATGATAGAAGTTCTGAAAGTGAGTTTGTTGCAGGACTCAACAACACTTCAAGGTAATAATAGCAGTCACCCAAAAAGATGGGCAGTGATCCCAAAGAACTTGTGTCCCAGAGTGTAGCAAAACATGTAATTTCTATGACTGTGCACGGTGAGAAAAAAGATGGGATCTCTTGGCAAAGACGAAAGAATAAAAACAAAACCTGCAATTCCTTCCTCGGACAGAATATTCAGCTGTCCTTCTGACCCAAAGAATACATTATTTCTGCTGGATAATAAGTCACCGCAGATGGCTCTCACAATCTGTGTTTGCAGTAAGGAAACCTTCCTGCAATCAAGCCAGCAGAGATGGTCAGTTCTAAAAGTAATGCTCAAGCAGGAATGCAACCTGTGACTCCTGCTTCAACTTCCTCAGCAGTGAGAATTTCTCTATGGCAGATCACTCATGATTTTTATACTCTGAGCAGGGAATTACATAAATGAGAAGTTCACCTGCCTTACTCATCCTAGAGGAAAGTTCTTATTGTGTAGATATTTGTGAGGGCTCTGCATACCTGAACTTCTGGTATGTCTGTGAGAGGTAAGTGTTCATAGATGATAGATGTTCACTCTCTCCTTCGAAGAGTTTGTTAGAAGCAGCATGCTGAAGGACTTTTGCCACACAACCTAGGTTCCTCCTTTGGTCAGGGTGTATCTGGCCTCTGGCTGTCATGTCAATTATATCAAAACCGTCAGGAGCAACAATGGCAGGGTTCATGTAGCGGTAGTACAGGAGGTTGCCGACAATCTAAAAGAAAAAAAAAATCAAGATATCTTGCTTTTGCGTACAGTAATTACATTTTACAAAACATGGTCAATCGTTTCTACTTCTGAATTAGACCATAAGAACTGGTGCTAGAAGAACCCCTTAGACATGTGTTATCTATGTAGCTAACTAAAAAAGCCATGTCTTCCATAAGATGTGCTTCTTGCAACATGTCTGTGAACATCAGTTATGGACTTTTACAGCCACATTTCAGTTTGCTGTTGGCTTTAGGTCAACTAATGCAAGGCACACAAAGACAAATGCAGCTCTTTTAGATTTTGCAAGGTTGAGCTCCAGAGGCTCATTCTCTGAAGTGCTACAGATATCTGGCAGCATTTAATGCATTCATTGACAAGGGACCCATTTTTTCTCATGGAGAATGCGTGCAGCCCTAAAAGACTACAGAACAGGTTTTCCAAACTGCAGTTTCTATAATGATGTTACAGTAACCTGTATTTTGCAGATGGTGACTTCAAATCATTCCTGTTCTCAGAATTAGGCAGGACTTTTGTTTCTGCAATTTGCTTCAGCTTATGAAAGGATTACCTGTGGTAAGGACCACAGTAAAAAAACAAAACCCAAGAAGATTCAGGTAAACTCCAACCTTCTAAGAAGAATTACAATCCAAAACAGGTTGAGAACTGTCTTCCATAAGAATTGCTGGGCATCCAGATTAAGATAGCTAGGTTGTGGCAACAGAGTTCCTTCTCCCCCCCTTCTACCACCCCTTTGCAACCCAGAAATGCCAGTAAATGCTGGTGTTCTCTGTTTCTTAGAGTGCTTAGTGTCAATAAAGATCTCCTTTGCCATTAAAAGAACAGGCTGCTGGCAGTTTGACCTCAGAAGTCTACCTTTAATAGTTCATCTTCTGTTGCATCTGGGAATTTCTCATGGAGCGAGCTCTTCAGAACTTTGGCTATATATCTCATTCCATAACTACACGTAGAACAGATGAAAAGAAAAAATATTGTAAAAGCTTGGATGAAACAAAACAGTCATTCTAGTCAGCCAAATTATTGGATTTTTCCCCAGCCACTTAAAACACAAACCAATACTATAACCGAAAATACAAAAAATTTCAGTACAGGGAGGTGTTCATTAGGCTGCTAAAGCAGAGTAGAAGTGGAGAAACCACTCCCTCTACTGGGGAAGTCATTCGAGAGGCATGCATCACAAGCCATGTCATTTGAAAGGATCTCCATTGCAGAGTTTCAAGTGAAGCTTCACTGTGCACATTGACTGCAGCTTGGAGAGTCCTAACTCACAACTTACGGCATCATATTGAGAGAAGAGAATATGGATGTGAGAACTTTGTCAGTTACTGCTCGCAAACTCTGCATTGATGATTCCAGTTTGTTGACTACTTCTGTGTGCGTTAATGCTTGTTCTGTGGTTACATCATACGGCAATTTGCTGCAAAGCAAGCAGATATTAAACCAGGCTAAATGTATTTGAGAATAAAATACATTTTCTTTGCTTCATAAAGGCCATCAGTGAACAGAAAAAACCATCAGACAAATACAGTTGAAATTGGCTAAGTAACAAATGCACTAGCTCTCTTTATTTTTGGGGGGGTGGGGGCAGTTTGTTTAGGTGGGGTGCACACAACATGATGTACCTTCCCTTAATTATAAAAGAGAAATCCTAATTTAAGGCATGCATCTCCACATCCTACCATAGCTCCTCAAAAGCCTGGGACACTACTAACATGCTGTTATAAAACCTGGGGAAAAGGCTATAAATTATTCCATGCATAGTCTACTAAACATGTAAAGATTAAGTAATTGACTTTCAAAGTTCATGACCAGGAAACTGATCCCTTTGTTTGGAACAGGCTAGCTGTTCTTCAAGCACCTCTCCCCAAAACTCTCGCTGTGCTGCAGGAAGATGGGCACAAGTGCAATTTGTCAGAGAAGGAAAGGGATAGAAGAACTGAGGGAGCCCTGAAGTATTTAAATGGTACAATATGTACCAGCTTCCTCACTCACCTGGCTTCACCAGTCTGCATTTCTAGCTGGTTTACCCATGACTTGTACACATCCACGGGACTAGTATTGATTATGAGAGACTTGTCCTCCATGATCTCCTTCACCACTGGGGCCAGGAGCTGGCGCAGTGTGTTCTGTCCACGAGCACCACGATTGAAGCTGACGACCATCTTAATGACGGTGGGGTTTCCAGTAACAATATCCTGTATCTGGTCTACCTTAGAACTGTATCAAGAACAGGAGAGTTCTCAGATCTGACTTAGGTATGCAATAATCCATGTTTCGAAAACTCACCCTTTTAAGATTATTCTATTTCTATGTTGAAACCGTCTATTTCTTAGGGCTTTCATATAAAACAAGAAACTACTACCTGAATTCTGTATGTGTTATAATAATGTCCCTGGAACAAAGCATAGTTAGTGGCAGCTAATCTATACCTGATTCAGGCCCAAATACCTGTTCAGCAAATACCTGTTAAGGGCATAATATAAGATTTTATTGTTTCAGGATAAGGCACCACTCACAGAATGTACTTCTACATAGAGAAAGAAGTCTTACTCCACCCTTAAATACTCAAGCACAAAAAGCAAGAAACCCTAGTGTGTATTTTTTCCAAGCTATTTTTTTCATACAAAAATGGTGTCCACCATAGAAAAGTTTTTGCCAAATTGGAAATAGCTTGTGTTAACGAATACGTTACCCTGAAAACAAATTTCTCTAGTAACAAAAATATGTATACAAGTTCCAGCAGTTTAAAGATTAACTGTCAAATTATTTTAGATATGCAGTATTCATTGAAATGTCTGCAGCACAGATTATCTAAAATCATCTTGTGAGTGCACATACTTTATCTCCTCTTCTAGAGCAGTTTTGAAGAGTTTGAGAAGCAGATATTCTTCTCGTTGGTTGGAGGCATAGTTGTACAGAGTGAAGATGACAGTATCCATAAACTTGGTTGATTTGTTTTGTGGCATCTGGAAAATCAGCTTTGCCAGATATGTGGGATTAGTCTACAAAACAAACAAATGACTTAATACTATTGTCCAGGACAACCTACCCCCACTTGGGGGGTAGCTCTCTCTATATTTCCATTAACACCAAAAGCATTTATGTTAATTCCCATATATCTCACTTTCCCACACAGGCTTTACTTTTTTCCAAACCCTAATATGTAAGAAACATTGACTACTGCACAATTAGATATCCGTGAGTAGCACCAGTAAGTATTTTATCTGAGTCTCTGAACAGTGTGTCTGTACATCAGGTCTATGTAATGGATGACAATTTACCAAATGTCAATGGCTATCTACCAAGGAGACATTGCATACTACATGTCCTCTTAAGTATTAGAGGGCATTTGCCCTGGGAAGATCTAAAATTCTTCTAGAAAAACGTCAGTGAGATGAGATAAAAAGAGCACAAGAACAGATGCATGATATACAGTCAGCTGTAGAGCAGACAACTTCCTTTCCACCACATAAAATGCACAGTAATAATGACAGTAATTTATATGGACTTAAAGACATGTAGGGGAAAATATTTGTCTTTGGCTTCAGTACAAACTGAAGTTATTCTCAAGAAAAAACATACCTGTATTTCTTGCACAGTTTAAAAACAGCAAGGATTTTCTCAATTACAGGAAATATCAGAAGCTGATCATATTATTTGCTGCACTCTGCATCCTACTTTGGAAATCTTCTAATAATCACTACCAAATTAACTAAAAGTAAGCAAGCAATGTATTTCTAGATTTTCTTTAGCAGTTTGCTGCCATGCTAATTTTTAGATTAAGATTTACCTGTAAAAGGTAGAATAAATGTTGATAAGCCTCTAGTTTTTTTCTTCTCTCTTTACTCAAACCTTTGATACCCTGTTTGTCAACCGTAACCATCTCTTCCAGCTGACTTTTGCTCTTTTTGTTAAGTTTCTTACTGTGCAGTACCACATCCTGCAGACAGATAATCAAAAGTCTAGGTTATATATTCACACACACAAAAACAACAATCTGGAAGAATTAACATTTTCCCAACCATGTTAAATGTGATATTCCTCCAAGGGCCTTTGTTAGCAACTTTGTATATTTTGCTGCTCTATTCACAAACCTGTCTTTTGAACATCTTTATCTTGTCAACAGTATGGCTTGCCAACCATGACTGTCTGGGAAACCTGATCTCATTTACAGACTCATTCATCGTTTAGTTAACAATGAACAAGCTCTCAAATACAATCAGAACTCTACTCCATTCTGCCACAGAAAAGATACTTAAAATCTGCCAGCCAATTATTATTGTCCACGAGCAAAACAAAGAGTTACATTCAGTAGCAAACTGACACACCACTCAGGACAACAGAACAACCTCTACCACACGGTATTTTGACAAGATTACTTAAGGCATGCAAAGAAAGTGCTTAATTTATCCGGAGTATTTTAACTAATTGAGGGTGACCAGGTGCTGGCACAGGTTGCTCAGAGAGGTTGTAGAGTCTCCACCCTTGGACATATTCAAAAGCTGTCTGGACATGGTCCTGGGCAACCTGCTCTGGGTGGCCCTGCTTGAGCAGGGAGTTTGGACCAGAAGACCTCCAGAGGTCCCTTCCAGCCTCAACCATGCTCTCATTGTGTAATCCTGAGCCCCTTCAACACATGGAAGTACTCAGTGCTACCAAGGGAGCCTGAACAGAGACTGCTGACCTGAAGAGTGATTCTGTTTTTCACCAGCAATCCAATCTTTATATCCATTAAGTTCAAGTCCTTCTCCAGCTGTTGATTGGATCGAATTTTTGTAACCACTTCTTCCCTTAACCTTGTTACTTCTAGTTCTTCTTGAAAGTCTAAGTCACTTTGGTCCAAGAGGTAGGCAAATTTGCGCAGGACAGTCAAGGGTGGATTTTCAGCACCAACTGTAGTTGAAGTAAATAGGCTTGTTAGTCAACATAATACTGAACACCCCTAAAACCCTCAGGAAACTGATAACTGTGCAGAGAATTTTGGAACTGCAGAGAGAAGTTTATGCCAGTTAGAGCAATATTTTTGTCATACTGTATAAGTACAGCTATCAAAATAGCTTCAGCTGTAAAACAATTGATTTACAAACAATTACACCAGCTTTTGAAGGGGAATAGGAGACTGAGAAATCCCAGGTGAAATTTTTTATTAAAAAAAAAAGACAACTGAACACAGCAACATACTTCTCTCCAAATATACAACATTCAACTGTTACCACTTACTTAGTGTTCTGTAGTCCTCCCTGGCTTTGTTTGCTCTGAGAAATGCTTGTATCTTCACAATTTCATCATTCTGGAAGGGACCAAGATTAGGCAAAAGAATCTGGTTATGACACACTTCTGTTCAGAAACACACTGCAGAACCTGCACCCTCTTTCCTAAGATTCAAAAAACTGCCTGTGCAGTCATATTACGCTATTTTAATGCTTCATGTTCAAAATGGAGAAAAAAGGACTTACATGATCCTTGAAGTACTGCAGCCGTTTCCTGTAAGCTGTCTTTGCTAGCCACATTTTGACCCATGACTGAATCTGAAAATTAAATAAAAACTTAAAAGACACTGCACAAACTGTTTTGTGTGTGTGTTTTAACTAATTTCTGACAGCCTTTTTCTGCAGGCATGCTGTTTTCACATGCTCGGGGCCATTGATGACCATACCACTGGGCTCCCAGAGTCTGATGACTAGATTAATGGGCTTCAACTGAAATAGCAAGTTGAGTTCAAGGCTCTACCACCCATGTGTAGCGCTATCTTTGGAAGTAATTTCTACTTTCAAGTCTCAGCTCTCAGTTGTAAACCAGTACCCTTCAGAGAAAGAAGATCAATATCCGATCTACGATCTACTCGTGACTTAGTAATCCATTAGCATCTCAGGGAAGTGAACACTTTTCAGACAGACAAATTTGACATTTTTAATGAAATGATAACACACTGTCAGCTCAAATATTTTCGAATCGAGTATTATGGGAAGGGAAGCATAAGGAAATCTCTATTATGAGCCACTCAAGTTCAACAAGGCCTGATAGAAGTCAAATACAGAGTTTTCAAGAAGCAATATACTTAAACTGTCAACTAAACAACTTTCAGCCATGCAAACTTCTGGAGCACAAGTCCCTCCAGTTTGTGTTTGTAGTTTCTGATTCCCAGGTGATTGAGGACCAACCTAAGGGATAAAGTATACTTAGGACCCAATACACAGGGGGAACTTACCTTAACGATAGCAGCAACATTGCCTCGAAGCACGTTTAATCTGTCAACATAGTTTTTCCTTTGTTTGAATCCTTTCCAGAAAGCCTGTTTTATAAAAGGCAGGAGAATATTATTACTAGTAAGAAATGAATTTTTTTTTTTTTTAAATCTACAGATATATACTAAAATAATTAACAATGTTTATCCCGTACAGAAAAACTGCCATTATGGTAAAAAGATAACTAAGATATAAGTAAGCTTGCCTCTGTATTTTTAAGGTGCCCTGATACATTTGTTGTTAATTTTGGCCAATCTCAGCACAAACATTTTGTTGTCCAATGCTATTTCCTTCCCCACCCCTGAAGTCATCCTTACTCTTCCCATCAGTACACCGACATCCTTTAGCATCCCAGTCACTGGCTTCATCCCACACTGGAAAGACTCTGCCAGCTATTGCCCATTGCATCCAAAAGCTGTCCCCTATCTAACTGGACCCCCACTGTTCTTGGCCTGGCCTCCTTCCCAAGTCTTTGGTCTTCCAGTCAATCAGGATCATCTTGTACCACAGATAACCTCCCAATTCCTTCAACTTGGTTCTTCCTGTCCTATCTCTGAAGCAAACTCTTGGCAAGGAACCCAATGACATGGATAATACAGATACTTTCACTGCCTTTCGTCTTTATCCAGCCAGTGATACCAGCCTTGTCCTCTACTTGTTCTCTTTTCACAAGTCATTTCTATTTTAATACCTATAGAAAACAATCAGAGAATAACTTTATTTACCTATGTTTCTCCATATTTTTGAACCTGTTCACAGACCGGGAATTCATCAAAGAACAGTACAGTCGTTTACTACGCTCAGACATGATGCCAGAAAATGAAAAGCCAATGCCAATGACGGCTACTAGTGGTAAAGGTATTTACCATCATGAATTGTTAAATCAAATTACTATAGATTAAAAAGGTCAGTTGTACATTTTTCTGTAATTTCTCTTGTTTTTCAAGACTGGAATAAATTGCTTCTAACAGGAACTTCTAACAGGTCTATTTCACCATTTAAAACTGGTGTGCATGCATTTGTCAGTGTTCACACCCTCAGCAGAAAGTTTCTTTTATAATCCTTTTGGAGTTCAGCAAACTGGAGACATCCAAGAATTACTGCCAGAGCCCGAGAACACCAGGGCAGCTGCCACTCCCTACCCAGATATTGCTTCATGGAGCAGAGGCAAACCACTTCCAGGTGGGGATAGTCTAGAAAGGAATGTATTTCTTAAGTCATGCTTTGCAAGGAATTTTTGCTTTGATACTCAACAAATATCTTCCGATCTTGTCCTGTGCATAGTTAGGTGTACCACACAAAACCTAAGCACCTCAGAATAAAGCCAGGGCTATGTATTTCTGAGCTTCTCCCACTGAAGTAACTTAGAGTGCAGGTGGATATGATTCTTTTAAAACTAGATATTTGCTATTTAAAAGCACAGTTACTCCAATGAGGACAAGAACATATTTGCAGATGTTGAAGTTTGAATTGCTGCTGAAGAAAACAGGGGGACAGACCTATTTGAGAATTTTATCAGTGGTACTAATCAGCTGCATCACCTGTCACATGCAGAAAGTTGCCCAAGCCATGTTACCTTCTTGTTCTAGACCAATACCTGTATTTTGATGGCAGATGGTTCCTGGTTTTGAAGGTATGCTTTCCTCTCCTGGTAGTTTTTTCTGACTAAGAATCCCCTTGCTTGGGCTTGCAGCTGAACAATCAGATTTTCATTAGCAAGCCACAGCTGTTCTCGATTGTAATCTGCTGTAACTTGCCCAACAATGCTCTGTTAAGACATCATGGAAAAAGATCATTGAAAAGCAAAAAAATCCCGAGCCAAAGCCTTCCTGGAATTTGGTCTGTATTCTCTCCATCATCTGCACAGCTTATGATCATCTTATCCAAGCCCCTCTGATTTACCCCTAGATTTTAATCAGTATGACAGAAGAGCTACTTTGCTACCACTAAATTTTATATGAAGGGTAACTGAATTCTTTTCAAGCCTCAGTTATTCAGCTGGATATGCTATTTTGAGAGAGGGTTTTTTTTTTTTTATATACTTTAGGAGAGTCCTGCTTTCCTAATACAAGCATTTTGTAGAAGTCAGGCATCTAGAAATACTAACTGAATCAGGGAACTCTCTATAGAGAAGCTCACTCAACTATTGCTGCAGTTAGAATTTGGAAGGACCTACACTGTGACTTGAGCTGTTTGTGCAGCAGAGTAAACCTGTAACACAGATGGGCTGCATCAACATAAAAAATCCAAACTGCGCAGAAGCTTGTGTGATCTACTTTGTTCTAAGTTATATTTCATGCTAATGCAAAACTTCCACAGTAAGGGAGTTTAAGTATCGCACATCTTGTTGGACTTGGAGATACAAGAATGCTGTCAGATGATTAGATTTAAACATAAACCAGTGCTTCCACCTGCCCCCAAACACATAACAAAATCCCTTGTCACAGGCCAATGTGAAGTCCAAAAAAATGCAAAAGGATATGAAAGCAATCAGACTTTCCTCCATCAGTGTCTGCTGGTGGCCATTAAAAGGAGTGCTGTAACTTCCAGTTAGGAAGTCCCCACATCACTGTCAGACATCAGACAAGAGGCTGTGCTATCACTGTCTGCTTAGACTTAAGTTGCTGCTATTGTTAGAAGCGATACTGAACAAAAGTGATCTTCATTCAGTCTCACCCAGCACAATCTCTTCCCCTGATTGCCATGTCTTGCTATCTGTCTCTCTCAAACGTTTATGTTGCATTTGCAATAAAAGCAAAAGTTTCAACCACCTACCTGGATTTCTTCACCAGTTAACCATGATGTTTTTGGTACAACTCCTTCAGGGGCAACACAGGTACCTTCTTCAGTTTCCACATTGTAGTAGTAATCATACATGTTTTTCATTACAAGTTTAATCCATGGACTTTCATTAGAACCTAAAAGAAATGCACACCATTAGTACACATCTGTGCCCTGTTACACTGATAAATTACAGCTCTCCCTATGCATTTCCCATCTCTACCTTTGCTACAAAGCCATTTTACATGCAAAGTCAATATATATCTTGGGTCAGTTTGTAGTAATGATGTTTTCAAAATATCCCATTAGGTTGATCAGGATCATTCTTCTAGAATGAAACAGCTATGAGGTTAGTACAGATCCATTGCCACCTTCTTCCAAACCCCAACTTGTCAAGTTAGTGCTTGCTCCTGAAACAGCATGTGCTACGTCTTCCATCATCGCTCACGTAAGTGGAACTGAGACTGTGTTTATGAAAAGAAATGTTGTTCTTGTCTTCTGGCCAAATACTGGCTTTATTGACACTTAGCTCACATGGGACATTTCCTATATCCACATCATTGTCTTGTTTAGTGCTTTGGTAAACGAGGCTGTATCCTGACAGGCAGGAAAAGCCTCATTTCCTCACGGACAAAAGGCCCCAAGGTAAGCTGATAAAGGTCAGTTGTGCAAAATTCCCTCAAAAAATTCATGTTGCAGGATGAAACATGCCCATGGTAAGCTTTTTTTTTAAAAATCATTAGCTAATTTTGGCTGCATTAGCTATAACCAGCTTGCAGCTTTACATGACAAAACATCCCATTGTCTTGCTATAGACATATTCTAACTCCAGCTTTTGCTGATACATGCTGTGCTGCTTTGGCAATGCAGAGAGACCATAACTGGGCCATGGACACACTGGCAGAGCCTGGCTTGATCTTTGATATTAACCCATAATGCTGAAGTGAACAGCCTAACCCTTTTCTACATCTGCTAACAGGGAAAAAAAAATTAGAGAGCAATACAGTTTTCTGAGAGGAAGGACTAGTCTATTGATGGTCACAGAGAAGCTGCCCTAAATTCACTCAGATGCTAGCTTGAGGCTCTGGAAATAGCTAGACTTGTTTCTCAGCACGTACAGTGATCTGGATGATGGGTGCAACAGTTCAGCATCATGTGAAAAGCACCTGGGCAAGTATAACATTTCTCAAAAAATTTAAAACCTGCAACTGTCTTCCTCAGTTTACAGGGATTTTAGGTAAACCTTTTCCAGTTGCCTCAGTGATACAGACACATGGAACTCTTCTGTTCAAGAAGGTTTTTACCTTCTCTAGTTTTCAGGTTCTTCGCTTTGGAGAGGTTCCTGAAGTAGGTTTCAGCACACTCAGGAATGACTCGTAATCCAAACTTGGACTGCAGTATCATCAGGACTGGCTGTGAATCACCCTTCTCCAAGCTCTTATTAATCATTGATGTTCCAACAGCCACTAGGGTAAGATAATGACATAGAAAATTAAGTGGTTCATATTCTATGTACCCACAACTCTGGCCTCCAGCGACTTTGATAATGGACTTCTAAGGCTGGCACACACAGACAGCATGACATACACAGCAGTTCAGTGCTTCACCCATTTGCAGCCTCCTTCATGCTTGTAAGGACAAGTATTTCAGAGAACAGCAAGCTTGTTAGATAGAAAGTGTGCGCTCCACCCAGACTAGGGTGCAGCCACAGCACAACTGACAGTGGTCTGAGGGCGTAGCTGCTCCCCCATCAAGTGACACACCAGATGACACCAGGGCAGGGGTTGAGGATTGCAGGTACCCCCTACCTCAGCCTGCCCTAACAGATAGGCCATCATCTGCTGATCACTCAGAATTCTTCTACAAATGCATGGAGTCATTAGGTTACAAGCTGTATATCTTAACATTCACTTTTACTGTACAAAATGGAAATAAAAACTGATTGCCATAAGCAAAGTCTTGCAACACTAATAGTATCCTAGTTAGGATCCCGAAGGAACCCTTTCTTGCCCTGACCCCTGGGAGCTTGTTTAAAGCTGATGCAGCAAATTCATGCATCTGAATTTGCAGAGATGCAGCTTTTGCTTCCAGGGCACATAAAAGTGCCCTGAGAGGTGATGCTGTGAAGCATGTTTGAACTTTGAGGTTATATGACGTTACCCATACTCTGATTCAGGACCACTTAAGCGTCCTTTGCTTTGTGCAGGTCCCACCATCACCAAAGGAGTTAATAACACCACACCTGACAGCATGTAGCAGCACACAGCACTTCGAAGTACCTTACACCCTAGAAGTATATGCTGCTTTAGAAACTGCTGCTCTGGTCTTTAATGGTATTCCTTCACATCTAAATTCAAGATCCATGCACAGAGGAAGAAGATAGTCATATGGCTAGAACGTGTGCATTATAGATTGGCTTAAGTGAACCTGGCTACCTTTTCATCCCACTGCTGTGCTTCATGCTGTTACACCAAACACTTTTCCTTATCTTGGGTATATCCACATCAATACAAAGAGTCCCTCCCCATAGTCAGTGCTCTGCTTACACGGAGCTGACCCAAAAGGTGTTCAGTATCAGGATCCTACATACAGGAGGCACGGCATGAGACTGAGCTAGCAGGAGGTCATTTCAGCAAGAGAAACAGTTTTTCTCTGTGGTTGGTTTGACTAAGGTGGAATGAGTAGCTTTGGCTACACAGCAACAGATCAACCTCCAAATACATTGGCAGCAAGCTGAGAAACAAAGTGAACACAGAACACCATTGTCTGGATTTCTACCAGATAACATCCTGCTATTTTAATGTGCTTTGAAACAGACCCCTGCCAAGCATGCACGTGGTCCCCCTGAGATGGCTTTGTACCACAGCTGTGGTATTGTGATGCCCAGGAATCCAGCCTCAGCAGCAAAGCAGCAGGAAAAACTGGGAAGCCACACATTACCAGCTTTCTGCTGCTGGCCCAGGTGGCTCAGCCCTGCTTATACACAGTCCCATGTGCCTTGTCAATTCTGGTCACCCATATTTGAATGCTTTTCTTCCTCCTTTTTCATCCTATAGTTACAGGTGCTGGAAATGTTATAAAGACAAAAAAGCACACAACCTAGATAAGAGTTGTTTCTATAGGCCCCCTGCTACCTGGCTTTTTCTCATCTTTTAATTAATTATGCCTCTATTTTTGAATGAAAATGTAAGAAAGATGTTTAGTAGGGAAGAAACTAATTTCAACAGAAATTATTCCTTTCTGTGGAAGTGCTAGCAGTTAGTACTGTGGCTGTTGCTCTAAAGAAGGGCCATGTGAACCCTGTAAAATTATAAGCTAAATGGAACTTCACCATACCCAGCTGCAGAACTGTGGGCTTCAGTCTGCTCCTGCAGCTGGGATGCCAGTACCAGATCAGCACTGTGAAGGGCTATTTTCTGTACCTAGCCTCCCTTCAAACAGCTATGATATACAAAGATGCAGCGCTCTGGTGTGATAAGCCTGAACACTCAACAGGGCCAAAGATCAGGTTTTTCCTACAACATGGAATCTCATGACATATCCTGCTTTGGCAGACAGAGTCTTCCTGTGCAAGACTAAGGTTGGTATTGGTGTCTATTTCTGAAGGCTACACAGCTGATATTTGACTAATCTCATTTTGTCCTCCACTTAGACAAGGAGTACCATGGTTGAGCTGATTCAAGAAGCCAAGCAAGGTGATGCAAACTGCACAGCAAACATCACAAATAAGGAATTGCATCAGCATTTACTGGACATGTCTTCCTAAATGAAGATAAAAAATACAGAGCTCTTCACTGACAGGGAAGGCTGTTTGTAAAAACCTTTAAAAATATTAATAATGCAGTGTTCAATATTTATATAAGGCATAAAAATTAGTTTGGATTAGTTTGGGTCGAGACTGTTTCAGTACAGTTGTCTACCATTTTATTGCCATTAATGCAACAATCTCAAAAGTACACTTTGTTCTAAGTGAAAAAAAAAAATCTTTGCCTTGCAAAAAGTTTTGGAGTGGGATGTGGGGAGTTTGCCTTTCAAAAATAATATCTCAGATCAAAATAAAGGTTCATTTCCAAGTTACAGTCAAGCTGAACATAGTTTAGACTAACAAGAGTTAGTCTTAGTTTAGGTGAACAAAGTTTAGATTACATGAACACAACATGCTAAATTCCTGACACAGGATGTGTTTGTTATAGGAAGTATCAGGTTCTGTGCCATAGGGAAATTTTAAACCTCAGTTTTTAGCTGCAAAACCTTACAGCTCTTCTAAAGAATGTGCTGTGCTGACACTGCTTCCTTTTAAC
This sequence comes from Phalacrocorax carbo, assembly GCF_963921805.1. Lineage (NCBI taxonomy): Eukaryota > Metazoa > Chordata > Aves > Suliformes > Phalacrocoracidae > Phalacrocorax > Phalacrocorax carbo. Next base: position 28,241,861 of record NC_087548.1, read on the forward strand.
CCAGAGGACAGAGTACACGAGATTAGTAGTTATTTCTACAAGTGACTTGTTCACACAGTTCTAAAGATCATATTTGATTGTGAAAATGTGGACAAAAATGAGGATGTTTTCAAGTCACTCTTCAGCTTTGACTTACATGTTTTTATAAGTTATGTGTCTCCTTCCCTTCTCTGCACTCAGATGTTTCCTCATGCCTCTGGGTGGCATTGGTGGGAAGCCATTTTTGTCCACAAAAGAAGGTATGAACACTGCTAAGTACAAGAGCTCTGTTGGGAAGACGTATGTGTCTGACCCCATCGCAGAAAACACAAGCCAAGTGTTTTTAACTATAGATGTGACACCTAGGAAAATACTTAAGTGTCTTCAGTGTATTGACTGTTTACATTAAGACTGTATAAACCAATTACAAATCAGTTCTAAATTAACAGTACACTAAATGCAATGTTGTTGTAGGAGGGATAAAAGGTTTTGTAACAGCTAGCTATGTTTGGTTTCTTCCACCCACAAGTTCCCAAGCACTAACTACTGACATAGCCTGCCTATAAGTAAACAGGCTTCTGCACTGCACTAATGGAGGCTGAATGCAGAGCGACAGGAATGCACTGACTTCAGCAGTTGTATTCACAAGCTCTTAGGGTCCAAAAGAAGGCAACACTGACTCACCCGAAGCCAAGTCAAGCAGAAGGTGAACCAATATCCAATGCCAAGCTGACAGCCTCAGCTGGTCTGTGCTGGTCCCAGGCAGGAGCAGATAGGGGTGCCACCATCTCTCCAGTGTGCCCTATACACTCAGCTACACTTGCTTCTAAGTTACTTGCCAAAGTGTATTATATATTATGAATATTTTTCTAGAATTATTACATTCAGTTCAAACTTTGACAGAAGGTGTTGAGTGCATCCACAACACTCTGAGAGGATAAGCCTCAACATTTTTCCTACAAATTTCCTCCTCTCTACAGATTGGAAGAGCATGGCTTTCTCCAAAAAACCTAAGTGGTCTTTTTACACTACTTTTAAAGTTAATATGTTCCTAATTTTTGTGTTGGGTTTTTTTTTAGCACTTAATAAAAAACATTATAATGAAATAGAAATAAAGCTGTAAACATGTAAGAATTTGCTCTTACAACATGCATCAAGATTTTAGTCTCATATAAGCAAAATGAACTCTTGAACAGTATATCCCTTCTCATTCACATATCCTTGTGTTTCAACAGGTATGTAAAGATACACTGACACTAGAATTCTTGGTCATGATGTTAACCTATATAACCAAGTCCACTAAAGTATTAGCCAAGGCTTAAGGTTTACCACTTTAGATAAAGCCAACACCACCTCTGGAGATCTAAGTTACCCTAATTTCAGTATGACAAAGAACGTGCATTCATATCTTTTGATGTATTTAAAGGGCTGCCACACTTCCCCGAAGTGGAAAAAATAAATTACCACTTTCAGTTTTTCAAGTCTAAGAAAAACAAAAGCAATGCAAATGCAGGTTAATGCTTACAGGTTACCACTGCTTTTATATTGTTATTGGCATCACTGATTCCTTTCTGTATTTCATCCAGCCACAGAAGTGCTGATTCATCTTGGGATTCCTGAAAAAAGGACAGAGAAAAGCCTTGAAAAAACTGAATTATAACAGAAGTTGTCTGAACATACTGATAGAGCTCTGATATACAATCTCCTCTTGCAAAGCCCCTGGACACTAAAAAGAATTTAACTGCTTAAAATCAGCAATAAACCCACATTCATATTCTATTTACTGACTTTGATAAACTTCTGTTCAAATTCAAAGCTCTAAATGTTTTAATGTGTAAAAGACACCTCCTGCTAAAGATCAATAAAAATTTTGAGTGAAGCTAGAAACATTTTCATTTCCATGATACGTAATTTGAGTGTCAAATAAAACAACACATTACCAGGCAGCACTGTGATAGTAGCATAAAGAGCACAAAGCAAAAGACTGCAGAAAGTTGGCTTTTTTTTTTTCAGAATCCTTTATTCGGAAAGGATCCACATGAACACCTGAATACAGGTTACGTTAGAAAATAACAGCCAAAACCAGCATAGAAAGACAGCTCAAGTTTACTGGTGATGACTTAGCTTCAGGTGGTGAACATTTCAGGAAATAAGCAGCAGAACAGGTCTTGCTCTTCCTACAGGCTAACAGTGCATGGCATTCAACCCAAGTTAAAATAGAAGGTCCAGGGAAGTGTGCTCAGCATCCGCACCAACCACCCTCCTCCAGCTGCCCAGGTTCACAGATCAACCAACACTTCAGCGGAGAAAATAGGGTTTTGGAGCTAAACTGACATTTAAAATCTAATCCAGTAGGTGGGGGAACAAAATTCATTCTAAAAGAGAAATAAGAGTGCCAGTTCTATAACAGACTAATGATGAGAGAAACTGGAATGTACTGATTTGATGACGATCTAGTAGCATATACACTGAAATATTTCAGGCAAAAAAAAAAAACAAACCCAAAAACCCAGAAACTCTCTCAAGCTAAAACAGTGTGGGCAAAGAACCAGCGTCAGGCCAAAAAATCTATTAAATCTGTTATCTGCAGAAATTAAAGAGAAAATAGATTAAAAAACCCTAAAGACAGACTCTTCATGTAAGCAATGTAGCAGACTATCTAAATAAAATCAAGTAGCATCAGGGAATCGCATGACAGTGGACACATGCTGCAAGTTTTTCTAACAAGAAAGTTAGAGTTAGCACTTGAGAGAGTGTATACTGAATTCCCAAACTACAGCTGACAATTTTGAAAAAGGATTGAGAAACTGAAAAAAATTCCTTATCTGCTGTCCAGCTTTTATATACTAAATACAAGAACAGACGCAAATACTGCTCTGCAGCCAAGTACAGCTTATGCCGAGCCTCGCCACTAGCTTGGAAGCCAGACCAAGACTTGCGCTAATTTTGCCTGCTGAAGCAAGATGTTGTTGTTTGGCATTCAAGGGGAAAAAAAAAAATAAGCCAGGCAGAGAAAAAGGAAGTAAGCAACAAAACAGCAGACGAAAATAGGGGAAAGGTTTTAGAGGCTGCAGGCTGTGTAGGGGTGGGAACTGCCTGAGTGCAGCCGGCAGTCAGATCGAAGGAGCACAGACAGCTAACAGCGGATAAAGAGGTAGAAGGCAAAGACGACCACAGTTTTCTTAAGGTGTGTTTGTATGTGTGGCTTGCTTTCACCTTTGCATTTACTAAACTTAGATCACCACACTCTCCCCCAAGCTTGGCTTCTTCCCCAAGAAGGATAGAGTTCAGCAACATGGCATTTCAGTCTGTGGATGAGACCCTTGAGGATTTACTAAATACACCATTTGATTTTTCTAGAAAACACCTTTTTTACCCCAAATATCTGTACATACAGATTCCAGTAGAAGCCCCACATCGGCTTAAGGCTTGTGGTAAATTAGGAGTTAAATTGCTGCTGTAAAGCAATTTTATCTCTGTGTTGGGCAGAGGCTGAATCTGAGTCATGTGTGCATATTTGGATACGTCACACCCTCTTGCTGTAGTAGACAAAGAACAAACTACCTCCTTACCATAAACTTCATGGCTACAGGATGCTTCTAGAGAACAGATCAATCATTCTTTAGTCCCTTCCAGAGGGGAAAAAGTCCCCCACAAAACACTGAGATGAATTAGAACAGCACCATTGCCTGGTTGTTGGATTTCATGTACTACAATGAAGATACTGATTTTCACTGGACTGCTCTCTCTTACTTCTAGTCTTTTCACAACAGGTGAGTCCCCCTTTCTGTGTCTATTCCATATTTTAGTCAGTACATGGGCTTTTCAATAATGTTGGTGTTTCGCCAGCTTAAATGGGTTGTATGTGCCTCATTACAGAAAAATATACTCCAGGAAGTCTCACTTAAGGCAGATTTTTATTCTTCCGTTTCAGTGGCACCTTACTTCCCCCTAGTCACTTTCTATAAGGAATTCTATTTAAGGGATCTTTCTGTGCTTACTGAAGACACACCTTCTCTAGTATTTCTGTAGTGATATGATGATCTTAAATGTGTAGAGTCTTGTTGTTTCTGCTTTAAAACATTCAACAGAATTAAGACTTCACTGATGGTGCTATTAGAAGGAAATGCTCAGATAATTATTGTGAGAAAAATAACCAAGTGAAATGATCAAATAATAAGCCCATTTTTTCCCTTTCTAGAACTAAAGCTGTTTTCAGACCAAGCTCATTTTTAAAAGCTATTTCATATATATATAAATATATACAAATAGGCACCTGCATGTACCTATGTCTTTTAAAGACTAAAATTAATATTCTGGATTAACCATCCAGAAAATTACTAGAACGGATGCAGTCTACTGGTTACCATTTGTACCATAACATGGTACATTGTACCATAAATCTGCCAGTAAGCATTGACAAAACTGTTTGCTGTATTTTATTCCAATATGGAAGGGTAAAAGCAAAACCCACAGGTTTTCATCCAAATTGCAGGTAGCTTCTGAATTCCAGTTTCAAGATACATGCTCTAAGCTTTACACTAAGTCTTTTTGCATTAAACACAGCTAAGAAAATTTTTAAATTACAGAATTCATTACACAGATGTTTATCCTGCAAAATCTTTTTTGCAACACAGGGCTTTAGAAAGTATTTTGAATATATTTGTGCTTCATCTGGAAATGTAAATTTCTCTACACAGTTCTCTTCTAAGGCTGAGGAACAGGCTTTAATGAAAGCCGCATCATTGGCTTTGCCACATGCTAACTATATTTACTCACTGAAAAATTTTCTGCTCCATAAAAAGTTTTATTCACCTACTAATAAATTTGATCTAATATCAGTCCAAGCATTTGTTTTTGGTTCTCAAGACTAACTGCCCTTCCTTGTGTATAAGCAGCTGAAAAGATCTGGTTTGCTGTAGTCAGAAGCTGAAGAATAACATTGATTTCATATGAGACCCCCAAAAATGAGGGTTTTTTCAATTTTCTAATTTGAAAGTTTCAGCCTGTGTTAGGCAAGACAGAGTTTTTTTGCATCTTTTGCAGTCATGCATTTCATCCATGATGTGACAATAGTAGTACTGCTGTTTGCTTCAGTAATCCTGATAAAGCATAGACCAAGGCTGCGGCTTACATGATGAATTACCAACATTACCACTATGGGGAAAAACCTTTACAGGTGAAACAGTACACAAGTGGCTGATTTTTTTTTTTTTTTGCCAAATATTACTGAAAACATGCAAAATGCAGAAAGATCAGCTTAACACTAAATTCATGCTAAATTTGTAAGGCCGGGTGTGAGATGAAAAATAAAGTGAAGATTGTCCTTGAGTACATTTGATATGAACACCCAAAGGAAAGGAGAAAGCCACCAAATCATTTAAACATATATCACTTTTTACATGGAGATGTTTCCCTTTCTCTGTACCTGAAAGTGAATTATATTGCTAATCTAGTAATTTACCCTTTTCAACAATTTTAACTTTTCTTTTTAAGCTTCAGAATTTTCACTGAATGGCTCTGCAATTAAGACTGTGTCTCTTATCAAGACCTTCCGTGGAATTTCAGCAAGAGACTACGATTACATCCCCCCATATGCTATGGAAGAGGAGACAACGACCATCCATATCGGACAAAACAAATGCTCCTCAAAAAAGTCAAATGACTCCACTTTAACAGAAGTGAACAACACCACGCTGGAATACCTGAAGAGTTCTCTGAGCATCAAGCTAATACCTGCCGTCTACCTCACTGCTGTTTTGTTGGGTATACCGTCTAATGCCATCATTTTGTGGATGCTGCTCTTCAGGATCCGGTCTGTGTGCACCGCCATCCTCTACACAAACCTGGCAGTTTCAGATCTGCTCTTCTGCATCATGCTACCCTTCAAAATAGCATACCACATCAATGGGAACAACTGGATTTTTGGGGAAATGATGTGTCGAACTACCACTGCAGTGTTTTACGGCAACATGTACTGCTCCATTCTACTGCTCATGTGCATCAGTGTTAGCCGCTACGTGGCCATTGTTCACCCCTTCACCTACAAGAGCCTGCCAAAACGTACCTACGCCATTGTGGTCTGCGCTACAGTGTGGACCATTGTCTTCTTGTACATGCTCCCACTTGGCATAATGCAGCAAAGCTATTATGTGAAACAACTGAACATTTATACCTGCCATGATGTGCACAATGCCTGTGAAACAATATCTTCCTTCCAGTTCTACTACTATGTTTCTTTAGCTATCTTTGGGTGTTTAATACCTCTTGCAACTATCATTTTCTGCTATGTCTCAATTATACGAGCGCTCAAGACTCATGAATGGTTCTGGTACGTTAAAGTCAGTCTTTTGGTCCTTACCATCTTTGTTATTTGCTTTGTGCCAAGCAATATTATCCTTATTATCCATCACATTAACTATTACTATTACAATACAGATGGGCTGTATTCTTTTTATCTAATTGCTTTATGCCTTAGCAGCTTGAACAGTTGCCTTGATCCTTTCCTTTATTTTCTGATGTCAAAAATCAGAAGTCAATCCAATATTTATCTAACAATGGTTAAAATATCCAGGCAAAAATGATTTAGCGCTATATTTATATTTTTGGAATTATGATTTTATATAGTATTAACCAGGGAGCAACAAACCTCAGGCACAACAATTAAACTTAAAAAATTAAAAAGTGTTAAAAAACACAATCTTGGTAAAATTTTCTTCCTTCCACACACCAAACAAAGAATATCTTCAGAAATATACTTCTCCAGCTCTGTAATTTTATCACACTTATTGCAACATCTGGTGTACCTAGATTAAAGGAAGTGGCTCCCACCTTAATTTCCTTCTGAGATTGCTTTCATGGCCATGGAGAAGAAACCAGAATATCAGTCACCACAGCCTCTGAACACCAGAAGAGGAATCAATAGCTAAACAGCACTTCTACACCCATTCATGATTTCCAAACACTTCAAATTAGCTCTGAAGCCCACAGTCACTGCAGGAACAACGATGTGAAAACAAGTTTTTGGCTCAGTGGAAATGGGAACAAGTAAAAGCACTTTTCATGTGCCTGGGAGCTTTTGAGTTTTGCAGAAGCTCCTTGTCACATCGTCAAGAGAAAATACTGCCCTGGACTTTGGGAATAAAGAGCCAGAGTCCCCATATTTTCAAGGAGCAGTAAATCTACAGCCATAGATGGAGCCTGATACTTCGAGGGCAGAATCTCTCTGAGGCTGCTTAACCAGCTTTGCACTGGAGACTTGTTCTTCCACTTTGTCAGCGCCTCCACTCGCCTAGCCCATGAGGACAGCTGGGAGCTAACCCTTATCAGTGTGAATCCAGGCATGTATTATTCTTGCTTGGTAAGCAAAACAGGGAAGCTATTTTGTAGTATTCTCTGTTTCCACATCCTCACAGGAAATACCTACAGTGTTACAAATACTGAAACCAGTTATGATTGATTGTCCACATTAATAAAGCAAAGGGTCAGCTTTTATGTTTACCAAAACTTAAAAGCTACATACATCCTAAGTTCCTACAAAGTGAGCTCAGTGGTTGGAATTTGTATTTGTAACTGCAGAGTGTAAGACAGTGATGAGAAAAAGTGTTTACATCAGTTTAATAATAGTATTGTAAAACACTTAAATTTGCACTGGAAAATTATTTCAAGGAATTTGCAGCCTGGTAAGATTCCACCTCTTCAATTTCTTCTGGCTCCTAATTTATGTTAGTTCTAATCATGCCATTCCCTCAACATCCACAAGAACAGATTTTAAAGATAACTTTAAAATAATCCAGATGTTATACTACTATTGTAAATATAAAAAATGTGAACCTAACTGTAATATCTGTGTGCCTATCACCCAAGAAATAAAATAAGACAGGAACCATTTCAGAGTTTGGAACACCTGTTTAACTTTTCAGGTGTCTGTAATACACTCCCTAAACACAGGGTTTTTCCTCACTGGGAACTGAAAACATTTGGTTTGAAATGGCCTTAAGAACTGTTAGAAGCTGTGGTTTAAGATTACAGGAATAAATAAATTCCTGGTTTGTGTTTTCAATTTCAAGCAAGGAACAAGTAGGTGTGATCTGAGATTAAGACCTTTAATGGGTACTGGGAGATTTGCAGACTACTCCCCCAAAGCCATCACAGCCAGAGGGACGTGACAGCAGGCTGATAAGAATAAGCAAGGAGGTTTGACCCATGTGTTTTTCCAGATGCTGGGAGACACAGGAAGTTCGCAGGCAGACCTATCTGATCCTTGTAAATCAAATACTTCCTTTTACCATGGCTCACTCTTAAAACATGCTAAATACAATTAAAGGCAGATCTGCTTTATAAACAGGGCTCAGAAAAAGTGGAGAATAGGCTTTAGACATTGCACTATATTTTAAATTCTGTTTGGATTTTTTTTTTTTAAGGAAAGTTCAATCTAAATCATATCTTTACCTAAAGAATAGTGATGTCCATGTGATTGTCCATGTATGTCTATAGAGAGTTAAGTCAAATTAATGCATCTGAGTATTTCTTTTGGGAGCACATATAGTGTAGTGTCTTGCTCTCTTCCTAAACAGGAGCAATGCTTTAAGTAATGCCAAGCTACTTTTAAAGTAGCTGTCAAAGGACTGCAAAAAAACCCCCAAAAACTTTCAGGAGAGAAAGGCCAGTGGAAGCCTCTAGGAACATCACAAAATTTTGAACAGGAAGACTTCAAAGAGATAGCACAACTTTTGTTGTGAAACTTGGAGTCACCTATTTATTTCCTATCAGCACATTCACACAGGGACAGGAGTAGGTGCTGTGTTTGCACCTGGGGAGCACAGTGGCAGCCGGCAGGAGCGAGCCAGGGCAGGGTTGCTGCGTGCAGGCACGTGGGTGCCTGTGGGCTGTAGATCTCTGCCTCAGGGACATGCCAGCTTGTTACACCTGCACAAAGAATCTGGCATGTCCTGGACCAGCCCTGTGCAGCCACCACCTGCACGGACACTCTGCCCACAGATACCGTCCCTGGCCCTTCTAGGACAGCTGAAGTAGTCAGCACACACTAACCCCTCCCCAGCATGCACAAAGCAGGATGCTTTTCAGGATCCAGGGGCCAGTGAAACCAGCCCTTACCTGGGAACCCAAGCAAGAAACTAAGATGTGCAAGCGTCTTCTGAAGGCTCTGACAGTGGACCGTGGAAACACACTGTTTCACAGCAGTTACCACAGGTGAGGTGGCAAGATAGCTGGAATGTATTTCTAAAAGCCAAAGTTCAGGAACTTTCTCCAGCTGACCATATTACTTCAGGAACACATTATGTGAATTTTAAGCATCTTTTCCAAACATTGGACATGTTAAGCGCTGTGCTAGTAGCTTTAGCTCATCCTGTGTTCAGTCACATCCTGCAAGCTGTTAAGCTTTGTTTATGCTTCCCTGAGCTGTGGTGCTATAACCAGGGCACTGTTTTTGGGGAAGCAGATAGCAATATCCTGCTGAGATAGGTTTAAACTGAAGGCACATACGAGACAGCCAGCTGCTTGTTGCATGATAAAGCCAGAGCATAAATATGTACAAAATTCCACCGTCATAAACCACGAGATTTAAGCAACTGAGACTCCTCAAAGTACTTCCCAGAGGTTTGTTAAGGAACACCATGACTCCTTCAGCATGACTATGACTCCTTTCTGGAAGTAACCTCCGCTCCCACCCATATTGTAACTACCTGCCTGACACAGTCTAGTGTCAGATCCTTGCACGAATTCATAACTTGTCAGGGCCACTGCTGCCCACATTTTGTAATAGCTGCAGCAACGTAGTAGGATTAAAAATAAGCAAGGTTATGTCAAGTCTGTAGTGACCCACATGCAGAATATGCCTTAGTATTACTACATTGAGAATTAGTCCCTTTTGCTAGTCAGAATAACTTGTAGTGGAAGATTACTTAGTGCCAGTTTGTTGTCATTGGCTTATTTACAACTCCCATTTATGCAGCTAATCCAAACCTTGGGGGAACAGGACAGGGACACATGTCTAAGTGACAAGAATTGGCGTTTCAGTTCTGACAAACAGCAATGGTCAAAGCTCTAACCTTGCATTTCTGTGCTTTGGCGTGGTGCAGAACATCCTGATAATGCCTTGCATTTACTGGTGACACATCTTGCAGCTTTGCTGTGGGCAACAGTAGAGTTTCTAGAGTTCTATCGGGATTTCCTTGGTCAATTGCTTCATTAATGTGACCAATTGCAATGATTCCTATGAAACAGAAAAGTAATTAAAGACAGTTATCAGAGAAAGATACAACTTATCTGATACCAGGTACAAACAAAGCAGTAACGTGAAGAACAGAAAAATCAAGTAACAAGAAGCAGAGGCAGCAACAGCAGCTGATTTAAAATTATTTGTGCTCAAATATTCATGTGAAGCTATTAAGTTGTACAGTTTTCCTTTCTGCCAGTTATTGATTCATCTGAATCTACCTCTTCATAAAAATCAAATTTATCCTTGCTGAAAAAAGGAAAACAGACTTATCTACTCTCAGGGCAGGAGTAGCTACATGAAGCTTACGGAAAAGTTTGGCATCACATCTAAATACGTTCACCTATGTACTGGCTCACAGTGCTGAAAGACAAGTGAATTAAGATTACTTGAAACCCTGATTTGGACAAATACATACATACTGACCTCCAACTTACAACATTGCATAGCAACTTAACCTAATTTCTTAAAGTTTCACCTGAAATAACCAGTCTGATAATGTTGACGTGAGAAATCACATGATTGTTCAAGATTGGTGGCACTCAGGACTTCAGTCAGCAAGTAACATGGTCTGGTGTATTTAATAAATTGTCTAATTTTCTTCAGACGGGTCTCAATGTTTTAAAATCAGTTTCTTCCTACCCCCAAACAGTGCTGAAATGTGCCGATTCAGGTACTTTCTCCCTAAAGCCACCCCAGAAGGGCGCCAGCCAAGGGCCTCCCTATCACCTGTGGGGGATGGAATCCTTGCCAGCAGATCATCTCTCACCAAGTCTCTCCCAGACCCACCGCAGCCCAGCTGGTGGGGGTCACAGATCCATGCCCTCATAAGGTTCTGAGAATGAGCATTTTTTCTGGGGTGCCACCAAAGAGGGACTGTGCAGACCTGCGGCCTTGCTTGTGAAAACAGAGGCCACCCTTATTCCTCCCCTCTCTGCCCTAGTTAACCATCCCAGGGCAGAGGCCACTGTCACTGAAACCGAGTGAAGCTATTTTAGTACTAAAGATTGACTCTCCTGATGTAAGATCACCTTTCTTAAGGCCTGTTTCAACTCCTAGTGACTGTAGAGATTCAGACAAAAGAATGATTATGTCAGTTAAATGAACTGCTCAGCTTCCCACCCTGCCAGAGGGTACATATCAGGAGCGAGCCTTGAAGGTCCATGGCAAGTACTTGACTAGATTTAGGAAGGAACAATCCAGTCAGTTTTAGTAATATAAAGCTTCTCTTTCCAATACGAAACAGTAGTATGTGTGACTCTGATGACAGGGCAGGAAGGGCACACGCACTATGTGTCAGTGCCACCCTGGAAACAGCCCGCGCCTTATGAAGGCTCTCAAATTATACTCCAGACTTCTTCCCAAATGACAAACAGTCTAAAGGCTGCCTTCTCCTTGCTCCAGGAAATGGAGCATAACTTGATAGCCTCAAATTTTAGTTTAAAAAAAAAATCATACTTCCATATCCAGTAGAGAAACTTGATCCTTTAGCATTTTTGAAGCCCAGATGACCCTATCATGTTTAATAACAGCATCCTTTTAGGGCAATGCAGTTATATTCAACTTCAAAAATAAACTCCAAATCCTTTTGTATTAGGAAAAGTGGGCCCAAGAAGCTACGCAGATAGGAAACTAAGTTACCTAAAGGGAGAGCTGGGCAGATAATTGCACTGCATAACTTTGTGCCAACTCCTTTGTGAAAAAAACAAGGGCTTGGAAACCATTTAACATTAAAAAACCTGTCTCCCACAGGATACTGCCTGTAATTTCTTCCCTATCCCCCAATATGCTCTTTGCTTACAAGATCTGTAAAATCCCCAAAGCAAAACCACCCACTACAAATACTGAAAGATACTTCCAAGTGGGCAGAACCATGGCAGTTGTGACACTGCAGAAGGCAGGCACCCTATGATATCTGTCAGCCAGCCAAATCATAACCATGAATACTTCGAGGACATTTAAAGACAATTGGGTGTTCAAAATTGCTTAATGCTCTTCTCTCTTGAAAAGTGTCTTTACAAGGCCATTCAGCACAGAAATTTATGTATCAAGGACCAGACTATCGTCTCTGTGGGCGACATAGCGGAAGAATTACTTACTTTCATTTTCTTCTTGAATTTGCATATTAACCATGTCAATGCAGTTCTGGATATCATTCCAGCTTAAATAATCTTGGCCTTGAGATGAAGCCTCTGACTTAATAGACAATAGTGTATCAGCATAACTATAAGAAGATATAAAATACATAAGTGTATTTCTTATACAAGTTAAGCTGCCATAAAGAGTTAGTCAGATGTATCATCCATCATTTAGTGCCTAGTATTTTTTTCTATTAATGTATTTCAGGCAAACTCATCCTTGCCAAAAATTATACAGACATGCAAGCTGCCTTGCTGGTTCTGTGTGTGCATTTCAGGATCTGAAAAAATGGTCCTGTACAATAATTCAGTGCACTTTTCATGGCAACGTGGGGTGATGGTAATACATACACTGGACAGAGTTTGCTGTATGGGGCTACAGATAAATTTCAGTGAAACTATGGTTTGCTTCTTGCTACACTAAGTCAAAGACCAGAGTTTCTGCCGTAGCATCAGGTAGCAGCACCTCCGGCTACCTCCGTGCTCTCTCTATGTGGAGGATGATGAACCATGGATAGGGGAAGGGCATAAAAAATTATGCTCCTCCCCGTACAACTCAAGGTCCTCCAAGCACAAGCTCTTCTTAGAAGGATCACAGATCAAGATCAGCTGGAAACCTTTGCCATAGCATATACTCAAGCATACATAGGTTAATTTTCATATTCCTGAATCAAACATACAACTACCACAATGTGTCAGAAGCCTGAGAAATGAATGGTTGCCAGAAAAAATACAGGCAAGAGTAATAATTTTATTGCTCTGATTTGCCCTTCCAGCATTCAGCAGCCTGAGTTTAGGGGCTTCCTGAGCTGGAGGCTATGTATCACTTTAACAGTTGGAAACAATGCTGTGCTCCATTGATTTGTTTACTGTAATTTGAAATCTTATATGTTCTTGAGGAATGAATCTACAAAATGTTTTGTAATATGGCAGTTCCTAATATAAATTTTCAACTTTATATTTGATGGTGTCCAAACTTTTCATGCTCCAATTCTTATAAGAAATTAAAAACTAAAGTTATAAGAGAGGATAGCAATTTTTATTAACCTTGCCCACAACATGCACACTTTTGCAGACCTATGTCATATTTCTCCTAAATTCTGTCTTCTAGAAAACACCTTCCTAACAAGTTCATCTTTTCTGGTAGAAAACCACTGAACACCATTTCCTCCCCCCCCCCCCCCCCCCCCCCCGAACTTTTTCAAGCTTTAATGTATTCCTTCTGGTATTGTGCAATATTCAACATATTGTTGGCAGTACAGATTTACGTAATGGCATAATAAACTTTCATTTTATTCTCTACTCCAACTAATTCCTAGTGTGTCATTTGTACTGACTGGCAGCTTAATGTAAAGATCAGGTCACTGTAACACCAGCCAACATGCACTTGGACACTTTGGGGGCCATTTCTATACATTTATAATGTTGCTTCTCTTGCCCACAAGCACCACCTCACATCAGCAGAGGCCAAGTGGCTGTTTAATTTTGCTCCACCTTATGGCATTCTGCTCCCTCTGACCAAAACACTGTCCCCTTATTCCTATCCTGTCTCCTCTCCTTCCAGCTTTGAGACATCTAGCAAGGGTTGCTCTCAGACTCATGTCCCCTGGCAGCTTGGTGAAGATCTTCAGCTACTGCTGTCCCTTTTGCCTAGCAGTGCCTTCTAGCAGCACATCGAGATTATCACCACCTGTGACCAAGAGGTGAGAATTGGCCCATGCCCCCAAGCTCTCCCCCACACACTGCGGGCTTAGGTCTCACACAAATGGTAGTATTGCCTAATATTTTTTTCAGATATGCAGAAGAGTGCAGAGGCAGCAGCACATGGCTGTGTCAAGTCAGGCATGTGGCAGTGCAAGCAACTGGCAGCTGAGTGAAGGCTATTATTTAATGTCAAACATGCACGTATGCCACAGCATTGTACTCAGCTTTTTAGCAAGCAGGACTGTGCTACGCTTTTCAGACTTTTGCAATTCTCAAGCAAGAGTCAAATGTGGTTTAAGGGACCTCCTGGACCTTAAGGCATTAAACACTACTTCATTCCAAAGCTGCTCTTTCAGTATTGCAAGGAGGTTACTGATTAACTGTTTCCAGCTATGGTTGTTTCATGTGTTAGTGTCTGCAAAACTTCTTGTCAGATCTTAAAGTTTGCTTTCCAAAGATATTTTCCCTGCACCTCACACATCCTCTGCCCTCAAACATCTGAAGTTGTGATTGCTTATACTTAGTGATACACAACTAGTTCAGCAATTGTCATGTTATCAATTATTAACTTATAACACAGATATTTATCTTGCAGCTCTTTCAACTTCATAGCCACAACAAAAGACAGCCCACCTAGTAAAACGCTTACTTATCCTTCTGCAGAAATAACCAAGTGTCATCCAGACAAGACAAAATGAACCTTTACCGTTGGAAGTTTTCCTCTTCCAGGTTATTGAAGCCAATGCATGGGTTTCTGAGATGATTCTTTACCATTAGGATGTCCTTATTTTCCAAGGCCTGGTTTAGCAATACAACAGCTGACAACATTTCTACTGCAATAGACAGTTCATCATGTGCCAGGTAGTTCTGTAGGACAATAATGTACTGCAGTCAGGAAGCTAAATAAGCAGTGTAACAACTTTGAGTTACACAGTCTAGATAGCACCAAGGAGATGGACTTGATTTAAAAAGCCTGGCAAATTTCCTAGGCCCAGGCATGTCAGATTAACACAACACTGGTGTTAAGAGTTTACTAGGTTTGCTACACATTCCTTCAGCCTCTCCCTCTTTTGCCCCACAGTCCCATCTATTCTGGTCTTACTCTCATAGCAGGGGATTACTTTTCTTCACAATACATAAAAACACAGTTAGTCCTCATTAGGAGCATGCAACAATTAAAAATAATAATTTGTTGCAACACAAGAGCTCAGCCAGAGCAAAGTGTGTCAAGAAACAAATTCTCTGATTCAGTGTTGTCATTTCAGCCAAAACTATTCATGTAATATGTAATACCATGACAACAGAATTAAGTCTGATTTTACACAACATGCTATGTTTGCGCTCTTTCATGGTTTGGCTATGTAACATCAGCAAGTAGGTCATAAGCTTTTCACTCTTACCACAGCATTCTGTTGTTGGAGGTTGAACAGCTCAGTCTGATAGACAGCAGCAGCAAATGAGTGAACAACAGGCAGCTGTGCCTCCGGTTTCATCAGTGCAACCAGTGTTTTACTAGGATCACAGTTACGAATTGCAGTATTGATATTGTCAACTGCTATAAGTTCTAGAGAACAGCAGGGAAAGAAAAGCCTATTAATTTTCATATGCTGTTTGCTCTTTATGCCATGTAGATGACAATTAGCATATTCCAAACAACATAATTGGGTGTCATTAGAGAAAAGAAAACATATTGGTGTGAGATTCTTCAAGACACAACTGCTGAATATTGCAAAAACAGTGTCTATTTAAAGGTATGCAGCAAAAAATGGACTGGAGGACTTAAAAGTCTCTGGACTTATAGATATTAGAGACTGCTTATTGTACCTTTAACCCAAAACAAGGAGCTGACCCCATCCTAGCACAGAGGAAGACCTAACATCCCTCCTGTGTTTGCTTGGGGCAGGTACTGCTGGGTATGTCAGCTCCAGTGCACCAGTCTTGCTTCACCCCAAATGCTCCTTTCCTTCTGCACTGTGTTTCCTCCCTCGCCTCCTCCTTTCAGCAGGACCTAACTCAGTTAGCTAGAATAAGCCTATCCTGAAACACCAGCAACACTTTTGTTGTCCATTTCAGGAGGCCTAGTAGAAATCAACCAGGCTGGGGGTTTGGGATTTTCGGAGGATGGACTGCTGGAAAACCACATGCTATGGCTTCCAGGAGTTCCTCTGCATGGCGTCACCCGCTCGTTTAACAGTGTGGAAGATCAGTCCTTACAAACACTGCCATCTAGTTATCCCCTTCGCTACAGCTCAAATTTCCAGTTAAACTGGCCACCATAGAGGAGTATAAGCATAACCCTTTTTGGTACCTGAATGACTCGCCTGTTTTGCTTTTTACTGAACTGACTTCAGCAGAAGTTTGAATCCCAGCAGAAAAATGCTAAAAAACACTTCCCACTTGGGCAGCTGCTGAAACATTACAACACCCCTTAGCTTAGTCACAGCCGCCATAATTGCACACCTGGAAGAGCCAGCTCTGAAGAAACCTGGGCCAGGACACACCCAGGAACATCTTGTACAAGGGACTGCTCTGGTCTTGTGCAAAGGGTAACAACCTTGAAGGTTAGAGCATGAGTGGTGGAGTAAAGAATAACAATTATGTAAATGCCATTTCCATCAGCAAAATAACCCCCATCTCCTCCTCCACCTTATCTTATGGCTTTTCTATGTACTATTATCCAGGGAAAGCTTTCAGTCACCACTGACTGGTCAGGTCTGTATGAGACTGCTTGTACAGCAGACACTGTCCACAGTTCATGTATGCAGCAACACTCAGATCTTATTATACAAGACTTTGAAGACCTTTATAAGTAACGAGGTCTACCTATACAAGACCCTCACCTCTCATTTCAATTGCTCTGAAACATGGTAACAGGAGGCCATGTTGTTGTTGAAGGTTCTCTCTATTGGCTATTCCTGAGGTTAGAAAAAGCAAAGGTTCTCAAAGCTATGGTGTGCATGCTTTTTTAGAGAAAAGAGCAAAGAGGAAAAGAATCAGAGTCCACAAATGGACTAGACTAGCTCTGTAGTCAATAACCAAGCTACTGGTTTCTAATTCAGGAACTGAGCATGCAACTTGCAAAACACACTTTACATTGTTTGCATTCCAGTAACAACACCCACTATTTTTTCCTTTTCAAATGAAACATAAGAAATAAGTTGCTCCCCAGATCACTGTTACTGCTTTTCATACATCACATTTTCCCTCCTCATTTCCTTTGCCAAAAAACTACTCTTTTAGAGAAAGTACTGCTCATCACGCCTAACCAATCTAAAATAGGTTAACTTTTGCGGTAGTAAATAAAACTTAGCTTCTGACTTAAGTTGACCTCACAGTACAGCCTTTAAGTCACATTACAAAAGCAGTCAGCCTGGATTCAAAGCACTGGAAATACCAGAGACAAAACATCCACTAAGCCATGCCCAGACATAGCATGAAATGACAGCCGTTTAACCAAAGCTGAACTTCCTAGCAAAGAAGTTTCCAGTCAAAAGCAGCAATACATGCACTGCAAATTTAGATCCCCCTTAACTATATTTTTTACAAACAGTAACTTGCATCTTGTGATAGTCTTAGCAGGCTAAGAACAGGTTAGTTTTAGATAACTGTGTCTAAAAGTAAGGCTAATTTTCCTCTGTGATATGACTGCAGAATGTTCTTCCATGTAGTCACTCTATTTTAATTCTACAGGGATGGTCATTGCTCCCAAGTAAGGATTAATACTGCACTGATAAATAGTTGTTCAAGTCATCAAGCCATGCGTTGTCTTCTGTTTCAGCCAGCATGTTTACCAGTGGCTTAAGTTATTAAAAGAAAAAAGTGTTAGCTGCCTCAGATAAAAAGAGTATATCCAATGCAGCAAAGATTGGTGACTTGGCAATTGTGACACTGAGAAGAACAGTTACAAAAATAAAAAGCAATGCATATGGTTTCAGTTTGAGAAACCTTGTTTACATGCAGGGAATGGTGGATTCAATTAATCTTAACATAATTAAGCAGTGATGGTAAAAATATTAGTATTAAAACAGTTACTCACTAAGCTTGTGGGCCTCAGCTTCCACATTGGCAACACTAACTTCTTTCTGTATTTCACTTTTGTCGAGCATATTTGGAACCCCTGCTATCTAACAGATCAGAAAAAAAAATTTAATTATGCTTTTAGGTATGATGGGAGATAAGGGGATAAAAAAGCCTTTGATGGGACACTAGGATTTGTTTGTCCTTTCCTCTGTGCATCAAATACAATGTAGGAGTAAATGCAGCATTAATCTTTCCCTGCAATTTTCATTGTACTCAAAATAATGGATTTTCTCCTTAAAACCCAATTCACCCTTTCATTTGCTGTTAATGATTCAATATTACCTCTTGCTGTACTCAAGTTATAACGCATTTTCAAACAAACATAATATTAGGGGCTGCATGCTATATCTCTATTTTTTTTCCTTATGTCTTAGTAATTACTTATAATGGCATCATGCTCTTTAGAGCAAATGCAGCTACTTCGGTGTCAATTAGTACATCAGTTATTCTAAAACCTTTATAAAAACTGTTTCATTAAGTGATGCTGAAGGTAGAGTAAAGGCAATTTCTCTCTGTGTTAAAATCAGCTAAAAAAATGCAAACTGTTGTGTAGTTCCCATTCCGTTCAATTACCTGCATTTTCTGTTCTTTAGAATCACACAATTGCAATAGGTACCATGAGGAATTTTGCGGCAGAACTTCAAGTAGGCTCAGAGCAGGACGGTTCAAACCTGCCATCAGTGCCACTTCATCTTGCCGGTCAATAGCCTCATTCAGTTGGACTAAAGCTATGTGAACTGAAATGAAAACAATGCTCATAAACAGCAAATATGCTTTTGTGGAAAAAAAGTCCACTGCTGTCAGCATCTTGCTTTTTGTAAAAGCCAGTTAGGGTGGCAGTCTTTATCCAGCAGAGGATTATCTATTTTGAGACCAATCCTATGGATGGAGTTTCTGGCTCTGCGCGAGCCCATGTGGGAGCAGTTCAACACAGCTAACTGGAAGCTTATGAATGAATTCTGGCTCTATATAGAAGAGGGGGTCAAAATTTACAGTATTCTGCACACAAAAGGAACTCAAACATAAGGAAACAGAGCAGGCAATAAATGATTAGAATCTGAACCAAGGAATCCTTGCAGCAAAAACCACGAACACAGACGTTAGCGTCCCCCAAAGATTAGTAGAAAAGGAGCAGCAAGAAAAAAAACACTGTAGACAGACATTAGCTATTTCTGCTAATTTTTCCCCAGAGTTTCCCCAGAGACATTTTGTTTGTTCCTGTGAATTCAAGCTGTGTTCAGCTGGAATCTGGATGATCATGTGTTATGTGCACTCTTCCATAAGGATCCATAATGGCTTACTGTTTATCTTATTGATATTGCCTTGAATCTCAGCTTGTGTCAGCAGCTCCTCGTAGACATCCCTCTCCTCCTCAGATATTGTGCCGTTCTAAGAAAAATAAAATTGTTGCTAGTACACACAAAAACTTTTCAGGGAGAAAAGCGATCAGTGGGAGTCATTAAAACTGCATCAGCTGAAATATTTACTGGATGTGTTTGTAAAGGAATTTGTTGACCACATGAACCAAAGAAATGAGCACTTCATGGTAACTGGCTGGCCAATATTTAAAGCATTTTGTTCTTCCTGTAAAATAGCCATGTAGTGTAGCATTTTTCAACTACAGAAAGCATTAGCTCTCATGTGAAAAACAAAGAAAATAATTTCAGGTTAAAGATCTGTGGCAGAGGTTATACTTTATGCTCAAAAAAAGCTATCTTTTAAGCACAACTTTTTAATTTTTTTTTTTTTTTCTAAAGCAGTTGATAGAGGAAAACCAGTCTTTTGTTTCTAGTCTTCTGGTATTGGTCAAAGTTAAGCTACAACATACTCATAGTAATCATATTCTTATAAAATTGGCTGTCAGCTTGTTGCATTATCGTTATTTACCTTATTTAGCTTAAACTTTTTTCCTAATTGCAGTAATTTTTAAAATTAATTTAACTTAATTTTTAAAATTGTAATAATAGAGCATGAGAAGGAACATGTATACTAAGAGCACTAATAAAATACCACTACCTTAAGTCTTGCATTTGATTCTTTTCTCCTTTTAGCTTCAAAGAGTTCATTCTGATACTCCTGTGCAAGTTCCTCATCCACGTTTAGCAACATTGCATTTGGGTTCCTCAGAGTTGCAATGGTTTGCTCAGCTATTCCCTTCTCAATAGCTTCGTTAATTGCTATTACTGCTGCATGCACTAAAATTAAAAGCACAACCCAAGATTTTAGTAAGCAAAACACGTTCTGTTCAAACACTTAATTCCTTGACCACAAGCTTCTTTTAAAAAGAAAAAGAAAATGACATGTCGTTGACAGTTGAAATATAACTCCCTTGATTACATCTGGGGAAATCACCAATCCAATAGGAAATCACTTAGTTGTCATCACAAGACAACAAAATAATTCTATTAATAAAAGTAGCAGTAAAAAAAAAGTGAGCAGCAAAAGCACTCAATGTCTGCTCAAAGGTGGCACATTGCTGTCTGTTCCGTGTTCACCCTTCTCCCAACTAGGGTTTACTATTTTACTGACAGAAAATAAAGCATGAGTTACATTTGATTATTTAAGTTCTATGTCATTTAGAAGGCAATTATATGTAGGAATTGAAACAATTTTTAGTAGTTTTTCCTCTTAAAGCTTCTTTTGTGTCTGTAAAGATACAAGATATATGAAGGTATTGTCTAGACTAACTATATCTGAAAGATACTACGCAAGAATAAGGAAATGCAAAATCTATGAAACTTGTCCCCTAGAAAACATAGTTAAGACTCCCCAGGCAGGGTGTAACCCTGCATACCACATCTAAGCCTATCTGGGATGAACTCCTTTCCTAACTGATGGTCTCCATGAGCAGCTGTGGAACCAGAGGTACAGTGATGTAATGCTCTCTACTTCTGCCACCTGCAAAGCCACAGAACAGCAGACTCCAAATGGGGGAGAAGAACACCCACAGGGCTTTTCAGGGTTCCCAAAACATTGTTGCACAGGAAAATGGGAAAAAGAGCCATAGGACGTGCTACAGCCATTGATCAGCTTAAGCATTAAACCTTTCCTTTGAGAAAACAAGAAAACTAACTACTAAATAAATGCTTGACTCCAAGATTTTAAGGGTCAGAAATGCTCATTTTTCCACACAGCAAGTTTACATAAATGTACAAAATCAAAACCACTTGCAGCTGAAGTAGGTGTAAAGTAATGGCTAACACACCTCTCCCAGGTATTCATTCCCTGCACACATTTGGCCGAGGTCAGTCTAGATGAAGGATCTAAAGCTACACTTTATCTAGACCTTCATGCCACAAAAAGACGCCAATGATTTTCTGGTGCCACCTCCATCTCAAAGAGTTTTACAGATATTGCTATTTAAAATTTAATTCTTGATAAATGTTTATCTAGATCCTACCCCAAAGGAGGAACACAGCAGCTCCCCATTTATCACCACAGCAGCTTGTCTAGGATTTATTTTCATGCCACCAATGAGATGTGTGAGGGAAAACACTAGTGCTATCTTTCCTTGTTCTATCAGTATTTACTTGCTACATGGCCTTGCATGGTTTTGCTAAACTGGAGAAAAGCATTCAGCAAAAAGCACTTTTTTTGCAGTATGTTTAACTGAGGGGTCTATATATCCGAGTTTAGACACTTCAATTTCTTTCAGTATATGAAAAGTGAAAGATGCTTGTCAGTGATTAGTAGATTTGAGTTTTTAGAAAGGCAAAGGGGCTGAAAAATTTAGGAAAGTAGAGAGAAGAGCAGACTATTGAAAACAACACAGACAAATGAAGCATGAGGTGAAGCTGTATATTCTCAGAGAGAGCAGTTAGTGGAAGAACTTGCCTGGCTGTTGGTGGATTGTCCATTGCTTAGCATTAAATTAATTCTAGAAAGTTGTTCTAAAATTATTTCACTCTAGCTCAGTTCAGCACAGCATCAGAGTGGAAACATCAGCAGCTGGCACAATGGAAGAGAAGCAAGCAGAAAGACATACGGGTTCCACTGTCATTGAACTCTATGAACAGGGGAAGTTCAGGTTGGACATTAGGGAAAGGTTCTTCACTGAGAGGGTGGTTGGTCACTGGAACATGGTCCCCGGGGAAATGGTCACGGCACTAAGCCTGTTCAAAGAGCATCTGGACGATACATTTAGTCACATGGTTTAGTTTTAGGTAGTCCTGCAAGGAACAGGGAGTTTGACTTGATGATCCTTATGGGTCCCTTCCAACCTGAGATATTCTATGATTCTGTGAACATCCAGATCAACTTCAAGGGCCTAAGAGAAGACTGTGGTTCTTAGATGCACATGTCCCTGCATCCTCATATAAAACACAACACATAGGAAGGACATAATCTCTTCCACAGTTGTGCAAGAGGCCCCACTGATGTAAGTGGAGCTAGCAAAAAGTAGTCAACAGGTGGGCTCAAGGTTAGGAGAGATGCGAACAGGTATTGGTGGATGTTGTGAACCCATTTACCAAGAAAAACAGCAAGAAAACTGATTGGACTTGAAAGAGTAGTCTAAAGGCATGGAATAAGAGAAGGTTACTTGCAGAATAAGCTCTCTTCGAAAGCACATAAGCTTACTGTTTACATGCCGATTTCTATTATTGCTGACAACACAGCAGGAGTCAGCAGTTGTTTCATTGCTTATATTCTTTTGCTTACTCCATTTTTGGAAGCAGGGTGGTAGACCCTTTCCTCTGGCAGGGTCTCCATGTCCAACCTCACTAGTGCGTGAGTGTTCCCATAGCAGATGTTTCCTATTCAGGGGCAGGGCTTGTTATCTATAGCAGGCTCCTTGCCCAAAGAGAAAGAACCAGCATCAGGAAACCCTGCTTTTCTGTAGAAGACTGAAAACACTTCAGAAGTTAAAGGAAACCTACACACACTATAAAAAGCTTTCTGAGAAGGAAGTTGCAGCCCTTTCATCTTCAGGGAAGGAAGGAAGCTCCCTGGAAAAGTGCCCTTAGTCAGTAAATCTCTGAAGACTTGCTAAAGGAGGAGACAAACTATCCCCATGTCGAAAGCCAGTCTTTTAAGAGCTAGCTTTGCAGAAGCATGCAGATTTTAAGCTATAGCAGGCTCCAAAATACACAAAAAACCCCCATGTTTTAAGTTAAGGTCTGGAAATTTCAGCACACTAAGTAACATAATGAACCGACTTGTTTCAGTTATGCTACTTTGCAAACTCTAGCAAAGTTGCAATGGAACTTAGTTATAATACAGCTTTTATTTCCCCTCTCTCCCCCACCCCATGTACAGTCTGCAGTACTGTTACAGGTTTGTATCAATGATCTATGTGCCATTGAACTTACTCAAGCCAGCCCTTCTGTTCTTCAGTTTGCTCCTCTGAAAAACACTAGAATTTGGAACAAAATAACTAAAGCTCAAGTATGGTTTTAAGTGGACACACTTCATTTCATGTCATTTAAGTTCAAGCAATTTTTTCTTTGTTTAAATATATAATTTCCTTCCATAAATAAACTGAAGAAAAAAACAGATTTACAGGTGGATAGGCTTGGGCAGCAAAAACGCATTTAATTTTGGTTTTGAGTGGAAGCTGTTCAAGACAGACTCAAGAGGACCATAACTGTGCATCAATCCACTTAAAAAGGAAAAGCTTATTTCAGATGCACCGGCAGGATATGCTCTCCAGAAGGTTTCTACCATGATGTGGGTCACACACCAGTTCTTCGACAGATCAAAAGCTGCCCATGTAGGAAAGTAGTTCCTCCATGTATGCACCACTAGATGTGAGTTGTCTGTCTAGAACAGTGCATTGTCCTCACAGCAACCTGATCCAGTGTTTGAGGAAAACTGCAAGAGTCCAACACAGGAAGGAGGCACAGAGAAGACACCTTGTTCCCATGGCCATTCCCATTTGTACCCCCTATGGTACAGAGGCAGACAGAGAGCTAAATTTGTCTTTCTAGAGGAGAACTAGCTACTAAAATATTAAACCCCTGTAAAAGATTGTAAGAAATCTTTCTTTCTGGTACCACTTCCTATGGTTCAATGGAGATGCTCAGAAATGCAGACTGAAAAATTGCAAGAGTTCTTGTAACACCAACGCAGTGTGATAATCAGTGAAAACTTGCTCTTCTTGTTATGTATTAAGAGGTAGCAAACTGGATGAATTAAAACACAGAAAATATTTTGTTAGCATTCTGACAAATTATCCAGTAGAAAACAGAACAAGAGCCACACTTACATGCAGCTTCATCCACTGATAATTCACTGGCCAGAATCCCACCAATTTTGCTAAAAGATGGCATCTGTATACCGTACTTCTCTAGCTCCTTTCGCATGTTGCTGATTTCTTCCTCTGTTCACATAAAAAAAGAGAAACATTATCAGAATAAAAGCATATAGAATTTCATTATGAATAACCATACCCACAAATATGGGTGCAATGTTTTTGAAAGTTTTTCCTCCCCATTTTTAAGGAATCTAATATATGCCAAGTATTCCATGCAAATACATTCCCTTCTGTCCTTCAGGGACTGACAGTCATTAAAAATAGCAGCCTCCCACCTATTTAATTAGGATGTGTTCAGAAGAACCTTGCGGGAGGAGAAAGACCATAATAGAAAATATGTACATTAACAGATTTCCTGGGTGAAGAAACCATCTAACATATTATTAGATAAGCTGTTTATTACCTGTGAAGTCTACTTTTCCCAGTAGGTCCTGGATCTGTGGTGCTAATCCTAGTTTGAAGAGATACAAACTGCAAAGAAGAAAGTTGGAATTTAAAGTCTGGCATGTCATTAAGGTGTTTGCTTTCTGTACAGGAGAAAAACACTTATGAGCTTGTCTTTTAACTGTTGGGTTTCATAGGCTGATACAGAATAAAGAAATTTACGTTGTATTTTTAATTCTTACAGAAAGAGAAGTCTTTTTTTTACTTAATGTTTCAAAAAAGCATCTCTAAGAGAGGCACTGTAGTCTATGTCAGATCACAGGGGATGTGTAAATAAGTAGAAAAGTAGAAAATAAGACAAAGACACATAAAAGCTAGTATTGGTGCAGGGGGGAGGCAAGATGTGAATGCACTTTGGTACATATTATAGCTTTGGATCTATGTGCTGTTTTGACTTGTGTTATTACACCTCTGTAATTAATAAGTTGAAGACACACATCAGACATACCTCTTACTAAGTACAGAGGAATAAGGACCTGTAAAAGTCCCTCCAAGCCAGCCTCAAATATATTTGTGTCATTAGTTATTTAGCTTTTAGAAAATGAAGTAAGCTCAATTTAGAATGCTAACAATATAGCATGAAAAGTATCTATACCCATTATTCCTAGAGCTCTGGTGTGCTGTTTGAAAAAAATAGCTGAGTACATACATATTTTCCCAAGATCTTCCAAACACAAGGCAGGTATTTATCTACAAAAGATTGGTGCCTGTATAATTTATCAGTGAAATTCAATAAACATGTGAGTTTATAAGCAGAGATCAAAAAGGTAGATTTTAAAAACAAGACTTAAGTAACACATTCCTCCAAAGAGATTATTTTGCACCTCTTTTTAAGATGACTTTGCCCCGACTTCCTACATTGCAAACGTGCATTGTGGCTTAGAGTTTTTATTTCTAGAGGGGCACATTTCCCCTTTGTGTTTTGCTTTTGAGTTTGTTTGGGTTGTGGGTTGGGTTGTTGTGGGTTTTTTTGCACCTTTTTTTCCTATTAGCAAATTACAGGATGATATTTCAAAGCAAATATCTGTAGATGTTACATTTATTTCAGAGCACACAGAATCAGTATTTCATCTTCCATGCTACCACAGCTACTCCTCTGTACTGTCATTACCTGGGTGGACCCAACAGCACATCATGTAGGTTGACAGTCCTCTTGACTGCTGCAGCCCTTCAAAATTATTGCCACTGCCATTCTCACCTCTCAAAGCAGTGTTAAACACAAGTTTGCCATAGCAGGAAAAATCTCGCATGACTACAGTAATGAACCAGGTCCCTCTGTTACCCTGATCTGCCTGCCAGTCTTTACTTGTGTGCTTTTAAAGATATTTTACTCTAAATTTGAGACAGGGGCACACACCTGGCTGAAGCGCTGGGTGTCATACAAACAGTTATGGAGATCAGCAGCATCACAGGGCTATGCTGGCTTTTTTTTGGGTCACCATGATAAAAAGACAGACGAGAAAAAAAGTGGTATGAATATTAGAGACTCATATTTTTGCTGTTCAGCACTTCCAGGAGGGTACTGAGCCATGTGCATTACTTCCTATACTACTTTGTTTCGATAAACTTATTAACCACCAGGTGGTGCTGAAAATGTGCTTCAAGTCTTGCAGGGGACCCAAAAATGCTTCTACTCTGTATTAAGGTATAATTTCACTTTAAACAGCTCACTTAATGCTTTTATAGTGTCACTTGAACATCAGGGAACCCACACAAAATGAAAAGCAGGGGTCTTGTAGTTAAGAAAGCTGCATATGAGGCATCAAGATCAGGGGAGAAACAAAGGGGAAGGGGCAGTTCCCAGGTGAAGTTCCCTTTGCACCACCCACACAGAACTGCAGTTCACATCAGCCAGAGGTTCCTGGGTTTTGTTTTAAGCTTAGCTCATGTATAACATGCTGTAAAAAACAGATCTGAAAATAGTACACTTTAAAAAAAACCCACATGCTTGTTATTCTACTGCTTCCTATGAAAACAATATTTTGATGCTGTCCAGCTTTAGAAGAATAGTTTGTTCAGGATGTAGCAGTAATCCACTTGCAAAGATCATCTGAAAACTAAATATTTCAAGAAAATAAAAAAAATCTCCTAAGTACTGCTATTTAGGGGAAAAAAATCACTGTTAACATCTATTTAAATGAAACAGTTCTTTTAACAGTTCATTTAATCCAGGACCAAATACAAATTGGCTTTCATGAGAAAAAATGGTGCTAGTAATGAGAACTACACCTTCATACTTTTCAGGGCTGGCTTTAAGAATTGATGTTTCAACAGGGGAAAAGCAAGAGGTAATTATATTCAACAGGAGTCTTGAAAGCATTTGCTAAGTCTCTCCTTCCTGGTCAGAGTAGTGCTGTATTTGACAGTGCAAGTTGTCCCACATATTGTAAGGGCAATGGTCCTCATTTCAGACTTGAATGAGGACTTATCATAAGAATATATTTAAACCATATTTCTTAAGAGTCATTGTCTATATTCAGGCCCTCTAGTAGCTCAAAGGTTAGCAAAACCCCAACTAACATTTCACAATGGGCGTCTCGGGTTAACATTTCAGATGTCAAATAGACCCTTTAGGTAGACAGAGCTTTTTTTGCTCTTATTAGCTACAGTTAAGGCTGTTTCGTTGTTCTTAAGATTATTTTTAATTGCACCTTTATCAATTTTAAGCACTTAAGATATGTACACTGACTGTGCATAAATGAATTCATGTAGGAAAAATCTCAACTAAAGATAGCTTCAGGATTTCCAAGAATGGGAGTAAGAAAATATGTCCTGTGTTAAATTTACATAGTTCTGTCAGAAAGCTCAGGAATCATGTTGCTTTGGAGTAATTACTTGATAACAACCAAGAGAATGGGAAGTAGGTTAACCCCTCACCTTTCTGAGAAACTGCTCAATTTTTGCAAGTTATAAGCATTTGAAATTTGAACATGTGCTCCAAGATGCCTTAGAATTTAGCATGTAAACCCAATGGTGATCCTTCATATAATGGTCACGTGCATATACTACAACTGCCTGTTTGCACTTGCTGCTTCTAGATGCTGTGGTGCTGGACCCAGAGAACAGCAGGGACCTGGACTTCTCCAGGGTCAGTGACTCCTGTACTGATTCCCTGGAGAGGATGCTCTGACAAACCCAGAGCGTAGAGCAGGTGGGGTGCACAGCGTGGAGCCAGAGGGACAGCAGCAGGTCAGTAGTTACAACAACAGAAGGGGAAGAGAACTGGAATCCTGCAGCTCAGTGTTCCTCTGACACCAACCCAACTGGGAATACAGCTGGCCAAGCAAGCGCCTTGTCCTTAATTCTGTTGTTTCCCAGACTGCTTTCAAAGTAGGCTGTGTGCCATTCAATACTGACACCAGAGTTTGATTTGAAAGACTCCAGTGAAGGACTTAAAACATGCATTTTAGGAAGAGGTGTGGAAATAAATGAAGCCTAATGATTATTTCTTTGATTCTTACATCCTGCATGGGGTGCAGGCTCAGGGCCCTACACTTCCATGAGAAAACATAGTAAGTAAAAGCATTGCAGGCTTTCACTTCAGTACAGTATGTCACATTTGATATAAAGTCAATTTCTAAAATAATAGACTGTATGTACAGAGTTATAGCTTTGTGTTGATATGCAGTGAGGAAAAGTAATTTAAACAAGACAAACTTGAAAGTGAAAGCTGAGACAACACAGACCAGTTCTGATACTGGCATGAATTTTGGAGCACATCAAGATGGAGGAAGTAAAATTTCTACCAAATATCAACCGATTGCAAAATTCAGTTCAGGAGGAAAAGGGTTATTGCTATTGCAATGATTAAGCAGGTCTTCAGAATGTACCTAACGGATGGGTTTATTGTTCATGTAGCATTGAAATCCATAGTCGATAAACTCCTCCTCCTCCATACATGAGGAAAGAAATATCAGAAAACCTCATTGTGGTTCTTCCACCTCCTGCAAAACATCTGCACCAGCCCTTAACATGGCCAGAGGGGCATGCAGCCTACCACATCAGCCTGAGCTGGTTAACTTTAGAGCCCCATGCCTCCACTTCAGGAAATCACTTCAAGCTTACACATGGCACTTGCTGACAGAACAGACCACACTACCAAGTTTTAGGTGAAAGCTACCCCCAAACAGTCCTGGTGATACTGTCCAGTTAATATTGCACCATGCATAATAATTTCTGGTGGCAACGCTTGTCAAAGATGACAGAAAAAATTACCAGGGCTGTCGACTCCAAACACCTAGCATTCGAAAGCAATATGATGAACTTTGGTGGTATGCCTTATTTATTGGCAGTGAGTGCCAATGCAAGAAGCAGAAAGCGAGAGTGGCCATTTCGAGGATTAGACCTTAAAAAATTTTCAGTTATGGCATGTATTGAATAGTTTATTACATATAGCCCTAGATCAGCTGATGCACCTTTGAATATCATTAGGAGTGCAGAAGAGAGTTTGGGGCATAAGTTAATTAAGTTCTTTGTGAGCCTAGTATGCAAGAAAGTTATGAAAGGAAAAAGTCTCCACATGCAGGAAATGAGCTGGGAGAACGACAAGAGGGAGGAGCTGTCTGCCAACACCACTGCCCCTCACACCAGCAACAGCACGAGGCAGATGTTCATTACATTTAGTGCTGAACATGAAGAAAATCCTTAAGGCAGGACATAAAAATTTTAAGCTCTACCTTCAGAGGTGTGGTCAAAGCCTTCCTGACTTTACATTCAAAATCAAGTCACTCAGAACTGCAAAACTTGAAAATGTTAATTTTTACATGAATGATCTCAGAATACAGTAATTATTTGCTCCTCTTTTGGGACAGAAAGATGTCAGTTCATCATCATTTTCACTCTGATCAGCAGGTCTGCCCCATGGTTATACTGAAGTTTTGCTAAGTTTTTGTTCATTTATTCGGTGTCTGTTGCAGTATGTGTTTTGAAATGGTATGTGCACTTTGAGGGGTGTACTAATTGGGAGGGATGCTAGTGCTAATTTCAATAGTCCTTCATTTTTATTTTGAAAATAATTCGACCAATAGTCCTGACAAAGTTGGACTTTTGTGTCCAACTTTAAGTAAATGAACTTGTAAATTCTGATAGATTTTCATATACTGGTTACCCTAAAGCCATTTCAACACTTACACGCCTAGATTTGGCAGTTACTTTAACTTTTACTCCTATCACCAGTTACCTTAGAGCGTGAATGCAGTATATCATCCTGGGGATGTTTTTCCTGTCGTAGACATCTGTAGTCTCTGGATAAAAGATCTAAAAAACCCAAAGAGCACACAGTTAAAGGAGAAGACATTACTGAGCAAAAAAGTAGCTAAAATGAGCTCTCTGCAGAACCATTCCTTAAACTTATAGAAGTTCAGCTGTTACTTCTGTGTGGTTACAAATCAAGTCTCTCAAGTTATTTTAACTTTATCAGTAGTTTTCACAAGGAAGAGTTTAATAAAGTGTAAGAGCTACTTAATAAGAGGGGAAAAAAAGGAAGATAAGCAGACAGATTTCAGCAAGATTTTTAGAAAAGGTCCTTTGGCATGAGCTCAGCCAGTAGGGCTCGTCCTCCTACAGACACTCAAAACCTGGGATGCTGTTACAATTTGGAAAACCTCATTGCAAACCAAACCTATCAAGTATGATTTAAAACTGCAAAATTGTAATTGCCAGCACCCCTAACTGTGTGGATACATCATTTACAGGGAAAGATATTCAGAGAGAGGAGTATTAAGCAATTTAGCCAAGAAGTCACATCATAAGTTCCAATTCTCATTCTACCACTAATTTGTTCCTGGCCTTGGTCCCAGTCACAAAACACTGTTTCTCCACAAAATGAAATAAAAGACCTAGCTAACCATGAGAGTTGGCAGCATGCTTTCAGCCCAGGCCTGGCCCTTAGCGCTGTGCCATCCCATGGTTAGTAGGACAAGACCAAGTAAGTCAGGAGTACAGTGCCCTCTTCATCATTTTCTCACAAGAGATTTGGGAGGGAGACTCAGGAAAGCTTTTTGCCTGACCATCCTCCATAACAGAAGCAAAACATTTCAGAGGAGGGATGGCAGGGTGGGAATCAGCCAGCTGAAGGAGGACTCAAGTTCGGGGTGGGGTAACGGGGGTGAAGCCTGAGCTGGCATAGGCAGGAACTTCCCCACCTCTACTGTGTTTCTGATGGCAGTCACAGGTACCCCTTTCTACTTATGGGCACTGAAATGAGTTTGCCTGCAGTGACTGGCCACTAGCCCCTGAACTGCTTCAGGCAGCCATCTGAACATCCCTGCTGTGCTGGATCCCACAGCACGTGGGGTAGTGCCAGGGCTGCCCCCACCCAGTCATCCTGGGGCAGATGCTGGGCAGCCTGGGCGAGGGAGTACTTGCCCCAGGATGTGTGTGGGTGCCAATATATCCAAACAACCAGAGTAGGTGTTTCCACATAGCCATTTCTTAAAGGATTTTAATCTGAAAAAAGACTCACTGGTGCACAGAGAAAGCAGCAGAAGGGGGAGATAACAGGCAAAGACCCACAAGGAGGAAGATAAATATGAGAAGTGACCCAAGAAAGGAGCTGGTGGAAGAGGAGCAGCAGCATAGCCATGCAGATGCACTGGAGTGTGCAAGCACAGCCAGGAAACAGGATAGAGGCAGAGAAACTAGGACATACATTAAGAGGAAGAGGCAGCAAGAGGCACGATGAGAGGTGGTAACCTAAAGGAAGCAAATATTTAAGTTTTCCATTTTCAACCACAGTCCTTTCAAGTACCCACAGAGCCTATACTAGCAATAAGACGCAGCTAAAACATTGCTACCTTCCTCCCCATTTGTCTTCCCACAGGAGAAGCACCCTGAGCATTTCCACCCACAGCACTCATCCACAGCAGCCTCAGCCCATGCACAGTGGCAGCAGTTGCACATCACTGACACTGCTTTCAGCATTACCTTCTCTTCAGGTTTGTTTCCTGAACTACTCTTTCTCCTTAGACTTACTGTAAGCAACTGTTTATACTCAAGCAGGTAAAATAGGATCTCAGTGAGTCAGTGCCTTGAGCCAGTTTCTTTGCTAAAATTTGAAGTCTTACCTTAGGCAGACCAATGGACTCCATTGCTCTTAACCACTGCACAGTGTTGTCAGTGTGCCGAAAATGAAGGCCAGATCTCTATTGGAAGGAAGAGATGATAAAAGTCACATAAAGCAAATTCTCTGATTATTGATCCTCCTTTTGCTTCCCAATTTTATATCCTGAAGTCAAGTTCAGGGGATTTTCCCTTGTTTGAACCTGGAGACTAAAGCATCACTAGCTACAATCCTGCTAATGACGGATCAACAGCCCCATGCTATCCAGCTCATTCTTTTATGTAACATAAGCCAGATTTGTACCCATCTGGGTGGACTGTGACTGAAATGGCCATTTTTACAGCCCTTCAGTAGTCTTTTGGAGTAAAGGCTGGCTGTCAAATACTAGAAGCCACTAACTCCAAAGTACAGAAGTGGTAACACTGCTCAGCACTACTGTGAAGGAGAACAGATAAGGAGCTTTTAGTCACACTTCAGATCTACCTGACCCGCCCTACAGTCTGTGCAAGAAGCAATTAAAAGAGCAAAGTGGGAAAGTATTTTAGTTTGTTTTGCTAAAATTTTTTTAAAGAGTCAGGATAAAGTGAGAAAAGAAGCCTGAACTCAAGTTTTGGAGATTTTCAACAGAAACATTTGAATGTAACCAGGATTCTTAAACATGGCTCTTTTAACCATGCAGACCCTAGAGCAGCTTAATTTCTTGAGTCTCAAACAACAGCCTGTGATTACAGCTTAAAAATCTCTATTTCAATTTTTTTTTCTGCCCCCTCTATATGTTGAGATAATGCATTCCATAGGGGGACTACTGCATTTGCATATATATATTTCTATGTTATAGAGGATCTTGGAGTTAACGAACAGCTTGCACAGTTACCAAGGTAAGCTTAATTACTGGTAGCTTGTTTTTTGCTTCTTAGTGTTAAATTTGGTAAAATAAACACAGATCTGATTAAGTGAATGCCCTCCCATATAAAATGAAGAAAATTCTGAATCATTATCAAGTTTAATTACTGAATTGCTTTTGACTTCTATTCCTAGTAAGAAATAATTGTATAAATGGTAAAGCTCATGTTCTTCCTGGAGCCAGAAGTGTAATTTGTTCAGCTTTAAAAACATTAAGTGACACTAACATAATTTTTCTAAGGGTAGAACATTTCTAACCTATCATGCTGGCTTCTTAGTGCTACATCTTCCATCTAGTTCTGGCAGCCTTATGAAAGAGATGCAGCAAGTTAACCAACCACACCTGGGTATCTGTAAGAGCTGGATGACAGACACTACATTTTTTTTGTCTTGCTGGTGAGAGAACTGAAAAAGTTACTACCTTATAGCGTGCCTGCTCCACATCATAGATCTTTTTGTCTGACACCACGTTAGGGGCAAAGAATTTCGCAAGCTTGGCGAGGTAAACGCCATTTCTTAAGCCTTCCTCTAGCTCCGTAGTCGGGGGCAGCTCTTCTTCCAAGCAGACCTCCATCCATCTACAAAGACAACATTTGAGAAGCACTGCTATCTGTGGTTTTAACAGAAGTAATATCTTCCGCCCACAACCATCAAATTTTTAATGTTACTACCACAAGATAATAATAATCAGTAAGAGAAATGGGTGCAGGCTAAAGAGAAAATTATTGTATTCATTGACATGGCAGATCAAAATGGCTAGAGAATCATATCTGCACTGTGTGGTCATGACCCATCCATAACCAAACAACATGCTTTGAAGTAGATATCCCCCAAGGGGTGTAATTTATTTTGTGTTTTCACACTGCTGTGTGAAAATCCTCAGATCTATTGAACAGCACTAGGCTTTTTAATAGACAGTAATTTAAACTGAAACCAGAATAAAACAGAGTACTGTGTATTATTGATGTTTGCATTTAAAAAACTCTGTGATAGCTATGCCAGGGCTGAACCCCAAGAGAATCAAGGCCAGCAATGTGCTGGGCGAGGCTGGCTCCTGCAGCCAAGAGGCTCTGCAACCCAAGCTCACAGGAATTCTCGTCTTGGTACAGGGTACTCCTGCAGCTCATCCTTCCGCATCTCATAGTGGCTCTCCATGTTCACCCACGAAACACATGGTACCAGTGCTGAAGAAATGAGTGAAGCTTTTTGTTGAAAGGGCTCAAGGTACTTTTATATGTCTGAGGTCTACCTGGCAGTGAGTTGGATGAAATATTCCTGCCACCTATCAGGTGGGATGGCTTCTCATCAGTGACTAAATCCTTCAAGGTGGTAAACTATTTATGTTTTTGAGACTTCTGTGTGATAGACATGGTACTAGACAGAAAACAGTAATTGTTAAATGCATAATCAGTTCAGAAGGCCAGTAACAGATATAAACATACTGGTTAATACAGTTTTATGTTGAGTAGCCAAGAGAAGCTTCTAACAAAGCACTCCTGAAGAAGGTTAGCATCCTAATCACCAGACCAGAAGTTCCTCACATTGGTGGTCTAAATGATTTGGCCCTGTGATATTATTCTTGTTTCTAGCAGCTAAGTCACGTTACGAGACGTATAAATCTGGTGGTTTGTTTTTTTTTTTGCTTAGGCAATCTCTGCTATTGTTAGAAGGACATTAAGACCACTGCAAATGGACAAAAGCAAAGATGAAGACATTACTTTGCTTTATTTACCGTCACTAAGGAAGTGTTGCTGTGTGCTGCATGAGACAGCATTACAAATCTAACATCACCTCCACAGGGGTAACTTCAGAAACCAGAAAGCTTGGATCCAAGCTGAAAATGAGCCAGTTTTTCCTCCACCATGGAGAGAAAGAAAAGCTCACTACATCATTTTGTTTCATGTTAAAACTCAAGACAAATTACCTACTCCATTACCCTTTTGGATTTGTTACAGGATGTATGAAAGTTGTTTCACTGAAGCACAAACTACCCAAATAGCTCTTCAGGAAACCACCAGCCATAAATCTGGGACAATATCACACAAAACTGCATGGGGCGAGTGTCATTAGGAAAACTGTAGTTAGCAGTATAAAAGTTGCTTCAACGTGGGGAATTGTATCCCTAAGAATTTTCCCTGCTCCATCCTGTGTTGTGTGTTCACACGTTACGGGTCCATGCCAAGGGTCCCAAAAGTCATCCTTATTAATGACATTTTATAGACTAAATAGATATACACACTGGCAAAATGTCTCTTCCCCCCCCCCCCCCAAAAAAAAAAAAAAAAAGAGGGCAAGGAAGAAGAAACAAAGAATGTATACTCCTAGCAAACGTGGGTTTCACCCGAGCCAGTTAGGTCTTGCTATAGAATTTAATTCCTAAAATGTGTCTTCTAGAAAAAGAGTTGTACAAATAGCAGGAGAAGCTTGCTAGGCACAGGAGGTATTCACCATGAACTGAAGCTGACCCTGATGTCCAATGGACCATCTCCAGTGCGATGAACCATATGCCCTCAGAGCAGCTTTTGGTACCTTAAACCGGATCCTTTACACTTTTAATTCTTGGTTTTCCTACGAAAACTTTTTTTCTGGCATCTTCAGTCCAGGGCACCAAAAAAGTTCACATTGAAACTGCCTTTGAAGATACATGTGCCCCCCAAAATTGCTTTTCTCCCTTCTGGTACAAAAGTTTGCTACTTAGAGGCAACTTTCCCCTGGCCCAAAACCAGCTGGTGCATGAGGGCCCCCTGAAAAGCAGTTATTTGCTGCTTTTTGCCCTTCCATCACAAGCAGCAATTCCTCAGGCTTTCCTTCACCATGCAACTGAGGTTCACTAACAGAAGGAGCTCTGTGTGTTAGCACTGGCCCAGGTATTACACTTAACAGCCTTATAGTTGAATGCCCATTAGCAAGGCATGGCTTAGTGTTAAGAAGGAAGGGCTAATAGCAACCTGGCATGACACTAGAAGACAACAGCAGCTTTCAGAGCAGGTCTAGGTTATAATTTATAACCCTCCAAGTTCTTCTTTTGACACAAAGAGCTTGCTATTCATAACCTGGTGCTGGTTTTGGGAAGAAGAGAAAAGATGCAGTTGGGTGGGTTGTGTCTGGTTTTATAAAAGGGTCCATATAAAACTGACTTATTCCCCAAGCTTTAAATGAGATGCTGATCCAAAGCGAAAGCTACTGCTCAGCTTTTCAAAAGTCCTGTTATTCAACAACAGAAAAACTGTTTTGGACTTGCTTCCAGCATGGTCAAGAGCCTTTAAGATTAATCTAGAACCATCCTATTCTGGACAGTGAGGCTACACTGTCTAGTGGATAAATGCAACACACTGAGGAAGAAACAGGGAACAGTATGAGGAAGCAAAGAAACAAAAAAAGTAATTAAGAATACAGTTGTCAATCCAACAAGTCCTAGATAAATGTACAAGCAAACCAGTCTCCTTTTAGAAGGAGAATGTTAGTAAGTCAGTGGAAAAAATGAAAAATAGGGAAAAGTAAATGGAGCAGACCTGAAAGTTGCAAAGAGTTTCTTTCCATTTATAGCTAAAAACACTCTAAATTATATCTATTCTAGAAAACCTCACAAGTCTGCAAAAATACAGCTTTGTGAATCAGTCTCCAAGACTGAGAACAGAGCTACAGCTGTCTTATATGTAAGACAGGCTTTACTAATGTCTGGAAGTTGCAGAACTTAGGTACAACAAGATCTACTGTAAAAGGATTTACTCCATTTTGCACATGTTTAATTAGAGGAAGGAAAAGCCTTAGGATTTGCATGAAATCCTGCAAATATACAAACAACCTTGTGTTTGTTATGCAAACAGCTGACCATCACCGTTTCTCTGTCTCCTAGTATTCTTTGAGAAATCTGTAGCACTTTTCTCCCCAATGCTTGCTATTACAGTACTTTTGTTCCTTTACACTGATGCAGTTAAAAGGGGATTGTGGTTTTAAACAGAAAGAAGCATTACTTTAAGGTTGTGAGGTTCTGCTTTTTAAGACACAGTTCAGTGAGTTTATGGAAGTTATTTTATGACATGGTGCCAACAGCAAGGGTAGACTGGACTGAAAAAAAAACCAGAAATTCTTCTACTTCTGTTTCTTTAAGTGAAACAGAGAATAGCCACCTGACATGGTATAGGATGTATGGGTACCTTTGGAGCAATTTATTTTTCTTCAGGGCTAATAAAGCAGCATTGCCTTTGGCTCACTCACTGTTTTCCTGACCACACAGTACTGCAGCATCAGCACCAGATTTAATT
This sequence comes from Phalacrocorax carbo, assembly GCF_963921805.1. Classification (NCBI taxonomy): domain Eukaryota; kingdom Metazoa; phylum Chordata; class Aves; order Suliformes; family Phalacrocoracidae; genus Phalacrocorax; species Phalacrocorax carbo. Next base: position 28,278,927 of record NC_087548.1, read on the forward strand.
CTGTTGCAGAAACTTTTACCCAGAAAAAACTAGTTAATACCATGGCTATATGAAAGGAAGGACCTATAACTCAATGTTAGACAGTATGTTTTTCTTCAGTATGAAGCTTGTGGAATAAGACTATTATAGATATCAAATGTGCATGTGCATTTCTATTTCTTTTTCTACAATGTGATCCCATAACTAATATTGTGTTTTTAACAACTTTAACTTACTGACAGATGTACGCTATGAAAAACTGCCGCAGTGGTGAACACGATGATTGACTCAGTCACTCATTACAGCTAAACCCAAACCGTGCTCCACGCTGAAGGGACAAAAGGCAATCTAAGGAAGCAGACCAAAACATGCTACACCCCTGAAGTTCTGGGTAGCACCATCAAAAATCGGTAGTCATTAAAACAGCCCTGCAGAGCTACCCATGCCAGTTTTAGTCTTATCATTTGTGTTCAAACTTGTGTAAACAAATGTTTTCCTGACTTGGGATCATACACCAGTATACATAAGGCCATCTTCTACATTCATAATCTGCAGTACTTGCCAGCACAGAAACTTTCTGATTTGCCTTAGACAAAAACCCAAACCCAGACCTGATCAATGGAACTAAATCTCCAAAACTTTAATTCCAATACATAGAACTGGAAAGCCTGCCAGGAGTGAGTATTGAGGTACAGTTTCCTTTTGCATTGCTCAGTTCTGTTTTGACTCTTGGCAATCTGGGGCAGAGTGGTTCAGCAGTGAATTTCTGGCAAGATAACAATGATGACTTCTATGCCAGACCCACAAGCAGTAAACATCATGCTGCTCACCAAGGGATCCCAGTTTGCACATTTGACCATGCAAAACAGCAGTAGTATAATGAGCTCAGGCTTGCACTTTAAAAGCAAAAAAACCCCTGAATCTCATTCGAGGCAAGGGTCAATGGAACTGGAAGCCAGTGTTGCACTGTGAACTTAACCAGTTATGAAGTTGTCACTGAGAGTCTGTGTGATCAGCAAAGCACGCTACTGGCTAAGGGACTGGAAATCCTGGAGCCCATGTTCAGCAGAGAAGAGAGAATGTATCATATAACTCACCCAAAGCCCATCACATTTGGTACACGCTGGATATTGCAGCAAGATTTATACTTGCCTTGCCTGGCGCTTTCGGATTTATGCTGCAAGATGTGGATCCAAAGGCACCAGGTTTTAGTCTCCTGGGAAGCAGAACTTTGGAGAAGCAAAGAAGGGACTCCAGAGCCAAAACTCTGGATGCTGCTATGAAAAATATATAGCGAAGACAAGGTAAGATAAGTTACCACCCATTTACTACCTCCCTGGCTCACAACCACAGCTTTTCAGTTTGGTTCGGCACATGTACACTGTCAGGAAGTGAAACAGACTGCTGACCTAGAGATTACAATACAGCCATCTCATTCCAAACAAAGGGCAAAAAAAAAAATAATCTTGTTGCTAGAGAATAAGAGTATCAACAATCAGTCCCAAAGCAAAATGTTATATTCTAACTTTAAATGTCTGTGAAATGGTGGGATTATTTTTACATCAAAACCTTTATTTGAAGATATTTAGAAATATACAATAGTCTGAAACATTAGAAACCACCATTTACAGTTCTACATTATTATGTTTCTGAATCTAAAGCTTTGTTAAGAAATCTCAGCTCTTTAGCCTTCATTAGCTTTTGGTTTTTAATGCAAAAAAACCCCACTTTTTTTCCACCAACAGGCCCATAAATATTGCTTTAAAAAGGAGGGTGAGAGCAGCAGAAGCGAGGTGTATTGCTTGGCTGAGCAGGAGTGGTAGTGGTGGCATTGGTCTGTTTATAAGGAAAGACTGTTACCTTTGGAATTTGTTCTCATTAGACTGCAATATTTAGCATGATACACCTCCTAAACCAGGAACCCTAGAAAAAGGTTGTTTCAAACAGCCACATCCTATTTCTAGAGCAAGAGCATGCAAAAGCTTCCAGCCATTCTATGAAAATATGATACAGACAATTTGAATACCTTGATGTCAAGAAGTATGAGTTGTATTAAAAAAACTGCATAAGCTTGGAGGCTACACTTAGAGGCTGTGGAGAGCAGTGACAGAGCAGGCAGCTGAGAAAACTACTTTTTTCAGAACATTACAGTGCATTCAGCCCCAAATCTTCCTTATAGCTCGGAGCCTTGGCTCAAGTTAAGAGCTACAGCCCTCTGCTGCCAACTTACTCTGGCAGCCAGACACCCTGGAAACATCGTCTTCTAAATCTGAGGCTCTCGATTCCTACTCCAATGACAGTCTCTAGTGAATCTCAAGTTTTATCCATCCTAAAAGCATACTTTGCCTGAAAGGCAACATTTTGTGATTGTGAGTCACTTGAGCAATGTGGGGAAGGAAGGTGTGATGCAGGTCATTCAGTCACCACTTCTCTTATGTTGCACACAAGAGGTAACATGAAGATGGTGTTGTGGAAGACACTGTGACTTACTTGTCTACACAAGATCTCAGAACTTCAGCACATAAAATGAGTGCCACATCCTTTAGCAAGGCATTTCAGATTTACAGCACTACAAGTTATTTTTTACCCTTCCATAAATCAATTCAAATTAGACATTACAGATTTCTGGGTCTCCCGCTAGTGTTAGATTTAGCAGCATCTCAACTCATTTTTGTGATAATGATTTCACCAGAGAGAATACTACTGACTTTCACTAAGAGCTACACTGAAAACTATGAAGCATTCATGTATGGATTCTTTGTGCATAAGTATTAAAATATTAAAGATATCACTGCACATTACTGGATTTTGTTGAATTGTGTGCACCTGTGTGACATTTGTTGCAATGTTCATTTCCTTGATCAAAGCCCTTCTGATGCCCTTCACATTCAATTTAGATGAGTAGAAACAAGCAGCAGTGATAACTTGCCCATCCCATACAGCACACTATACCATCAATAAATCATTTTAGCAATATTTTTCCACACCAGATTTCTGCTGCCATGGCAACACTGCCATATTTACAAAATAACCTTAAAGGCGCTATAAAATTCTGGTTCACAAGATGGCAGCACAGATAGTTTTTGTTGTTGTAAGCTGTTATATTCCAGCCATCTCTTATGTGGGTTAATCAGTGATTAGAGTCCACAAGGCAAAGTGCTGCTCAGGAAACCCTTTCTGGAGCCCTGGAACAGCCCCGCGGCCATCACAGGCTGCTGGGCACCAGGCACCAGGCAAGGCCTGTTTACTTAGCACTTCTAAGTTGGTGGTGGAGGGGAATAGAGGCTCTACAGCAACACCCCTATAGGCAACAGCAGCACACACGCCTGTGTTGCATGACAGGGCCCCAGTCTTTGCAGTCAGAGCAGACTTTGTTTTGCTGCCTTCTCTGTTTGCAGAGAAAATGAGATTTATCACCAGGTATCAACCACAAACTCGACAAATGCTCTGCAAGATAATGTGCTGAGCAGGGGCCAAAGCTAACAAAGCCCAGGCTGATGGTCACAGGGATGTCTCATTTTATCCCACTGCTCTTGGCCTGGCTCCAAGGTGCCAGCAGCTGGGGACAAATACTGAAGAGACAGGAGAGAAAGCGGTACTGGGAAGGGAGCTCACCACACTGCTGGAGGCTGAACAGCTACAGCAAGTATTTTTCCCTAAGAAAACTCATCTAATTCTTCTCAGCAGAAAGAACAGTATCCTACAGGTTGCCTAAGCAATATTAAGTCCGTGTTCAAATGTCTCAGGGGGGAAAAAGTATTTGGGGAAGGTATGGGCTGATGTATCCCTTTTTACAGGGAGGAATTGATTTTTCATTTGGATGAAAAGGATGAAACAGATCAGTCCTCTCCTAAAAACCTTGCAAACTCTGTGTGACTAAGTTAACACAATTCAGATTGATGTGCATCAGCTGGCTGCAGTCTAGACCTGTTTTAACAGCCCTCTCTCCAACAGGCAGCAGAGACCACAGCAGCAGAAACACGTCTTTCCTGTGTTAGTCTGGCAGTGGTGGCTCAGTGGTCTCTGGAAAGCATAATTTCAGACAGATGACAGACTCAAACCACTAATGAAATTTCAGGTAGTGCAGACACAAGCTCCATAGCAAGTCCCACATGCAAATACAAAAGTTCGCCCTCCAACCCTATAAATCAAATAATGCTTTTATCTGAAAAGGAGGGAAGCCAAATTTGGCATGTGAATTTATCTAAACTTAGTATTTCTCCAGTCGGTATAGACACTGATTTGATAAACAGAAGCACACACACCAATAAAAGCATCTTTACACAGTACAGCATTTGTTGGTGTGGAAATGTTGCAAGCCAAGTTATTCCCCCAAACACACAATCTTTGCCTTAGAAAACCACTGTGATTGCAGCCTCCATAGTTTAGACTTGCACATTATAGTGTCTTGCTATGTACTACTGCAATTTGCTTTGCTCTATTATGTCTTCTACAGCTGCAGTATGGTATTACAGTTCACATCTGAATCTGTAGAAACAGAGGTGTAGTCTTTACAAAGTGATCTATCCCACAGTGACTTTGATGAAGGTACTACTAAACCAAACCTGTCCATCAGAGAGCCTACATCTTTTATTCACCCCCTCCCAAACTCCAGTGCATCACCAGGTGCACCGTTTCTGGCAGCTGTCAAGCTAGCCACTCATGGAGGGACAGCTAAAGAAATACCAAAACACACATTCATTTTCACATTGAGATCTAGTATTTTATGTGTTCGCCTGTTACTACTGTACAGAGCCTTCCATGAAAGTATTATTCCTCAGCTGTCCAGAAGGATATTCTATTACCTTTCTTGGTAGATAATATGGCAAGCATAAACATTTCCACCATGTCTATAACTGACACACTTTTCTAGGGTAGAAAAGTGACCCAGCAAAGTACCTCCAGTGTAGATTCAGCATAAAAGCTTGTATGTTGTGCAGGTGTTAAAGCCAAGTCCATGATTCCAGACACAGCTCTACCTGCAGACCTGTGTATTTAATTGGCAACTGATGCAGCTGGGTCAGCAGAAATCCCCAAAGCTGTGCAGCCTAAGAGTGTGTTGAGGCCATGCAGGAGACCTATGGCAGAAGAAGAAACCAAACTCAAGCATGGCAGGATGCAGGGTGCTGTTCTGACTCCTTGACTAGTTCCAAGTCTACTGGATCAGATTCAGGTATTTATATTTTACTGTCTAACATCTGACAACGGGTACTTTTGCAAAAGCAGCTAGCAGCAAGTATGCAGGTACAGAAACGGCAAAAAGGACCCAAGAAGTACAGCTACTAGACAGGCAGCTGGGCCTCTTAAACAAAGGTGCAGGACAGCAGCCAAGTAAGAATTAAAGCACGGATGAGAGAACAAGATGTTAAAGAAGTGAAAAGACTGAAGGAGCCAGTTTGTGAAAGCCTGAACTGTTGTTCAAAGCATTTAGTGTTATGTAAACACTGCAAAACAGGAACAACAAGGAGTTTGCAAAGTTTAAACTTTGTTCCACGTCAAAAAAAAACAAAACCAGAAGACAGAGGAACAAACTTAAAACCAAGGCATTTAGGTGAGAAACTCCATGCGCAGCACCTACAGTTACCTTTTCCTGTTTTCTTCTTCCCTAGTTATGCAAGCAATGCTCTCCTCCATCGTTTTCAATTTCAGTGTCTGGGAAGACAGTTCTCCCCTACCTACTCAGTAACAATCTATAAAATTTTGAGAAGCATATGCATAAAAATCAGGCCTGCAGTAGATGAGGAAAATGTAGGCAGCAGTATAACAACATTTAATAATCCACAAAGAAACTAAAACCCAAGAAATTAATGGTATTTTTTTTACTGGTGAAGGTAAGTAGCCTTTCTATAACAGAAACAGCAAAAAAAAATTCACAAGAGCTCCACAGCCTGACCTTTATCATAAGAACATAAACTAAGGACTGCTGAACAATGCTGTGGATCCTCCAGGACCATCTAATTAGCCCAGTTCCAAAACTAAATAGTGTTTTCTACAGAGACCTAAGGCAGTCAGTTAACACAAATTTACACTAAGGGTAATACTCAAAATCTCTATACAATACGTAGATATGAGCTCTTGGTGAAGACAATATTGTCAGTGCACACTGGAATTTTTATTGAGGACATATGACTAAAAGCTGCATAAAATAGTCAGGCATCTCAAACACAGAGACAGTATTTAAGAGTCAGGAATGAAACCATTCCTTTAAGAAAATGGACCCAAGAAACTAAGTGTTAAAGCAAGCTGATTTAGATGCAAAATTCTAAAGTATTCCCTTGGAACAATTTGTATTAATGCATTTTTGTAGCAATAGGACAGAGTAAAAGCAAAGCTGTAGTCCAAAGACTAGGCGAGGAAGAAAAACCTGACTATGATTAGTATGGTAAATATTTAACAGTGTAATTAATATCTCATGCAACAATTACCTAGTGTCTGGTGACAATGCTTCAGTTGAGGGGTTTTGAGATCACCATTCCCAACATCTGTGCCCACAAGACAATCTTGTCTCCAAGATCAAACAGTGAAATATCCCTATCAATCTGAGTACTTACTCGGTGATAAAAATCTACCTTCCATGCCCCAGGATGCAGGTTACTCAAGACAGCAAGAGAGGTTCAAGAACTACTTAATCAGCCAAGACCCTACCAGTCACCAAACAACATATTAGACACTGGCAAAAGTGGGCTACCGGGACACGACTTGATTCAAAGGCAACAAACCATTGAATCAAGTCTGGCTTGTGGCACCTAGCACCAACCAAGAATCCCACCACAACATGACTTAAAGTACCAGTACATAAAAATATTTTCTCCTGCCCTGCCAAAAAAAAATGTTTTTCAATAATGTGAATAGGCAAACCAGTTATCAACATCTACATTGTTGTCTGACTCCCCCGAGCCAGCCCACATGCTCTGGCTTACTCACCCTGTAACAAAATCACTGCTCATCCACAGCTGACCCAGGCTCTGCTGTCCTGTAACACATTTCCCACTGCATCTGCCACTCAGGGCAAGCCGTGAATGCCTCTGGGTAGTCAGTGTCATCACGCGAACCACCAGCAGAAAAGCAAGAAGGCAGGCAACTCCTTGCCAGTGGTACCCCAAGCCAACAGTGTTGCACACAGCAACTGTACAACCCCAGCCAGAATGCTGTAGCCATTACTGGCCACCCTGTTTGAACGTGAGATGCCATATGCATGAGAAGTCTTATTAAGCCCACTTCGGTATGTTTAAGAGCACTTATGGGAAACCCTCAGTAGCCTGTGCCAAGTGGCAAAGTGCTCCTTTGTTTCCTTGTTCATGCGTAAAGAGGAAATAAAAATGGAAGAAATTTAAAATCAGAAAGAAAAACTTGAGAAGTTTTAGAGACTATTTCAAACTAGTTATGGAGCTTATGTGCCACAATAACTGTGTTTCCAGAGAGATTTCAGCTTTCTCTAACCCTCTAACAACCCTTTAGGTGCACAAACACTAAAGAATAGTTTGCTTATTGATTTCTATAGAGGTCATTTCTCTGACAAAAAAAACTACAGAGAAGTTCAATGGAAAAAAAGCTGGTGTGAACTGCTTCAACCAACACAATGCCCTGTTTGGAAATGTTTTTGTACCACCTCCCCAAAGATCTCCAAGTGGTTTCAGGCATAGGAATTAACATAAAAACCTCCATATTAGAAGGTGGAAGTAGCGTCAGTCATTTTTATTTTGAAATCAAAGTGAAACAAAGAACATGCACCCAGGCATCCTGATCAGCCCTCTTTCATTAGGAAACTAATTTTTAGGCTGGTAAAGCTCACTTTACTACTGTCACAAAGAGATTACTCCATCTTAAAAAGGTGTAAGGGGCTACCATGCAATTTCACGTTACAAAGATAACACTTTACTATTATACACAGAGTCCTCCAAAGATACTTAGTACAACTGTGTTTACTGAAGTGGAAGTAAATAGGACAAGAGAGAACAAACATTAAAATACTTTAGGGGAGCAGCCTCTTGATTTTTTTAATAAACAGCAGTTAACTCAGGGTCTCTGGACCTCAGTCAGCCAACAATTTAGCAGAGAAAAAAATCCCCTACACCCATGAACTTGAACCAAAAAAATATTTTAAGTCAATTTACCTCACTGACAAGCCTATTAATGACCTAGATACTTTGATCGAGTTAATCAGCAAACCATCACAGCTTGTTAACTCTCAGCTCTACATTGAGACCTAAGTGACTTAGGTTGCTATTTTGACCTGCAAATTTGTTCCTCCTTTTTATCTTCCCATTTCTTCACACTTTATCCCAAGTGAGTACAACGCCTGCCAGGTGCTGCTCATAGAGGCTGGGAAAATGGTGCTTCAGTTACAGCCAGAAGCCACACAGCCCTAAAAGTGGATCCCCACTTCCCCCATTATTTGTAGGGCATATTTTTGTATGGTTTTAGGAGGGCTTGCGTATTTTGAACTACTGGTAGTTGTGGCCTGCAGAGCCTGACCATCATGGGTAGTATGAGACTTCCTGTAAAAGAGGGTCACAAAGATGCTACTAGTTTTCACAGCAATATCTCCTGCAGCACACTGAAAGTTAGCCAAGTATATAAAAAACAAACAACTAATTGGCCAGCTTGCAGGGTGGCAGGCAAGGTGGCAATGGAGAGTTTGAGGGAGCGAGCCATCCACGAGTGCTGGGAAAGTAACTGCCATGGGGGAGAGGAAGAGGAGTGCAACCGTCACCATGCCACACAGTTCCTGTCAACAAGGGAAATAGGCAGGAAAAGACAACCACAGCAGCAGCCAGATAAGGGGGACCAGCAGGATGGACGCCTGGATAGCAAGATTTACCGTGGGGAAGAGAAACCTCAGTAGACAATGTTGACAGAGATCTGAAAAGGAGTGTGGAAGGGTGGTGTCCCTTAGCCCAGGTCAAGAACAAGATGCAGCAATACCCAAGCAAAAGGAGGTTTTGCCCAACTCTAACGAATGCACAAGATCCATACAGTTAGATCAACTCAACTGGTATTATCAGAGGTCTGGACATAAGCACTGGAAGAGGTTCTTGACCAAGGAAGGGGAGTTGCCTGTGGTCACAGTAGATTTTGCTGAAATAATGAATCTAAAATTGCTCAATAAATTCTTGCAAAAGAAGAGGGAAGAGCCTGAAAAAGAGTATTAGAGTATGTGCAGAATTACATTAATAGATGCAACTTGAAACTAAGGAATACACAGTTTAATACTGACACAGAGTGCCTTCGTCTTTAGACTTTGCCTTCATCTCAGATTTAAAAAGTATGTCTTGCAGAACTTCTGCACACTTCCTTTGATACCCAGCCAAATCCTTGAACAGCATATTTTACTTCAGCTTTCCATGTGAAGACACAACATAATCAAGATGTCTCTATACTCTTCTCTTCCTCCTCAGGAAAACTAGTATGTATATTCAAAGAAACTTAACTAACCCAGTTGCTCCTAATTTTGAACACGAGTGTTACACTTTAAGACTGCATTTCAGGAGTGCAAGTGTCCTTGCAATGAAACAGAAAGCTCAGCTGAAGTCCCATGTCTGCAGAAGCAGCTTTTTTTCCTGTGCAAAGATGCAGGTCATTTTTTTAAAGTGGGCTGCAGAAACACCTAAGGACTCTCAGAACAACTTTCCTCCACTTAAAACTAAGAAAGGGAATGAGCATAGTCCTCTTGCCATTCTTGGTCTCTCATAACAGAGTCAGTCACTAAAACTTCAGCTGCTTCTAGTACCAGCTTACAAGCAGGAGAATATTTCTGGAGACAGAAATTTCCAAGTTGCCTAGATTAGTGGTGTGTTTTCATCACCACACTACAGTAAGGGGAGTTTCTCCAAAGTGGAAAGGCAGATCTCCATCTGGTTGCCAAATCATATCTTTCCCAAAGGCAAAGTGACCCCATCTCCTATGGCATCAAGTTCTCAAACAAACCGTTGCAACAGAGCAAAACTTATAATTAAGCATTCAGCTGCTTTCACCATATTTGGTATCAGAGGACTGTAGGTTTATCCCAGTGTCAAATGCCCAGTCCCTGGAAATTCAAAAACTGTGTTCAGAAGATACCTGAATGTGTCCTTCCTTATACCCCCCTACCCCAACACCACACATAGATTAAGCCCTACTAAGACTATGCAGTAACATGCTAAGCTTCATTTAAAAAAACAAAAAAAACCCACACACAAACCAAAAAGACACAAATCAAAACCACATTTCAGCTGTTATGTATCTGTCAGAAGTAGGCTTCTTGTGAAGGCAACTAATAAGTATTCATACAGAAGAAAACAAGAAGAGCGTTAAATTCTTTAACTTGCAAATTTGGTATCTAGGTTAGAAGGACATTTATAGACCTACACATATAGACATTTGAGGAATTTTGACGCCAACATACGAGACAAGTATCTGGGGCATAGCAGCATAGCAGTCAAGTAAAGCAAGGTGCTGGGCAAAGGACATGGAAGAGCTGAGCAAACCCCAACTGTTGCCCACCCAGAGACCAACACCTATCACTCATGCTATACCTCTGCTGGGCACTGCTGTGAGGAGCAGGAAATCTACAAGCACACCAAGGTGACAGTTTAAGGTGGCGGGGCGGAAAGCATATGAAAGTAAAACAAAACATGCATCCAACCTAAAGAGCCAAATGGGGATGGGAAATAAGTAGGCTGGGTAAGATGATGTCATGGTTTAACCCCAATTGACAACCGAGCCCCACACAGCCACTCATTCACCCACCCCCACCGGTGGGATAGGGGAGAGAATCTGAAGAGAAAAGTAAGAAAATTCATGAGTTAAGAGTAGAACAGTAGTTTGACAATAATATTATTACAAAATAATAATAATAAATAATAATAAAAGAAACCATGAGAGAGAGAGAAACAGAACCCAGGAAAAACAAGTAACGCTACCGCTCACCACCTATCAACTGACACCCAGCCAGTCCCCAAGCAGTGATCACTGCCCCCCAGCCAACTCCCCCCGGCCTAAATATTGAGCATGACATCATATGGTATGGGATACCCCTTTGGCCAGGTTGGATACGCTGTCCTGGCTGTGCCCCCTCCCAGCCTGTTGTTCATCTGGCAGAGCATGGGAAGCTGAGAAGTCCTTGACTTAGTGTAAGCACTGCTCAGCAACAACTAAAACACCAGTGTGTTATCTACATTATTGTCATCCTAGATTCAAAACACAGCACTATACCAGCTACTGGGAAGAAAATTAACTCTGTCCCAGCTGAAACTAGGATAGGTGTGCACAGTTCCTACCTGAGCAGGAAGTTTGATGAACAGCAACTGCTTTTCCACTCATCTCTTACAGCTTATGTTGTTATTCAACAAGCATAGATTGTGTTTATGTGCAGTAATAGATAGTAAACCTGGCATTGAGAGAAATCCCAGACTAATTCTTTTGTACATCAACAGTTCACTGCAAGTACATTTTCTTTACTTCTCTTAGCTTTACTGAAAAATAGCATAATGTGCCCAGCATACACACAGCATAACATCCTAACTCAAAAGATATCCCCCTTGCTCAGACAAAGAGCTGGAAATTATTCTTTTCTAGATATCTGCACAAAAGTGCTTTGCGTCCTGTATGGCTGGCCAGAGAAAGAGCATAAGCATTTATCCTTCAGAAATAAGTTTGTTTTTTTTTCTTTGCCAGTTGATTCTTTTACAAAGATGTTAAATGAAAGATAAGCTGTTCTTTTTAATACCACTCTGGTGGCAGATGTAGTCTTAAGATATGAACAGCTTGTTAGCAAAATCCTAACTTAATTCTACATTTATAAATATATATGTTATTCTTGAATTATGGCACACTCCCTTCACACAGCTTACTTTACATAAACACTGCCTCTCTGCGCCATTCTCTCTTGCTTTAAAAAAAATATTCTCCTGCCACTGCAGTACTGTATGACAAGCACGCCACATCTCAGGCTGAAGTATTTACAACAACTGGACAGAGGAACACCAACTGTGTGGAGCAAGAAACAAAGTTGAGCAAACTCTGAATTTAGAGGGAAACTAAACTTAGATTTTTCAGGTTGGGTTTTTTGGTTGTTTTTTTTTTTTTTTAATGCATTTCATTTCTAAACTTATTTCAGTATGTGTGTATTCTACTACTGGCAGTGCTTACTGGAAAAAATTATCAACTCCCAGTATCTCTCATGTTGGGTGTTATGGTTAATTAGACCTTCCTATATGCAAATTTTTGCAGCATTTCCATGGGGCTCCTAACAAAATTTACATACACTTGTTTTTGTTTTTTCATTAAAATGAAGATATTTGCTTACTTAAGGGGTAGCACCATACATTAAGAGTAATTGCTATATAGCAGTAACCACATATTTGCCTTTACTTTGAAGAGTTTTATTAGAAAATCATGGTGAGCAAAACTAAAACACTGTCTATATATTGCCAGTTACCACCATCCAATACTGGCCAGAACTCAAACACTGCCTTTGTACTATTACTTGTGTTATATCCATTTCTGCTATTTAGATAAAACAGCAGCACTGTAAGAAAGAACAAAAACTAACCTGTAAAGAATTATAGTTCTTTGTTTAAGGAAGTCTTTTTTGTCCTCTCCTCAGTCCTCTGTCAAAGTGACTTATTTTTCTATGACAAAATACCTCCGCAACAAATCTTAACCCTATTTGTTTTCTTAGTCTTCAGCAATTGCCACTGTCTTCATCTTGCGTCTTCCCACCAAGCCAGAAAAGTGGGGGTTTTGGTGGTGGTGGGTTTTTTTTAAACAGAATTTTTGACTCAGTCTATTGCTATCTTACCGAGACTAAAAATGAATTTGAAGTATTGTAGTAACTTTGATTAGTAGTACTTACACTTAGAGCACATGCATAAGGCTACTGAACAGTCCTGCAGTTGCCCTGTTTGGATCCACAAATCTTGTCAGTGAAGCTCCAGCCTAAGTGCAGGAATTGTTTCAGCTCTATTCAACATGTGAGTTTGCATTGCCAGAGTTTTGGGAGAGGAGACTGTACGTGCCAAGGGAAAGCAGAGTGTTTACTGACACTTGAAAGCATCTAGAAATATTGAAATAATGTAGGTGCAACTCAGAGTCAGGGCTTGAAATAAATGACTGAGAAGAGTAATGCATTGCCATCCATTTTACTTTTGCAGAAATTTTATCAGGTAGTTCAGTACTTTGCTCTCCTAATGCCTAACATACTTGATTTATGGGGTTATTTTTGGTGGCTTTTTTTTTAACGCCTATTTAAACATTGCACTGTGGACACCTCTTGGGCAATGCATTTCTGACCTCTGAAGAACAATTATCTGCATCAGGATGAAGAATATCTGATGTTTCAATGCTCTTTAGTTACAGGCTGGTTGAAGAGTAATCTTTTCTGATGGTACTTGTCACATCACTTTGTAAATGGGAAGTCCTGCTCCAGAAGTGGAAGGCAGTCAACTAATGACCCCCTCTAACATCTTTAAGGTACAGGTCTGAGATGTGATTTGAGACAGGGACAGTCAAAGGGCAAAGACCTGTTTCAGAAAGAGTTTTAAATTATGATGAATTTGAGTTCAATGCTATATTTAACAGTCTTACCAGGAACATCTGTTTGTATTCTGGTTGCAATAATCAGGAGCAGCAGGAGCAGCAAAGCATGCTGCTCTAAGAGGCAGAGCCAGCACTATATCACACAAAGAAATGAACTGCACAGGCTGAACATGCGAACTTATCTTGCTTAGTGCTGTGCTTAATACAGGTGGGTCAGTTTACATGCCAGCTTTTATTCACTGTTTAATTTTTAATACAGAACACAGAGGCAGAGATGAAGTAATAAGAAACATGCTGCTCAGTTCATTTATCTTGGGGATACACTGTATAGCACATTTCCAGGCCAGGGTCAGACAACTGAAAGTGTGATGGTTAGTAGCAAATGAAATTCCACATACACTCCCAAAGCAGCAGAATTCAAGTTGATACATCTGCCAGTGACAGGAGAGGAACAAAAGCAGAAGGGAAAAAATAGAGCTTATAAGACTAAATCTTCCCCACCAAATCTTACCTGTTGGCCTCTTTTGCCTTTGCCATTTTATAAGGGAAGAGACTTTGGCCCTGGTCTTATTTGATGCAGGTTCACAGCATTTCCCTTGCCCATGCCAGACACTGGCCAGGAGCTCCATCCACTGTGTGTCAGGGTTAGATCACCCTGAGCTGCTGCAGCAAAGTAGTCCTGGGGATGGCAAGTTACTTCGCAGACAGCCCTTCCCTGGGTCCCACCAACAGCACACAAGGGCCATCAGCAAATGTCAGCTTTTCAGACCATGTGGCAGGGTGAGGAAGGGGACACAAAGAAACATATCAAAATTTCTGAGGTAAATGCCTCGTGTTGTCAAGCCACTCTAGTGAGGCTAAGGCCATTATTTCAGGGTTGCTTCTCATTCTTTGCTGCTTGTTCCTGCCTGTATTTTCCCTCCACTTTTTGGCCACACCAGTACCCCAGGGGCTGTGGGGAAAGTGGAACCAGGGAACTCATCGTACTGAGCATTAATGCACTACCATAAGATACATATGTTAGCACTTGACCAGATCAGTTCCCTGGTTTGACACAGCTTGGCTGTGTGAACTACTGCTGGCACAAGGCAGACAGCAGGAGAACAGGATTACCCACCCTGCAGTCGTCCAAAACACACAGTTCAAGGAACACTGCAGCTTTTATTTATGCCTTTTGCACTACCTCTGTATTTAATAAACGCCACACAACTATACTGTTTTAAAAATTGAGATATGCAGCTATTTTTTTGTTCTCGTCAGCCCAATTTCTAAATAGCCTTTAGTTTGTATGGGGATATTACATTATCCAAATTACATCATTTTCTGGCAACTATGGCAGGCTTAGCCTGTGAGTCACTTCCCAAAATGAGGGGAGAGCCATGCTAGGGAATAATGCACGATTCAAAGGTTTGTATTGTTCTAGTGGACTGTGGGGTCCATGCAAGTTCAGTTGCTGCTCAGTACAGAAGAGCAGCTAAAAATCTCACTATTGAGTTATATAAAAAGGAGCATCTTAGAGAAGCTAACAGGCAGATACAATTGTACAGTCTCAAAAACTAGAGCTATGTGATCACATGCCTGCATGTATTGATTTATTAATGATTGATATATAGCAGGTGTGTGAATACACATTGAGCTGCAAGTTACTTTACCTGCATTTGCCAGCTAAGAGTCTCCACAGTTGTCAGCAGCAGTTTCACTAACCCTGTGCACAAAGCAGGGTCACAGGACTACAACAAGCCTTCTCTACTCAATCCTGTCCAACCCTTTGCATAATCAATCTGAGAAATAGATGGAAAGAGACCCAAAAGACTATGGAAACAATTTCTCATTACAGACTGTCTTGAGGAATAATGCTAATTATCACAGAAGTATTCCCAGTTCTTCACCAAGTCCAGATACATATCCATCCCAGGAAGAATGTTTCCTCTTTAGTCACTAACTGGATCTTGTTCGTAAAGCCAAGCTTTGTTTCAAAATCTGACACAGTTTGGAAAATGGGTACTATGGGGGCAGAAGATGAAAATGCCTCTCCACAGCTGACAAAGACACCAGAAACATTGACGAAACATAAAAGGATGGGGCACATTAACATTATTTCCTTTTTGCTTTTATTTTGTAGCTTAGGTAAGATCTGAAACTAACTCTTTTAAAGGTATATTGGAAGCATCTGATCTTGCACAACTGCGGAGTCTGATTTTACGTATTTACTGACCAGGAAAGCTAATTGCATGCTGAATTGGTCACTTTAAATGCTAAGCTATGCAAATGATGAATTTATTAATTGCTTAATTTGGGGAGTTTAGAAGACAGCTACTCCAAGAAAGAGCAAGCACTGCTCACGGAAGGCAATAGTGCATACAGGAGCAAGGTACATGTTTGCTGTACTGAAGTCTCCCTGCTTCAGATTCAAACCACCATTTCTGCTCTCCAAAATTATGGGGATTCCTTAAAACACCAGAAATGCTGCATGTGAACATCTCCTTCACATGACACCAAGAACTCAGACTTTTTTTCCAGAAGTTGCTACCTCTGGTCACTAAAGTAATAATGACTGTTTAAAGTTAAGCACAATTTTTACACTTTTTATTTAACTTACGTACTTTGCATGTGGTTCTGCTCTCCGTAAGGTTAACAAACTAACACAATTACCATTAAAAAAGCCGCCCCCATGTTACAGTATTGTATAGCATGCTCTACTTTCAAGTCATCTGCTACTTCACCTTTCTGACCCTAGCCAAGAAAAGGCCAAAGCTACACTATATTTTCCTCAATTGTAGCAGAGAGCACATCATCCTGAGTATTTTGGGCTCCAGGCATGGACCACACTGGTTTCTCCTAGACAGACAGTGCTGGATCAGTATTCAGACACAGGTACCAGACCCCCTCCACAGGCCAAGAAGTCCTCAGCAGAAGGGTAAGGAGCAAAGCTGGTACTAAGCCAGCTCTGCCCTGTCTCATCTCTACCCTACCCTGAGTCAGTCCACACCAGTCACTGAGTCAACATCTAGATGGTCTCAAGCTCTCCCCTCTGCTGCACCTGCACCTCCAACAGCAAAAGAGCAGCTGAGGGGCTTCATCGTCTGTGCCTTTAGACCTGTACAGAAGAGAAAACTCATGTGCTAAGCACCACAATGCAGAAGTGCAAAGCTACCAGGTTGCAACAGGACCAGCAGCTTAACATCCCCCACTGGCTACTAACACCACTTCACATTTAGTCACTGAAAGCAGAGACCCTCATCATGTTCTGGTTTTTGTGTCATGTTCAACTATCAAAAACCCCTCTGTTCCACCTCTTATTTTTTGCTGCTCTTGTGGAATGTTACATTAGCAGTACATTTCTTTTAAAAAACAGTTACTAGGAAGGCTCCCCAAGCTAAGCTGTTCTACATTTTTATGCTTTAAAAGCTCTGTTTCTGAATGTTAGGAAAAAAAATTATTCTATCAAACAATGGTAGTGTGTTTTCATGCAGGAGTGGAATAGGCTTACCAATGCACAGTTTGCCTTCTAACAAAAATGTAAGTGAGGATTTCTGAACAGTAATCATTTTAATGCCAGGAATTCCTACTGGTTCCTATATTTTATATCAGATTATTCAAAGCAAAATTCTTCAAGACAGACAAATTCAGGGTTTGTTTTCTATCTGCTTTTATAAAATAGAACACTACTGCCTGTGGCCACACCTCAACACATTAAAAATGCATGGTAAGCTAAAGCAAAGTCAGATAGACCTTATAATTTCTCAAAAAGGGAGAAAAATGGGTCTTCTCCACACATGCAGATGTGGTAGAAGGTGGGAGAAGGGCACTGCTTTCAAAGCAGTAGAGGAAAGTCTTCATCTAATTCCTGTGCTCCCTGAATCTGGGTGCAGCAATCAGTCCTGCTCTTACCAGGCAAACCAAGTCTGATTAAAGAGCAATGGCCCCACAGGTTGCTTGCTAGCTGGAGAAGGAGTAGTAGCCAGTGCCCTCATGTATGAGTCAAGTCTAATCAGTCAAATCTATCATACCAACATGCAGGTTAAAACCACAAGAGGAAATCACTGTGTTTCTGATGAAAAAAACTAAGATCTAGAAAAGCTAGCCAGTAGTACCATTTGGTGTTTTGTCAACCAGAATAAAATGTTGCACAATTTTGTATGTACTGTTTTTCATCACTCAAGGGCCAGTACTCAAGTCAAACCACTGGATGAGCCAGATATGTTGCCTGCTTTGTTAAATACTCTCCAAATACTTATAAAAGCACTTTTTGTCTGACTTCATCTGCTATTGTTATTTTTAGGACCAGGTTCTCATCTACTTATGTGATCAAGTATCTTAACTTCACATTCTTAAGTCACTCTCAGAAAAGGATTTGTCATCATGATTAAGTGTATTGGGCTTTCAGTATCCAAAGGTGAAAGTTAATTGCACACTTTACAAAGCAAATCCAATGCAATGCAGTTTCCTCCTGGATCAAGACAAGGCAGGTACCCCACCAGGAGATTCAAGGCAAATAGTTTAAAACAATTCCAGTCCTGTGTCTAAAAGGTTGCCTTCTGAATGGGGTAAGTTTGTGTTAATTTCTAACTTCAGTATGAAAAACAGCCTGAATATCAGAAGCATGCCAGAGAATATGAAGTGGAGTGACAGTTTCACAGACTGGACAACAAATCCCATAGCTCTGTATTTTGCTCTCCAGCATGTTCAATACCAAGTTGTGCAAATATGTTTACTAATTAGTCTAAAAAACCATTAAAGCCTCAATTTCTCAGAACTTAACAGAGCAATTTTTTAAAAACTTGTCATTTTTCTGAACTAGCTTGTTCAGATGATCAGCTCTTAAGACCCATGGAAAATTTGTGGTTGCAGGCATAACCAGAGCCTGAAGAAATACAGCAAGGTTGTAGCCAGCTTCAGTTCTGAGTACCATTAGCCCTAAATTTGAGGTGCAACAATTCATGCTTCTTTTCACACAAAGCATATTGGACACTATTCAAACAGCTGTTAGCACAGTCATTGATTCCAGCAGTTGCACTCCAAGAATGCACAGGTGTGTGCAGATGCTGCACAAGAAAAACTGCATTCCCCAGGACTAAAGGCTCAAAGTTACTTGATTGCTTCCAAAGGCATTGGAACACACTGCTTACAGAGCCACTTCTGGTTGAAATTCAATCAGTACTTTTTTTTATAAATATGTCTAGACATTTTTCTGTGCATTTACATGGAATGGAAAAACAACTAAGAGGAACTAGTCTAATTATCCATAGGAGAGATGAGTTGCCCTGCCCAACTGCTGCTCAATTTTTTTGCCTAGTGCAACAAATGAGAACTCCTTGGCTCCACAGTAAACAAATGCTGTCACCAAATTATAGGTCATTACCCCAATACCTTAAAGAAGATTTACATACTCGCACTTTGTTGAAGAGGTCAGCATGTTTCATTAGGAAATATATTCACAAGTCAGCTGTTTTACCTGCTTTGAATACTTGTTCTATGTACACCTGCTATTAGGATCTCCTTTACGAACCTAGGCATTGACATGAGTCTGAGGACAGTGGTAGTGATAATCTACCAATAAGTGCAGGATGACCTTATCAGGTATCAGGCCCAGCCTGCATAGCTTTGTTAAAGGCAGGTCCTGCCTGACTAGCCAGATCTCCTTCTATGACAGGATAACCCGCCTAGTGGACGAAGGAAAAGCTGTGGATGTTGTTTACCTAGATGTCAGTAAAGTCTTCAACACTATGTCCCCCAGCATTCTCCTAGAGAAGCTGGCTGCTCATGGCTTGGACGGGTATACTCTTCACTGTGTAAAAAACTGGCTGGATGGCCGAGCCCAGAGAGCTGTGGTGAACAGAGCTAAATCCAGTTGGCAGCTGCTCACAAGCACTGTTCCCCAGGGCTCAGTATTGGGGCCAGTCTTGTTTAATATCTTTATCAATGATCTGGATGAGGGGATTGAGTGCACCCTCAGTAAGTCTGCAGATGACACCAAGTTAGGGTGGAGTATTGGACCTGGACAGGCTGGATCGATGGGCTGAGGCCAGTTGTATGAGGTTTAACAAGGCCAAGTGCCAGGTCCTGCACTTTGGTCACAACAACCCCATGCAATGCTACAGGCCTGGGGAAGAGTGGCTAGAGAGCTGCCCAGCAGAGAAGGACCTGGGGGTGTTGGTTGACAACCAGCTGATCATGAGCCAGCAGTGTGCCCAGGTGGCCAAGAAGGCCAATGGCATCCTGGCTTGTATCAGGAACAGTGTGGCCAGCAGGAGCAGGGAGGTGATCGTGCCCCTGTACTCAGGACTGGTGTGGCCACACCTCGAATACTGTGTTCGGTTTTGGGTCCCTCAGTACAAGAGGGACATCAAGGTGCTGGAGCATGTCCAGAGAAGGGCAACAAAGCTGGAAGGGTCTGGAGAGCAGGTCTTATGAGCAGCGGGTGAGGGAGCTGGGGTTGTTTAGCCTGGAGAAGAGGAGCCTGAGGGGAGACCTTATTGCTCTCTACAACTACCTCAAAGGAGGTTGTAGTGTGGTGGGTGTTGGTCTCTTCTCCCAAGTTACTAGCAATAGGACTAGAGGAAATGGCCTCAAGCTGCATCAGGAGAGGTTTAGATTGGATATTAGGAAAATCTTCTTTACCTCAAGAGTGGTCAGGCATTGGAAAGGCTGCCCAGAGAGGTGGTGGAGTCACCATCCCTGGAGGTATTTAAAAGACATGTAGACACAGCACTTCAGGTCATGGTTTAGGAGACATGGTGGTGTTCAGTTGATGGTTGGACTTGATCATCTTAGGTCTTTTCCAACCTTAATGATTCTATGATTCTGTAAATGCTTTACTCTGCCATCAAGGCAGAAATGGCCAGAGCCAGCCAAGGTGTTGTGCAGCTCAAAGTAAGTTTACATTCTTGCTTGAATTCTTAGCCTGGGATTTATGAGCCATATCTGGATTAATAGCAAGAAAATGATGTCACATACACAGCATCTGAAGTTGACCATATGGACACCAGAAGTTAGATGCTACAGCTGTGTTACACATCCACCTTCAGCAGTGAGAACAAGTATAGAAAGACTGTTTGTCCACGTCACTACCCCTTCAAGTGACAAGCACACTGATCTGCAAAGGCTGCTTTCTAATAAAACAGCTCAGCACTATCACTGAACACACCAGCTGCATTACTCTTTTTATGCTTATAGAAAAAATAATAGAAATATATATAAATATAGAAACCTTTTTTCTTTTAACTAAGTGGTTTTTAATTGCATCCTGTATGAGAACAGATTTAAAAAAATAATTATTTTCTTACTAACCCAAAGCTGAATCTTTAGAATAATTTAAGATTGAAAAGCAGAATACAGGTGGAGTTTTTGCTTCCTTTCAAAGCCCAAAACAACTCCTTCATGATAAATTTTCATCTGTTCAATAGCACTTACACAGAATGCTTCTCTAATATATACATTTCATCAAAGGCAATGAAGCTTGTATAGAAAGAATCTTGGGAACTGTCTGTAGCCAAGTGCGGTTACTCAACCAAACTAAAGCAACTAATCCTAACCCATACTGATCCAGAACAGGCTACTAAATTGCTGAGATACCTCCAGATTTCCACAGGTACTCTGATGTAAGCAGGAATAACATCAAAAAAGTGATTAGTACCTGGTGAGAAACCTTGCTGTCCAGCAGAAAGCTTTTTTCATAAAGTTTCGTTATTGCTTTTCCACATATTATAACCAGCCTTTGACCCCCTACTGTCATTTCTAATACTGATCTCCACTGTACCAGAAAGTTCCCAAGTAAAAGGGAAGTCAAATATCTCCTTTCATTATCTGGGATTACACTTACAAGTAAGAGTAGTTAGGCTACAAATACTGGGATTTACTTATACACTTCCTACTTAATTGTGACAATGTTTTATCATCAAGTCAGTGATGGGTATGTGGACTTAAGCATACATGCACTCATGCAGAGAATCACATGGGACCACGATCTAGGAATATAGAATGTTAACTTGATTTCTAGACAAAATGAAAGCCACTGCCAGCACTATTTTTCTTTACTACCCAGCACACTGACTGTATCATACCATTCACCATTATTACATCAAATACTACACTGAAATACCAAGTGAATTGCAATAGTTTCCAAATTAAACGATAAAAGGTGATCATTGTTTTAATGCCTCGAACTTGTGGGATGAAGATTAGCTATGACTAACATCTGGCTACCATCAAATTGCCTTTGAGGATCAGAGGGGAGCATTAGCTGAACCAAAAGTATCTAGTGTTTCCTACCTTCAAGTACAGCAATTGGAAAAATCAGTCGTCAATAAAACTTCCCTCCTGCTCTCCACAGTAGGGCCAAAAGGTGTTGCACAGATTAATAATCCACAAAATAGCACACAAGGAGCACTGGACAAACAAAGAGGAAAGAGCAGATGTAATCTGACTGTGGATTTCCATTTCAGGATGGCTGCCTAGCTAAAAATAACTCCAGGTAACTAGCAACAGAACTCTTATCCCTCCTTGACAAGGTTGCCTGAAACGGGAATGGGGGAAACAGGAATTGTTGTGAACAGAAGTGAACTTAGCATGCACCTCTGTTGTAAGACGACCTATATATGGCCTACACCTTCACTTCAGAATGGGGTTTCCTTGCCAGAATATGTTGCTACCACCACAGCAATAACAAATGGCTGTACTGAAGCCAAACTGGTTTTCTTTTCCAGCGATAGATGTCAGCCAGCAAGGAGCACAGCGCAGGAGCTACAGCAGTGCCATAGCAACCTCTTCCTTCCCTGGGGTCCCAGTGGTTAGAGTCACGAGGAGAAAACCCTATCCCAGGTTGTATCATAGCTCATGGGGTTCAACTCTGAAAGAGGAGGAAAGCTATTCAGGGCAGGGAAGCTTAGGCTGTAGCAAGCCTTATTTGCATGAAAAAGAAACACCATGCGAACAGACTACACCAAGGTATAGATACACACTTATTAATAAATAAACTGAATGTTTAAGTGATTTATTTTGACAAATTTTGCACCTATTAAGCCCCAGTCTGAACATCAAGACAGGATCAGCAGATGCAGATCTGTGTTCCATGTCATTACACTTGTTCTCATGTAAAAAGCAGCATTCTTGAGTTGATAGCATGCAGTTTTGGGGTAGGATGGCTTAAAAGGACAAATATTGCACAATGATTCCTTTCAAGCACAGCATATTGGCAAGCCTCCATCCCTTGCAAACAAGAAGTTTGACCTGGGGGAATGAACTTTCCTAGAATTTAATATGTCATTAAATTATATACTGTTTCTCATTAGAGAGAAAAGCTTAAAATCTGAAGGCAACTTAAAAGTATCATCGACTTCCTGAGCATACAGACAGACTGCTACAGTGCTTTAGTCATCATTTACTGTCTTCACAAAATCAGTGAGATATTGATTCTGTACACTTTTGCTCCTAGCATTCAGGATAAAGAAAGACCCATACCTGTTCAAGGTAAAGCAGGGAACACCAGTAAAGTGTAGAGGCAAATTGCCAGTTATATAGAGGTAGCAAGTCTCTTAACCACCCCAGATGCAAAGGCTGAGGAAGATGTAACAGTGGGAGGAACTGGGTTTGGCTGTAAGAGAGGCTAGTAAGAGGGGAGCCAGAAGAAACTCTTCTCTCTTAAACCAAAGATGAGGAGACAGGAGTTATAAAACTTCAAGTTTTGGATTTTGCTTTTTTTCCCCCCTCCAAAAAACAGAAACATACTAGCTACGTTTCATGTAGGGTTGGGAACAAGGCCTGTTGAAAAATACAAGATCTTACCCCCACAGCCACCTTCCTTCCCACTGATGAGGCATGCTTCTTAAAAGCATGGTTCCCTGAGCACACTTTAATTTTCATGTTTGCCACTAGTTAGCAAACAACTCAAAATATTTCTCAGACTACCCAAATAGTCAAGGATTTTCAGTTTGCTTCAGATGAGGCATACCAATTTGAGGCAGATGGGAAAGACAGCAGCTAGGGAAAGCCTTTGAAGTTGGGATACAGCAGGCAATGCTGTGCTTGGAGGGGAGTAAAACACTGCATTCGTTAACAGATGGCAAGTAAGAAAGCAAGCTCTTCAGTTTTAGGATTTCTTTAAAAATGAAAACAGAAAAATAGCAACAGCATAAAAAATGCTCAGTGTTCTTAAACAGATTATATTTCTGCTTCTCAGTGTTGAGAACAACTGCTCTAACCAGAAAGAAGACACACACTTCCTATGTTTTACTCAGGAAATACTGCTCAAGTTTGCACAAGATACATCTGCAGTAAGCCAAAAGATTAAAGTTTTCCTCCCATGCAAAGTCAAAATAAGAGAAGACAAAAACCACAGTACAAGAATTAGAACATAAGTTTCACATTCACTTCTCAGAGGTGACAAATAGCAAGTCAGGAGCAGATTCAAAGTTAAGCAGGAGGCAGTGAGTGATCCTGAACAGCTGACCCAGGGAATACAACGCATGAGGCTTTGTCTGGCTGAGTTTTCTTTTTAGACAATTCACAGGTCACAGATTTTACCAGGACAGTACAAAATTGTTTGGCCAAACAGACTCCATTCATCCCCAGTTTTGATGGCTCCTCTGGTTTTGTCTTCCCCCTCCATTCCCAGACAACTGTATTGGTTTTTCACCATCAGAATTACTACAGCAAATTACCATTTGATTGTCAGATATCTCTGTTATAGAAACTGCTTAATATGACATGTTCAGATGTTCTTTAATCTAGGGGTCAGTGACTATCAGATCTTATGCAACCTAAGAGACACAAGCTAGAGACCCACTGCCAAGGATGGACTGACCTTGTTCCCAGTTCTGTAGCTAAGTCCCCTAACAAGTACATAGCTGATACTCCCTAACAACTCCATAGCTAGCATAGATATGTTGACAGTGAAAGCACACTTAAGCTACTTTTAAAAAGCAAGGAACACAATGTGCTTTAGCAGTTCTTCATTAGATGCAAATCATTGTTTACAGCATGAGTAGACAAAGTTTACAGCTCAACGTCTGGATGGAACAGAAGACCTTATCTCTGCAAAAGGAAGCACTCATTAGCACTTGTTCTAAGGGATAAGCAATGTTTGAGCAGTACCAATTCAGAATTAGCAAAATTGGAAAGAATTTTAAAGACAAAAATCAAGGCTAATATTACTGTTCATAGCACTACATAAAATATTCCCACCCCAGCTGCTAAACAAAGAAGGTTCCAGTAAGACTATACGCTGGCAGCCACTGGAAGCCCACCACGGGGCAAGCCTGCTTTACCCAACAATCCTCTAGGCTGCCATCTCCCTGCACACCATGTTACCCCAAGTTCGTGTCTATCCCTTTCATGGTGCCTCCAGCCACAGCAGGTAGAAAAAGATGACAAGTCTCATCACACTAAACACCAACCTGTTCTGCCCACTCCTCAGCAGCACAGCCTTGTACTCCTGCCTACCCTCCTCCTGCCTTTTTAAGGCAGAAAAGTAGCAATCTATTTTCACCCTCTGAGGCAGCTTCCCACCTCATCCAAAAAGCCATCCTCAGTCCCCCAGCCCCTCCTTCACTGCTTTTCCAGCTTCTTGGACTCTTTGACTATGATCCTGTTGGGACAGGCTCTTGGGAGAGGCTTGTGGAATTTGCTAGATCTGTTCCTCTGCTCCCAGCATGGGCCACCCCTACCCCCACACACCATCAGGCCACATGTTTGCCTCTGCTCTTCATCTGTTTCCTCTCCTCTTCATCTGTTTCCTCGCCTTCAAGCTCACACTTCAGTTTGTCTGATATCATTCTGGTCTAATTTCTGCCATAGAGGCTATTCATGTCTCTGCCAGCTGATTTTCCCAGAACATACTCTGCAACTAAAGCAGACGAACAGTGAGATAAACTTTCTTCAAACTCAGGAATAGGCTTTATCAGCAGTGGCTAGGGAACTGCAACCCCTGACTCTGTCCCTGACCCTCAAGATCCAGCTGATGGGGCAAAAGCGCACGATCAAGCCTCACACCCAGAAAAGAGCACTTCATCTTTCTCTTCCCTCCTTCACTGTTGATGAAACCATTTGATTGCAATATCAGAGGGAACATCTGAACATCTTTCACCTGTTTTTTCTACCAATGCACGTCCAGTCTAAGTATTGATACTTCCTTCTCCAAATCTTATGCTTTGACACACACACAATGGCAGCAGTAAACCCGCTGCACTGGACTGTGTTAAAAGTTTTTCATTCTCCACCTGCCTAGCAGAAAGCCATGTGTGATACAGCAGCACCATACTTACTGTGCAATGTCTTTTATAGATACTGAGACAGGATATTTGCTGTATTCATCCCTAACCTATTCAGTTAGGTCACTTAAAGTTCAGCGTTGCACACGCTACTGCCAGGCAGGGTGTCTGGAATACAGTATTTTCTCGACTACCCAGAGAAAACATGATAAAGACAAGCCTCAATCAACATGGCTACCTATAAAAAAAAAGGAAATTTAAGCAATGCAGTCACTATGTCAGTCTGAATCTTTAGCCCTCCTGATCTGTACATTTATATCTTCAGTTATAATACCATATTAGTGAAGGACTTTCCTAGTATGAAAGCTAATGGGATTGGAAGGAAAGAAGTGGCAGAAAAAAGATTAAATCCTTTGGCAGCTAGCATCAGGTCTGTACCCTTAAAAGCATTTTAGTCCCTCCAATACACATTTGTATCATTTCATAATATGTATTTTTATACATTATTTTAATTATCTATTATGTGTTATGTATAATATATTAAACATATTATTTATACAGTAAAGATGATCATCTTACATGAAGGGGTAAAGATTTGCCAGCTGTAATTCTTCTGTATGGGAAGAATGGAGCTGTTGCTGACTTTAACAGGGCAGGCACGGCAATGAACACATGAAGAGCCCAAGAGATCAGGTTTTTGAAGTGTTAGGGAAAAAAGCTATAACAGGCTCCTTCACAACTTTGGTGTGTGTTACTTTACCATCCACATCATGGAAAACTTAAGTCCACTGAATACATGAACAAGTCACACAGAACAAAGCTATCAGTCCCCTCTCACGTATACTGATGCTTTCCCTGGGTGACAGGGAGAACAGGTTGGGTTCACTACAAAGCACCTACTGAGTGTTTCTCACAGTTTCGTTCAGGAAAGTGGCGGGAGTCCATCCCTGACTCCTGTGCAGGTATGCCAAGTTTATAATTCAAAACACTTACTCCATTCTCCAACCTTGAAAATCCACTGTGGAACTTAAGCTATTTCACCTATTATTTGCAGCTGTTAAAAACAATTCTGCAGATCAAGTCATAAGTCTTCAATCTGTCTTGACAGGTTTACATCAATTAATAAGTTGTAGTTTAAAGTCTTACCTCTAAGGAAACCCAGTACAGTTCACTTACAGCACCATAAGCCAGCATAGCTAACAGGAGTGAATTACAACAAAGGCTCATTTTTATCACCAGCTCAATCACTTTTGACCTTTAAAACATGACCTCTATTCAAGTCAGGATTGCACTTTAAACTCATTAAGTCACTTTCTAGTCTTTCCATACTATGTCAGAGTACTTCATCAAAATTTCTGAATGTGAGCCTTGAGAGAAAATTTCCAATAGATGATGCAGCAGGAGAAAAAAAATGCCTGAGGTTATTCAGTTTTTTGGCTCCTTGATTAGACTCCTCAGAGTAATACGGTCATCATGAAAACATTCTGCAACACTGACTCAATAGTATTTCAATGTTTAAATGTCAGATGTGGATAAAAGCAGTATTGTGCAAAAGCTCTAACAACTGTTATTTTAGAAAGTGCTTTATCAGACATTACCAAAGCTGTACTTCTAAACAAAGCAGTTTTCTTGTTTTACTGGCATGCTCTAATGCTCCCCAGACAGAAGTTTTACTAGTAGGCAGCCATGTAAAAGGATTCACTGCTTCAAGGTGATAGCCATTTTACACTAGACACATGCTTATTTTAATAGTGGCACTAAAGCTGAATGCCTGATGTTAATATTTGGATGCCTAGTTCAGCTAACAAATTTGCACATCCTTCTCCCAAATCCTTGTTCAGACAGCTTTGAGAAGAGCAGATGTTCCTGTTCTGTAGCAGGAGGAGGAAAACCCCAGCTGCAGCTTCTTCTGCTATATCTGCTTCCGCTGCTCTGCTACAGATGCTCAAGAAAACCAATGCCACCCCTGCAAGCTGCCCACTCTATTGTAGTACTGCATGTCCCAGCACAATTCTCTGGCCTGAAAAAAAATAAAGTGAATAAAGTGACAAGCAGAGAAAGGTTAGGAACTTTGTTCACTTTTCTTTTAAAATGAAACTGAGAAGTGGGAGACTGAAAGCCAACAAGAGGAAGTAATTCCTTTGGTGCCTTCTTAGCACAGACTTCAACCAAGAGGTCAATTTTTTTTTATTTTTTTTTTTTTCCAAAGAACTGGACTATGTTTAATGTCTGCCAAAAGCACAAAAAGATGTCATAGCATTTAGTTTACAAAAATTAAATGTTTGTTTCATCTTATCCTGTCACTCTTGGTAAAAAAATAAAGGCTATTTCAGTGTACTGTTCCTAAAGGCTTCTGGAAGGCCAGAAAGCCATTTTCACAAAGTTTTATTTTCATCAATTGCAGGGCAAGCAGAAAAAAAAAGGAAAAGAAAGAGGTACCAAAAAGGAATTTGTTGTTCTTTGAAAACTCCCAAGTTGTCGTATTTTCTCTCAGCCCTACTCCCTGCCATCCCCGTAAACAAGAGAAAGTCAGAGATTCAGGTAGAAAACAAAACTTACAAATTTCTTGTTATGCATTTTTTTGTTACTGATGAACTAAAGTCTTTGATATGCTGCAGGCAGAGACAAATTTTAATTATAGTCACCTGCTTATTCACATTCTGGGTTACATGAAAGGCCACACAGCATTAATTATTAATCTAATCATGTTATCAAAGTACCAGCTAAGCAGGATCTTCACAGAAGATACAATTCTTCCAGTGACACCTGGTTCACAGACAGCACAGAAACATAATAACTGGAGAACCCTGTGAACTCTGTCCTGAGAATGTGGCTCCTTTTGCAACACGTGGATCTTGATATTGGTTCAAATCAGAATTACTGCAAGCATGTTTCGTCTTTGAACTTGCCAGAAACTAAGGGATTAATGAAAATTCTGTACTGCAATGTAGGTGTCAAAAGTTTTTAGGAAGCCTGTGAAGCAACAGCGGAGTTCAGGTGTGTACTTTTATATCTAATGACAAGCCACAAGAGAGGAAAAGTCCTTAGAGATGGACAGATCCATCTTCCTGCACTAAAGCTGAATCCAAACAAAAACTGCATTAAATACAATCTTCGCCAACATACAAGTCTTGGCCTCACTTTCAGAAAGACAAATAAACACGTATAACAGCTTTGCTGACCCCAGTGAATGCTTAGTACATGAGAAGCCATTTCCAGATTTCAGAGGAGGTCTCAGTTCAGCAGCTGCAGGCTATTGCCTCTTCCTTGGCATCTCAGGCTACTAAGGGTCAGCCTTTTTGAATCCTTTAGTTACCCCTGCTTTCCTAGTCTCTTTTTTTCACTGCGATGGACAGGCTCAATCTTTTGTTAGACATCTGTACAAAGGTCTGAAATTGCTGTTTAACATATTTTTCTAAGATGAAAAGTAATTACTATTGACACTCAAAATAGTGTGCAATCTGTCAGTAACCACTACAGCAAGTGGGTTATTCCCTACCACTTTCAGGCAATGAAAACTTAGACCCCATCTTTCTTATAGCCTTCTCTGATGATAAGCAGCTTTTAAAAGGAATAAAAAAGCCTAGAAAAATAACATAGTACAGGGAGGCTTCTTGATAAGTAGAGAGCGGGAGCAAGAGCGTGTAAGCCCACAAGTAAATAACACCTTCTGGAAAAAATTCCTATTCTCTCCTATTACTTCTTACTAAGGAAAACAGTATGTGCTACTAACCATCATGTGATGCCACTTTGACCTTGAGGAAGCAGAGAAAATGTTGAAATTGGAATCACAACAGAAATATATTTATTTAGGGGCAGCAGATCAAGGTCTCTCTCTGTGGGGACACAAAGCAGCAAGAATATTAGAAACATATCCACCAGCTTTATAAATTGAACACAGAAAAATGCCAGTACTATTCGATACTTTACTCTTGCATTTATGAAGACTTCAACTAGAGTATATGCTGTCTCCAAAAAAGATGGTAACCATCCCAGTATAAAGTATTAAGTTAATCACAAAGTTAGATTAGTGTTCTTGTGGTGGAAAATTAGGGGAAGAGGACATGAACAGGAGAAGTGAACAAATGGTAAAACACACACTATTAAAAATCCAAAAACCTGCAAACACACAGCTCTTTCAAGTGCTATCAAATACTTTATAAAACCCCCACTTTCTCCCT
Source organism: Phalacrocorax carbo (assembly GCF_963921805.1). Taxonomy (NCBI): domain Eukaryota; kingdom Metazoa; phylum Chordata; class Aves; order Suliformes; family Phalacrocoracidae; genus Phalacrocorax; species Phalacrocorax carbo. Next base: position 28,308,811 of record NC_087548.1, read on the forward strand.
TCTCCCAGCAGCTCACATTCAACATAAAGAATAAGTTTTGATTTCTGTTTTTGAAAGCAGCCGAAGAAAGTGCAACTCAAGAGTTACTGGGTGTATCAAGTTGATTCTTCCCTATTCTGTAGATCTTCATCAGAAAAAATGGGAAGCTCTAAAACCTGACTTCAGTCACGAATTCCATTGAACACTGTTCCAGCAAAGAGCGCAGCTGAGACCAAGGGCTGGCACTCCCTCAAACTTGCTGCAGAGCAAATCCCACGTGACCAAGTCTGTACATCATGTGCAGGCACACTCGAGTAAAACACACTGAGCTTTCCTTGGGCCATGACAAGGGAGGTGACACAATCTGCAGCTTGGAAGCTGTCAGGAAAGGAAGATGTTCCAGCTTTTCATGTTCACAGATGTTGAATTATTTAATTGCTTTGTTTCTTTAACAGACAAAGAGGTTTGGCATAATGTGTAGATAGAAGTTTGATGGAAATCATGCTATCTACCCATCTTAGAGGAGCCTGTTTGATAGCCAGGCTTCAAAGACACTCCTGCCACAGAGCACGACTCATGATGCGCTTGATGCTCTGACACTTTCCATAAGACCAGTGACAGGGCACCTAGTGGGCAAGCATGGCTGGCATGCAGTGGCATTCTCCATGCACCACTCAGCCTCACAGTCCAGGAGCAGTAGCCCTGGGTCTGTACCCTGCATTCAGTGGCCCTCTACAAATGCCTTCCACTTCTAAACCTCCAGTCTGGGTACTTCTTGCACAACTCCAATGCAATATTCTCCATTTCCCCTCCCACTGCTTCTCCCCGTTCCCCCCACTGGAAAACAAACACACCAGTGCCCTGAGTGTAACTATGCCATAGCAGGATGAAACCTGTGCAGTGGCTTGGCTGCAGGATCCACTGCAGCTTTCATTGCCTTAGTGCGCAGATTCTGCCTTTGGCCCTAGAACAGGCAGACTATTATGGAGCAGAACAATAGAGATAATGAAAAGCATTAGTTTTAAGGCAATTTCATTCGTTACAAGAGTTCCTCTTACACCACCAAATTTTATAAAACTCCCATCTGCTTTGATGATAACCAAGTTTTAGAAATAGCTAGCACTGTAGATGGCAGGAGAGCTCGAATTGTTAAACTAGCTTTATCAGTTTCCTTGCAGGCCAAATGCACCACGAATAACCCAAAAGCTTTATCAACGCAGGTGAGAGCAATAACAGCCAGGATCAGAAACTGGGCTTTCAACTCTGCTGCCACACAAAACAATACACATGAGTTACTCCTGCACTGAAGGCGTTTATAGCACAACTTTACAATTGGAAATCTGAGTTCTCATCCTAGGGCAGGCTAGCTGTTTGTCCTCTGGGTAGCTGGAAAATTACACATTCAGTTAACCAACATCCTGCCAGAATAAATCTGTACTTAATGACACAATAACAACTCACTTGTCAACACTTCTTAACCCAACTCGATTAAAATAAAAACCTGCAAGATTCTCTCCCCTTCAAGCTGGTAAAGCTGTTACACTTGCAACTACTGGATGTCTCTGCTTCCAAGCTAGGACCTGCCTAGTATTTATAGTCACTGGAAGCCATGTGAAATCTTTCCTAGCACTTCAAGCTTGAGAGCAGCTCCATTCATTCACTTGAGAGGATTCATTCACAGCCCTTCCCCCAGACTCAAATTTGTCAGGCTCAAAACCCATTCACAGCTCAGTCTTTACTTCTGAAACCAATTGCAGGCCCTAGTTGTCAAGAATTATGCTAGTGGGCAACAGAAACAGTGGAATACATTAAGTGTTCAAGGCCATGTCCTGCTGCCGCTGGAGAAACAGACAACCACTATCTCACATCTTTGTCTTGCAGCTAACACAAGGCTAATTCTAGACACATACACTGAGTAATTACAGCAAGGATGTTTTGGCCCACCATTTCTCTTTTAACAAATAAAAACAGGTAACTCCAGACTACTTTCTCATCTACGCATGCACTGGTTGTTAAGAGGTCCTCTGATGACCTCATGTGATTTGGAACTGCAAAATAAAATCCTTGGCAAGGAATATTTTTTGTTTCAGTTTTAAAGAAAACATTCCTTTGCACATGTGATTGAATAAGTCTAAGTTATACTAATTCAAGAATGCATGCCCATTCCTGAATTCATTTGAAAAAACAGATACATCACTTAAATTTCCCAAAGAGTGGCTTGGCTTAAAGAATGTTTTTCCCTGTCTGTGTTAAATCTGGGATTGAAGAGATTACCCTGAAATCTCTCCTCCTGTGCACTACAGAAGGTGCTTAAGCAATTAGAAGAGTGGGCAACTGAAAAACACGCCAACAGTAAAGTAGCAAGAGCAATCTTTCCTACCTTAAGTGAAGTGGAGAGAACTTGAGGGTTTTACTTTGCCCCACACAAAAGCCTGCAAATGCCTATCTCTACACCTATCAACCAAAATAGCAAAAGCAATTATGGGAGGCTGCCACACAAGCAGCTTCAAGTGACAGTGGCTCCACATCAGGAAGAACAGGTCTCAAATATCTGACCTCCTGCAAGGTGTATAAGTGCTGTTTGACTCTGGGACACTGCTGTATCCCACCTCTTAATAGGTGTTTGAATTTAAATGCAGGTAAGTGAAGCCATCTTTCTTAAAAGATGTGAAACAGAGACTGACAGCAATTGAAGTGAGCCACACAACCTCACTATTTAACCAACTTGGTTGTAAGTCTGACCACATGTTGCTTTAAAAAAAAAATCTTCCCTAGTCACAACTGTCAGCAACCTAGTCCCTCACAGAGGGCTTCTACTCATCTTGTAGTGAGGAACACTGTGGGGTTTGCAACAGCTATATCTACTAACACAAGATTCACAGTCCGTAGTGAGCAACATAAACAGCCAGAGCACCTTCTAGCATTATTCCATATTTAACATGGTAGGTACAAACTGTCACAGTGCTCCTTCTCCAGTCATTGAATTGAAATATTTGCATCAACAGTGATTTTTAAGGTCACCCAGACCTATATACCTCAGCAGCTGCCTTATTCCATAAAGTGTTTGCCTGCAGTAGCTGGAAGGCAAAAGCCAGGTGCAAGGTCACACCTACACAATCAGTGAGCACTAAGCCCTCCACTCCCTGGGTTGTTCTTCCAATCCAGAACTGGAGGTATAGTGGCACATTAGTTCTTTTGCAAATCTCAGCAATTACTGGACCAATGTTAGGATCTCCAGTCCCAAAGCTGTAGCTAAGTCATAGGGACTGGGATTTCTAGCATCCACATAGCTATAGCAAAACCCTCCTCCTCTAGACACATGTTTTTTGCGACCACTCAGTTTCTCATTTCCAATACAGTAAGATTCCACCAACAAGTATCTGTGGGCTCCTCGCCAGCAGTTGCTGTCTACACAAAGTAGTGTTGTAAAGGTCACCAAGTGAAGTCGCTGCCTCACCTCTTCTCATCTATGAGGACACAATTGCATCTCCCCACAGCAGTTTCTGTAAAAGTGTGAATAAACACTTCTTCCAAAATCAACAGCTCTCCAAGACATGGTCGTTGGGTAAGAAGGATCTGAGCGTGTGAGAAGTATACTCCTGCAAAGGAGCTGTTAAAAAGCAGATTCCATGAGCCCAGGTAATTTCTTGTCCAAAGCAGATAGACACACAACCACATAACAAAGCTTTTTGAATTCTACGCTAGGGTTACAGCATGATGCGATAAGTGCCAGGCAGAATGTACCACTTGCTGGTCAGCTATACCAGCGGCACAGCATACAACCATCACAACCCACAGTCCAGCATGGGTGGCATGGGCATACAGCATGCACGCCCTGGCACACATGCTGTGATTTATTCCATCATTAACACACAGGGAAGCAAAGGCCTTGGCTGCTCTCAGATTAATAGGATCTACACACTAACTTACTGAGCAGAGTCCAAACAGTGCAGAAGGACCCACCCAAAGGTTAATAGCAATAGTTAAGCTCTTCAACACTAAGCAAAGGATAAAACCTAAAAGGCCTTCCATCCCACAGTTACTTCCACAGGTTCTTCCCAATAGCAGCTTCATGTGAATACCTTAGGCAGGGTGCAAATCTCAAGTCCATCTGCTACCTCTAATACCCACTGTGTTCCTCCCTGCACAACTCATCCTCAAGCTTCCCTTTACCATCCTTCCAGAGGTGGAAGTTTTGGTTGGTGATGTGCAAACATCCATGCCAGCATTCCCTGGCAGCCTAATTCCCCACTCATGGGTGTGCTCCATATAGTACCATAATCAGTCAGGTACTTCTGATACCTTAGTGAGGCCACCTCAGCTTACACTTAATATTAACTAGGAGCTACTCAGGGTGCAAAGTGAAGCCATCAGTTTGGTCTGACAAGCAGCTAATCTTATAGGTGGAGCATAAAGTCAAAGAGACTTTCAAGTTGCACCAGGGATAATGCAAGTGCAAAGGGGAAAGTGAAGGAGAAATGAATGAAAATGCCACATGCTTTCTTGAATTTGAACCTACAAATTACACAAATAAGAGGGCATCAGAACATGAATTAGCTTCAGATTTGTCCCTCTTCTGTTACAAAAAAGAATCACAAGTCCTTTTACAGAGGGTGGTGCCTAAAACAAAAGTAGAAAACTTTGGGAAAGAGAACCACTCTGAAGTGACTGTACTGTTAGCTTCACTGCATGCTGTGGGATAAGTGCCATATGGTTTAGTCTCCAAAAAAACAAAGGTCACATCCTTCATTACTCAGCAGCATTATCTGGCAACTATACACACTGAGCAATGACCCATAACATGTGCACGAATTACCTAAACATCCCAGTGAGCAGGTCAATGCATCCTGTACAGAAACAGGAGTTCTCTCATAGTAGCACAAAGGTTTCTCTCTCCTTCAGATCTTACTAGTAAGACTTTTCATATGCAAATATCTCTATCCAAGCAATTACTGGATTGATTGATATCACTGACACTTGCACATGAAAACTCTGGCATATTTGCACAATTGTATAACTATCTGGAACAAAAAAAATCCTGTTCAACTCAATAGCTGGCAGTCTGTCTGCAAGGTGAGTACCCTTGGGGATCAAAACATGAAACAAGTATACTTGCTGATCAATACCTCTGCAGGCTGAGCTACTTCATGGATGGGTATATCCTGGCTAAGCAGGATTCTACCAATAAAATTATCTCTTGAAGCGTCTTAATTGCAAACATTTGGCCTTTACAGAGTTGCTGCCAGCCATGTTCACTGATGCTTTATTAATCTTATGGTGGACAGAGGGGGGAAAAGAGCCAAAGTTCATAGTCTACAATATGTCAGTAGACTCCACTCCCAGAAGAGTAATTTTCTTGACAAACCCATACAAAACAGGTTACCATAAAGTATGTTAATATTTTCTACTTACAGTCAACTAGTTGTATAGCTGTATTGCAATTTTATTCATTTACCTCTGAACACAATGCTTTAAAGATTGCCTGTAGTCTGAAAGAATGGACTTAAAATAGACATTTGAGTAGCATTAATTCACTCATGAGCTGTCTGGGCTGCACAGTTACCACAGCTTTTCTCATGGAGAAACAGCAGCACACAGCTTTGCAGAATTCACTTGTACCAAGTCTTTGTAGGACCTTGGTACCACCCCCAGGAGCAAGGTGGGCTCCAAAGCAACCCTCCATGGTCCCGTAGTCCTGACAACTGGAGCAATTTGAGCTTTCTATTGGGCTATGGTACTGCAAAACTGTTAGCTTTAGCAGAAGCCAATTAAGCACTTCAGGGCTTGACCTTTTAAGTATATTAAACCGCATGTACATTTTTACAAAGCAGCTTCCAGCTGTGACCTCATCAGTGACCAATATCACAACTAACCATTGCAAACCAACTTAATAAAACCCAATACAATGAAGGAAGTGGGTTTTAGAACCTAAAATGGGTTATTTGATTTTCTATTGTAAAGAAATTGGAAAAGCATGAGGATTTACATTTTCAAAATAAAAAATAGCTTCTCAAAAGAAATTTCCTGGATAGTTTTCCTTCACTGTGCCTTCATTGTCCACACATTGGACCTAAAACCTCAGTGCTTCACACAAATTCATTGAATGGCTGAGTAAGAAAAGAAAGAATAAGACAAATGCTAGCAATTCCAGTTACGAATTGCAGCATATACATTGTGAAACAAAGTATATTCTAATTCATGCAGAGAGAGACAACATTAGTAAAATGAGACCTCCCATAGTTCAAATTGAAGCTTAGCATAAAACAGTACAATTTGAGAAGGAAAGAGAAATAGTGCCTGCTTAAATATGAATGATTATAACCCTAGCCAGCCACAACAGATTTACTCTAAACTTGATTTACATTATATGCCAAAGCTTCAATCACAGTTTAAAATCCATCAAATCTGTATTATCATTTACAGTAAGCCAATTGCACATCTGCAAAGAGACAAGCAACAGCAAAAGACAAACTCAAGGCAGAATATGATATTCTGGGTATTATAAAGATAATCCCTGGAAAGGAGGATTTTGTGGCAAATTTTTTCTCTTAAAATTAACCTAATCCAGTATGACATAAGGGCTTGTGACAGCTATTCATTCCCACCTTAAGCCTTTGTTATTTAACAGAATAATTTCCCAAATGATATTGGAAATGTATTCATGTAATCTGTGGAGACCTTCTGTTTGAGGCACCCGTGGTTACATTGCTGGAAATGAGTAAATTGCTACTTCTAATTGCCTATTGTTGATTTTATTCTTCTCAGGAGTTCAAGGATACCGGAGACTATCCATTTTCTCTACTTTTAAAATACACAATAAACTTTCCTTAAAGACAAAAGTAATAAAACAAATGACATATGAGCAACCAAAAGCTCAATTTATTAGATGTGTGATTTTTGGGGAGAAAGGGAGCAGCAATTTAACAGAACAAAATGTTTTTTTCTCCATTATTAAATATAACACCTTATTCAAACATTACTGACCTCTGCAGATATTACAAGCCTGCTCACAGTGTTTAAAAAACAATTTCCTATATGGTATATATGTAACAGACACTGTGCCTAGCACAGAAGGTATTTGCAGAAGCATCAGCTACCAGCAAGAAGATTCTTCTTTAATGTTAAACTTGGAAAGTTATTAAAGCTGTGCCACAGGAAGTAAATGTGCAAACAGTAGCCTGAAAAGCAGCTGAAAGTACACATTCTTCACCTTTTTAATTAACTCTGGCATTTCAAAATGCAGAGCTGCTACAAAGTAGTATTTTGATTACAAATACAGTGAGAAAAAAAACATAACTCCTGCCATAAGACTGTATATAAAGGCATGTTCTCCCCTAAACTTAAATAAGCAATACTTAGCAAAAGAATTTACTCTTCTGTATGGGCCAACACACATTGTGTTTGCACACTGCTGATTAGCTGAAACAGTATTTGCTGTCATATTTCAGCAGCTGCCAACTGAATGGAAAAAACTCACCTTGCTTTACCCATTTCAGTCCACTTGTTGTCATTGCTACCTATAGTGTCCTGAATACTAGAAAAATTCTCTCTATGCATTCAGGTTTTATAGAAGCAAGAAGAGCTTGCAACAGTAAACGCAAATCAAACACAGAGTATCAGTTCCCACTCCCAGGTTTTGCCCAGGAGGGCTTGCCGGGAGCAAGCAGGCAGCAGCTGCAGCTCCAGGCAGTTTCACAACTGGCCACAGCACCTGGGGCCAAGGGCACCAACCTGCCTCCTCCAACCCAGCCCCACCACCACAAGCACACAGATGGGGAGGGGGCCCTGTGCAACCCAAGGGGGCTGCTCCTGCACTGGGGAGCAGGGGCAAGCATCCAGTTGGGACCCCTCCATTCAGCAGCAGCAAAAGCCAATCCATCAGCTGGCACTGCCTGCACAACTGCACCCCCAGCACAGCTGAAGGGCAGGACTGGCCATTTGCTGTCAAGGTAGCCTGTGTCCTACACTCAAGCCTCCCAGGCTTGTGCTGGTCTTGTTTTGCTGCAGTTTGAATTACGATCCCATTGCTCCCTCTGAGGCTGCTATCTCATTTTCCAGAGTCCCCAGTTTTGTTCAGGCTCTATTCTGACAAAGAAAATGCTATAACCATGCAAGTACAGAACAGAGACTGCATGTCAACATGTTTCACCCCTAATCTACACAGAGATGGCGATAACCATGCAGTGAGAAGAGATAGAGCATCTTCTCATGCCCCTGTTTTGCCAGAATGCAGCCACACACTTTCACCACCCCAGCCGGTCCCTGCTGCCAGCTTGCCTGCCCCAGATGGCATGACTTGCCTCCTAGGGGAGCAGGGCTAGGGGCTACACAGCTATGAAACACATGCATTTCTGCTTGTTTCTCCAAGATTTTTTGTTTTGAAGTTAGTAAGAGTCCTTCTTGGGGCAAAGTCTCACGATGTGACTGAATTATCTCAACAGTTTGCTGTGAAGGGAGAAGCCTCCCTTGCCCTCTCTTTTCCTGCACAGCAGCTCTTTTCACCAGAGAGCACCCCCAGAGCCTTCACCACACCCTTCTCTCTAAACGAACACTGGGGCTGGTGCTCTGAGACACAGGACGAGAACATGCAGCAGCATCGAGCTGCTATATCAGCTCCACCCGTCATGACCCAACCCCCTGGCAGGGGAAGTACAAAGCTCCTTACACTGCAGCACTCAGCCCCACCTCATACGGTAGCAACCACTGGCCATAAACGTTACCAGTAAGTTCCAATTTTCCAAACTGAGAAACAGAAACGCTTTCAGGTACCTAACAGCCCTTGGAGTGACTGTTCTGACTGCAAAGTCTCATCACCTGCTGGCAGAGCTAAAAGGAGTGTTCCTTTTATTTTCATATGAGTTCATGCCATCAACAGTTTTCTAGAAGAAAGAAGGGCATTCACAGCAAATGCTAATTTAAGTCATTAATTGTAAATATGACTTCACATTTCCTTGCGAAATATCAAGGGAGATGCTTCAAACTAATGAGAGGACTTGAGCTGAAAGTAACAAGTAGCCCTGGGAAGGGGGGAGGGTGAAAAAAAACAGGAAGATAAATCAGTGATAACAGTAATAGAAAAGGCTGGATTTGGAGACTAATTGTTATTCCTTTCTTGCCAGAAGCCAGCACGTAGGTGAGTTACAGCAAACCAAGGAGGAACCTTGAGTAAAATCAAAGCTTGACTCACTGAGGTTTCCTGAGGTGTTGGGGCTGATCTAACCTCTCAGCAAGCAAGATGGAGACCTGCTCCTTCCCCTCTCTCAAGTGTACAGCTGCACTCAATCCTCTTCCTCTTGCATGCACTGATTCTCCTCTCACCCCTTGATCAGACTAGGTGGCTCACTGAACCCATAGAAAACTAACTCAGCAAAAGACCTACGAATTTCCTGTCAGCATAGCAAGCTGACTCAGCTGACCAAGGGCAATCTCTTGCAACTGCACAATGGAGGCAACAGGAGTGTGTAGAGCAGGACAGACCCCTCTGGCAGCAGTAAGACACTTGGCATCTCAAATATGTGAATGGGGAATCGCTCTGCAGTAGAAAGAGAAAGAAAGTGCAAAGGAGGCAATGTTTGCTACAGCAAATGGGACAGCATAGAGAATAGGAAGTAAGAATGGCTGATTTTTATAACAATGCCCCTTGGACAACATCATTGGCAGGTAGCTGCCCCCAGCCACAAAATAGGTAACTGTCAGTGCCACACAGTGATGGTGAGGGGAATGGTGCAGAAACAAAGCCCAGGGCACTGTTTTACAGTTGATTCCTGACTGAAGTAGTCTGGGTTACTCCATTCTAAAGACCTTATGGTTTGTCATCACACTGATATTTCCCAGCTTGCACTACTCAATTTCCTTTTCTTTACAGAAATTCCTAGGAAAGTCATCCAACCAACGTTTAGGACTAAAAACACCACCATCAACAAATAGAAAGCAGAAGCAAGACACCAGCGGTGTCCAGGGAAATAAATTTAGTACAATGGGCATCTTTGAAAAATTCTGACCAGACTGAATGTAAAATATGTTTTTACATACATTAATAGCAGCACTTCAAGCTACTGCAAAAACACAAGGATATTGCACCTTGTTTCCTTGCTCAGTAACTATGAAAATATTGTCGAATATTTGTTTTGAGAATGAAGTGTACGTAGCACAGTACATTTGCACAAAGATGATAAAACCCTGTGCATTTGCAGACCAGTGCTCTCACTTCAAGAGATGAGTATTCCTGACCAAGGGGTTAGAGGAACTAAAGCAAGAGCAGAGTCTGGGTTATCTTATTGCCCTGCCTGCACTTACCATTGAAACACTGAGTTGATATGGATCATTAACCCAGTAAGAGCTCAGGTGATATTCTGCCATCTTAGCAATCTGAAATGCCCCACAAGCACTAGCATTAAGAAGGGATCACAACCATGCAGCCAGGAACAAAAGAGTTTCCCCAGTTAGTCACATAGGTCTGACACAGCTTCTCACAAAACCACAGCCTTAGGTTTTAGTACCCAGCCCCTGCTTTCATTGAAGATAACCACTGTAGTAGCTCTGAGGAGACTGTCATGATTATTCTAAATCCTTCTTTGAATTAAACTTTTCACATTGGGCATTAATTTCTCATACTGAATGTTATAAAATTCCAACATTAAGTTAATACAAGCAATTTACGAAGTTGAATTAAAAGTTACAAAGCTCAAGAACACAACAGGCCTGAACTTCTGTATTTAAAGGCCAGATATAAGTGTGCTTTTATTTACCTTTTTGCTTCTTCTAAGTGGCACAGATACTCATAAGCAATGTTCTGACGTCTCCTCTCATCCATTTCCTCCGCTGAAAGCCTTTCATCATCCACAATAGCTGCAAAGAGAAACCCATATCAAGTTACACATGAGTCTGGGGTGATTCTTAGAGCAATTTTACTAAGAACCTAGGCAAATTACTGCAGAAGAGAAATTAAACTAGTCATCCCTCCTCCTCAAAAGAGGCCTTTTATAGCACAGTGCACAAAGATATTTAGATTACCAAGAAGATGCCATTCTTTGTACAGTGAATTCCTCAAGTTTCATTTGTTCAAAGCCACATGTATATTGGTCTTTGTCCTTCGCCTGGTTTAGGGGCAGGATGGAGTGGTCAAATACATGGGTCTGAGGCTGGAAGCCAGCAGTTTCAGTGTACACATCCTCAAAGGAGTTTGAAGACGCCCATGTGGAAGCTCAGAGCAAGCAGCAGATAGAGAAGCCCCATGATAAGCAGAGCTTCAGCAGTAGAGATGAAGGCAACAACTCACTGCAAACATATCTCAAAGGCAACTTGGGAACCATCTGCAGCTTCAGCAACCTGTGAGACTGATCAAGCTGCTTCCCACTGATGGGGCTTATGAGCACTGTAATCAAATTAACAAGCTGTGGTATTCACAGCCCTACTTACTGCTGCAACCACATCACCTCCCATAAAAGCACTGTCCCAGCCTATTAAGGATGACTCTGTGCACATCTCCAGCTGCAAATAACCCTGATTATTAACAACTACTACCCCATGACCCATTGCTGTCTTTGTAGGGTACAGAAGGCCTCTGTGAGCAAATAGGCAGTTCTTCCAAATGTTTCTAGCAATGAATCTGAACAACCATACAGTAGTGCTAACTTCTGCCTGAGTTTCAATCATAGCAAGAGTGTCTTTTGGAAACAGCCTTCAGTATAAACCAGTTACCAAAATGACACCCTATTTGTGCTAGCAGCTGCCAAAAGCTGGCCCTGCCCTCCCTCATATTTCCCAGCCATGTACTCTACTCCCATCACCTCTTGTGTCAGAGCTAGCAATCTGTGGCTGCGTCAGGGAACCAGAACAAGGGGCAGCCCTCACTGAAGAGCAGCAGCCATGAAGAGACACACTTCTAGGAAGACCAGGTCTCTGATCTGAGCTGCTGCACACCTGTGGGCACACTGGTGCAGGCACAAGGGAGGGGACAGAAACAGAGGGCTGGGCCAGCCACTTTCTGTGGCAGGCCATGAGCCAGTTAGCTGAGAACCTCAAGATGCATCCTCAGTAAAAAAACATGGGGCCCTCTCCTCCTCAAATGCACTGTGAGAAGCTTTTAGTTCAACTGCCACAGACTGCATGCCACAAGCAAGTTCTCAGTGTTTCACTGATGCGCCTGCCTCATGTAGTGGGTAAACACCTTCCAGTAGCTGATACAGGCAACTCAAGTAAAAGGCACTATAATAAAGCAAGAAGCTGGTCTTTACAACTACATGCATATTTTGAAGGCTGTACCTCAAAAGTACCAACACAGAAATGATCTCGCATGCATTGACTGAGGACACAAAACAAATGACACCACTTACCCACACTTTGGACTGATGCTACCACACATTTGTTAGTGTGTCATATAGCTGCTTTAAGCTTTGTAGTTTCAGTTTTAATCACCACAAGCATTGTTATCTCTCATCTTCCTTTGCTTTTAGGATGGTTCTTCCCTAATTACTCAGAATTTTCATAAACCGATAAAGCAAACGTGTCTTGCCCTGAGCCCCTTTTAAATCTGATGGCTCCAATAAGCATGACTCACTCTAAAAATAAGCTCTCAGATACTGTAATCAGGTCATCACCTGCTATGACCCAAAACATTAGTTTGGAGGCAAACATGAGATGCAGGTGGCCTGGCAAACTGGCAACAGAGGCTGCTCTACTGCTGCTCTTGCCCAAACCACCATAAGCACAATCCAGGACAGATGGCTCCCACGCCCTGAGACAGCTCCTCTGTTGCGGAAGGCTCCTGACTCCCCAGAGCAAGGGAGAGTACTGATAAGCCACCACACTGAAATTTAATATATCAGTTTATTACTTGTGATATTGAGCTCTAGGGCCACTTTTCAAACATCGTAGCTCTTCCTCAGCTCTCAGGGCCCCACAGACTAAGACAAGTGCCAGAGGACCTTAGCTGACCATCCTAGTGGGCTATGGCCCTGTCAGCCAGGATGGGACAGCTGATACTGGACCAAGCCTTCAACCCCCATGACATAGGCCCCATGCCCTGCCTCTCTTAGGCAATTAAACAGCCATTTACCCCTGCCCTCCAAACACAACTCACCACAGCCCCAAGCAAAGCAGCAAAACAGGCATCTTGTCTGAAGGCAGAAGTAAGAAAACCACATAATCCATTTGATAAGTATCAGTCTAGGAATTTACCTGAATAACACTAATGGTTTACAATCTAGTCCTGGATCTACACATCCACACGTCCCTCCCATCCTCAAAGACACTCCATATCAAGTAGCCCTGGCCAGCCTCAAATCCCTCATTATAATTATTTCCAAAGATTGAATCAGAGGGTGGATTAAGTCACTAACAGATATCATGGAACTGTAGTAGTTGTTCTGCTTAGGAAACCCTCCAGTAATGAGGGGAAAAAGGCAAGAGGCAAGAACAAGTAACTGTAGGTACTGAAAAGTAGAAAACCCAGATCCTTTCTAGAAGAGATACTGTATCAGCAGCTCACAGGTGGGTAATTAGGCTTCTTTCCTGCCAGGGCCAAACTGGCTGTTTCTGGGCTGAATATCTGAGCACTGAAAAGGCAAAGCATAAGGAGTGCTTATGCTGGGAGGAGTCTCTTGCAACACCAGCTCCGGTAAGACTGATTACATGCTTTCCCCCTCCAGCACATATTGGCTTCAAAGCGACACCGTAACCACTTATTTGATCTGATAGCAGACACTTTTAGAAACAGCAGTGACAACCTGCAGGGTAGGGGTGGCCCCAGAGCTGCAGAGGTAACTACTTTGAAAACTTGGGTCCTTAAGGTCTAGTCTACAATAATATGTTTTAGCAAATGCTTCAGACTTTGACTAGAGCCCTGCATATGGCTTTCCACACTTCAGATGAACACCCTATGAGTAAATCCATCAATCCAGCCACACCAACTTCAACACATAAGCGAGCTCGGTTTGAAGACAGAGAGCTATCTTTCTGTCTAGCAGGGCAAGCGTAAGTCAAAAGACAGAGATTGATGAAAGAATAAACACACCTCTGCTCTGCCAGGAACTTCTTGATAGTGCTAAACTCACAAGGGAAGAGTGCTGCAATAAAGGCTGTTACAGGGCAGAGTAAGCCAGGCTGGGCTTTACCTGAAGACCTCCAGCCCACTGGTAAGGCCAAGCAGGATCCAGGCAGACAAATTGTTGCAGCTGAAGAGATCCAAATGCCATAGAGCAAGGCACACTACATAGAAGCTATACAGGAAAACAGGCATCTGAAATTACATCTTATGATTCCACTTACCAATTTTGTCACTTCTGATTTGGAATTAAAAGTTAAAATAACATTTAGTCTTTGAGGGAATATTTGATAGTAGTATGTCTGGACTACTGACATGAACTAATAAAAAAGCCAGTGTAGCTAGCCTAAAAGGTTTCAATTGCAATTCATTCGAGATGTTACCACCCTGTTAGCCAACAGTCAAGACATACAAAGCATGTGTGCTAAGACATCAAGTTCCCTTATAGATATTCCTTCATGGAAAAACACTAAAGGAAGGGTGTGTAAGAAACAATGCATAGAGCAGTATGAAAGCTTAAATTGCCACACCTAATTTTGAACACTGAATGAGAACAGACTTAGTCTGGCACTCAGTATGATGCAACAATTGCCTAAGCAAATTCTTCCCACAACTGATTCAATGGAAATAGTCACATTCTACTAACAACTTCCTACATATCTCATTCCACATATTTCTCACAAAAATAAGTCTGTTTGCCAGGGATTGTTCGTAAATTGAGACCTGACCATCTTCCTTCAGCTGACATATCACACTACATCCACCCTCATCTTTGTCTGAAATATTTGTTCTGTGTACCACCATCACAGAAGAAGCAGAAGAACAGGCAAGGCAGTAGCTGGGACTAGTGGATGTTTGGGGTTTGGTTATGGATTGCAAAAACTTTCTGATGTGCCCCGATCCAAGACAGCCACACCAGTTGTTGGCAAATAGTTGGAGCTGTGTCAGCTGCTGACCACAGGGCTGCCAACACAACCCAAGGCACTCCATGCGCCTACAGCCAATATGGGACAAGCAGCATTTACTGAGACTGACTCAGCATTTGTAGACAACATAAAAGCATTTCAACCTTCTGTATTTGAGTAAGTTTTCAGAAATAAGGCAACCACTTCTAAAGCTGCAATACAATTACTGAAACCAGTAATTAGCAGAGGTGTGCAAGAGCCACTGGAGCCATGATCTTACTAACAGTGTCTGCAAAGAGATTCAAAACTTCGGGATCGCATAAGATATGCCCAGTTTACACAAGAATTTTAAGAACAAGTGCTGGCTGTGTAAACGTTACCCAAGTTCAGAGTTAACCCTCTTATCACAACCATGGCAAGGATTTTGGAGGTCCCAGGGTCACAGAGATAATCCACATGAGCACTGATCTTACCGGATCTCTCCCATTAGTAAGTTTATACTTGAAATGACATTTAATTAGAGGTGTTTTACAGGTCTAATCTGCAACAGTTTTCAAATGAGCCCATGGTTCCATGGATTGTACTTTTAAGTTAAGCTAAACTTGAAACTTCTGTGATATGTAACCAAAAAGCATGCAAGGAAAAGTAACATTTGTTTTTATTTCTGAACATAAATTTATAGAACACTTCACAAAGCATAAATCCAAGTTATACAGGGATAAGAACTGTCTGTTTGGAGAATTATCTTAAACTGAGGCTGGAAAAAAAATCCTGCAAAACCTATAGCAGCATGTAAGGCTTCCTGGTCATTCATTTGCACTCAAACGTATGGCTGTCTGCAATAGCTCAAGAACAGCACGTGGCTGCTTCTAGCAGGCAGATCCTTTAATAAGGAGTTTGCCACAGACATACCAAAAGACTTCTTATGCTGAAGAAGGCAAAGAAAGGAACGGAGGCTTTTATTCCCAGGGCCAATCCCCTCAATTTCCTGCCACCAGAGACTTTTTCCCATGGAAAGTGAGACGTGAGCAAGGAGGAGGGCGGCTCTTTTGGCACCACGACAGCAAAGCTCAATACACAGGACACAACAGAGGACAAAAAGAACAAAATCTTCTTACAGTGACAGAAAAGAATTTGTGAAGTCAGGATTGAGGGAGAAGAGATACATGAGTGAATACTGTAAAATGCTGGAATAAAAGTTTTTCACCAGAGTATTTGAATTAAACATTAGCTAAACCACATTTGGCTGTCCGGGCCACACAGTAGGTAAGGTAAGGCAATGCTCCAGTCCACCGCTGAGAAATTCTGCAAATTCTGCATATCCCCCCTTCACACCTTCCTGCCTCCTCCACCCAAGCACATGCCCACATTCCTAGTATTAAATGCTTTTCAGTGTGCTAACAGAGCCATGCTGTAACAGCTGAAAACACAAAAACAAAAGCAAGCCCCTCTTGCACAAAAACTCCTGACTGACACTTTGCTGGCCGTAGCCATCCCCGGTGAAAGCTGAGCCTGGTACAACAGGCTTTAGGCAGCATCCCCTATACATCTGCCTCTACCATGAGGATGAGCTGCAAACTTGATGCATTTGCCATCACACTTCAGTGCTGTACTTTCATGAAAAAAAGTAGTTGCATTTTAGATGGTCAAGGTGACTTAAAATCTTCGGTTATGTGACAGCATATAACTATTTTGTCCTAGGGTGAAAGAGGCCAATAAATTCAGTGCCAAATTTTATTCCTAAGTAAAACTTGTACTTTAAGGTACCCAGCACCCTAGAAGCACCTGTGGGTTCGTTCAGCTCTGTAGTCACTCCTAGGTTGGCAATTCAGGTGCTGCTACTGCACCAAATAGCACAAGTCAACCCCCATAACAAGAGCAGGTCTGAGACAGCAACACTCTGAGCCAGGCTTGCTGGTACCTGAGCTACCCTCACTGCCGTGGGGCAGGAGCTTACAGCACTGCCAGGCAGCTGGAAAACACATGGACAAGATTACATGTACAGATATCAGAAAAACACTGCTCAAAGCTACAGAGGCAGAAGGAGTTCCCTCCTGAGCCTCCACTCCCAATACTGACTCACAGGTATCTAATGTAACAGTTTATTAAATATGCAGAAGAGCATATGCCAAATTTAACTACCTGAACAGAAGTCATTAAATAGGCTACTAAGAAAAAATGGCTTTAAAGCACCGAACACCTATTACAGGTGTTCTGTTATTAAGGTATTTAATACATACGGGTCTATTGTTACACAGGAGGATGTTTATCTTTGTATGAGAATGTTAAGGCTCTGACCAACACAGCTCTCCATAGACTTTCTTTCAAAGAGCACAGTCACAAGCAACTAGCGTATGTCCCACCACAATAAAACCAAAGGACCGTAGCCTTTTTCTATGGCTCGAGTTAAGGGAATTCCATCCATTCCCTGAACACTTGCTCTAAGAAAGGACTCTGGACAAAACCAAACACTGCAAGCACTCAAAAACCTACCACAGCTGTGAACTTGGAGGGCAGATTCACTTGAGATAGCAGACTAATACACTTCATTAAATTATGAGGGCCTTCAGTATGACATATTTCAAGTCTTTCCAACATTAAACTACTCTCCCCTTCCCTTAAAAATGGCTACATCTCTCCTAATCTAGTTGCTACACTGTCTGAAGCATGCAGGCACAGATTTTCATACAGAAATACACATGCATCTTCTGGCCAGAAGACAGACATTATCCCCTCTCACAAGGATCACACAGGATCTACAGGGCCACTGTTCTGGACCAGATCTCACTGCCAGAAAGTGTAAACAGGGAAAACAAATGAAGTCCATTAGCATGGGAGTGTTGACAACAGAAGTCCAGTAAAAAGACATCCTGATGTAAAATTAAAAATGTTTGCTAAACCAGTCTTTCCCTTGAGGTTTCTCATAAAGCCTCATTCCTGTGTGTTCATGCTCCTGAGCTGTCCTCCTCCCATTTCCTTGAAAAAGGTTTTATTTCAGTCTTGTTCATCTGCTACCAAGTCCAACAGCATCCATTTACAGAAACTGAGCACTATTACAATACATGGACCTTAGGAATATCCAAGGGAACAGCAATGCAACGGCAACCACAGCCTGTGCTGCTGGAGTCAAGTGTCAGAACTGCTTGATTTCACAGTCTATCAAGTGCCAACACTGGCAGAAGGCTGTAGGATGCCCACAAAGTTTAGAAAAAGTCTCATTTAGCCACACACACAAGGTAGCTTTAGCATTCAGCAAGTAACCACATGTACTGCCAGAATATTTAACATCTATTTTTCTTCTTATAGGTATACATATCCTTTACTCTACTTTTAAAACTCAGGCTTTCTATAGTACCATCAAGCGAGACTTTAGTAGAGACTATACATTAAAAGATATTAAGTAGTTCTGACATTATCTTCTTGTATAATGATACAAGAGCATGGCCATCTCTTTTCTAGAAAAGTTCTTTAACTTGGGAAAAAAAAAAGAAAAGAAAACCACCCCATCACTTGTTTCATCTTCAGTAATGATATATGTTATGTTCAGTCCAATGTTTGGAAGAACAAGGAGACAGAGTAATGGACCTGAAGGAAGTGTATGAAAATCCAACTCCAAACAATTTCAGTTAGCTTCAGGTGTTGCCATCTACAATTACAAACACAAAATGCAATTTATCAGCTTATTGCCCAAACACTTCCACCTCCATTTAACTGCTAGTCTCACTGTTGCCAGCAACAGTTCACTTAACTCCTTAAATTGTAACTGTTTATCTTTGCATACTTTGCTAGCTGGTCATCTCAAGGCACAAGAGGTTTCCCCAAGATTCAGGTACTCAAACACCTTTAAAATCCTAGCTCCTTTCTATGATCTAGCCAGTTGACCTTAAAACTCTTTGCTAATAAACCCTCAGTCTATGTTTGTGCAAGAAGTTGCAAGCCTAAGGAAGCACTCGGACTGATTAATCCTGAAGAAGCAGTGAACACCAATTAAAGTTATTTCTTTTCCTCCCTATCTCCACTTACCTAGTCCAAAATCCATTAACACAGCCAGGCTTGAAGGCAGCTTGCAAAAGGCTACACTGGTAAGTAGTCTGGTTGGAAAGTTTGCTTAGTTTCCACACGCTTACAGCCAGGATTAAATTTTTTATGTGGGCTTTAAGAAAAGAAATTTTTTGAACAGGCTGGTTGGTCAGATTAGCATATCACTTGGAGGCTCGAGGCATTCAAAATAATATTGCACATTCCAGCAGGTGTTTCCAACAGGCTTTCCTTCTCTAGAGGTTAATTCATGAGGAAACAACTAGTAAAGCATGAAAGGTTCCTCTGTCAACTTTATGCATTCACTGCTTTCTTAAATAAAGAACTTGTGATTTGAATTCTGTGTATTTTGACATATTTACTACTTGATCCATTCATTTCACTGGAATTACTTTAAAAAGCAAACAGGTTATTAGCAACATGCATTCATAATCTTCAATAAAAAAGCCAAGATTTTACCATATGGACACCATTTCCTTACATTTTACCTACTGTGACCTCAGTTCAACTTAACTCAAGCAGAATGTAAATGAAATAATGAAAAGGACAGTTTAATATTGCCAGGCTAGTAAAATACACCACTTAACTATGGAAGATGAAGAAAAATGTTAGCACCTACAGCGCACCTCAGTAGCAACCCTGTAGTTGAGTTTAGTGAGAAGAAAAATGCTAAGTCTCTTGCCTGGAAAGAATTGCAGGTATATCAACAAGTCAAACACATACACACACCTACATAAAAGGAGGAGTGACTTGTGGAGGGTAAAAGACCTTGAATATTACCAAAAAGGATCAAAAGCTCATCTGAAAGGCATTCATCCCTACGCAAGGAGCTGGAAATAGAGACACAATTTAATGGCAAAAAGAGACATGCTTGCAGCATTCTGCTGAACCCCAAAGGCAACTTTCATTATATGTAGTCACACCACCACCACCTGTGGCTACAACCCCACCCATAAACATTTGTGAGTCAAATACAGGGCAGAAAGCCAGTGCAGAAGCGGAGCAGAAGAACAAGAAAGAGGGGCTGGGAGCGACTGGGAGAAAAGGCATGGCAGAGACTGAACTCATCAGGGTGGCAGCAGGAAACCCAGATTCAGGTTTGTCCACACAGGTTGATGTTGACCCATGGCTCTATTGCACTCCTACTACTGCCAGTTTAGATGCTCTGCTGTGCAAACAGGAGCTAAGATCACCCTAATTAAGTTGTTTGAGAAATCTTAGTCAGCATGCAGGACCAGAATAAAGTACAAGGCTTACTGTGGCAAAGGGGGACTCTAGGACTGAAGAAGATAAGCATGTCTGACAAGAGCCACTGATGCTTCACCAAAAGGCAAACTAGTTGAAGTCCACAAGGAAGAGCATAACACTAAGGTTTTTGGCCACTGTCATTATTCTTTGGTAGAAATTCAAAAGACTGATGGCCTTTTAAACAGTAACCAATTGAGGTAACACCCTGAGCACACTGCACAGGATTTTTTGCTGAACCCTGTCTGGTTTCTTTTTCAATCTTGGCAGTGTCAAAAAGCTCATCTCCTTTACAGACACCAGAACAGTGATTGATAGGTACACTGGTAGTAAACCCCTACTACCTGGAGGCTACTCTTAGATGTGAGAAAAAAGGAAGACAAGAACAACAGGGACAGGGGGAGTGAGAGACAGGGGAAGGGAAACCCCCATACACCTCCTGAAAAAGGTCCAGCACAATATCCTGTTTGGGAGGGAACAGTTACCAAATGGATTCAATATTCAGATCGCTGGGAGGCTGACATAAAAAGCTGCCTACCAGCAAACTCACAGTACAGTTACCACCTGGAAGCAGTGTAGTAAGGTGTAGCTTAAAGAACAGAAAAGGAAGATGACAATCAGGAACACTGAAGTGAAAGACAAAGACAACCAGAAAAGAAAGCTGTGTCTGAGTGTCACTGAGTAACTCAGACAAGAGCTACATGAGTGTCAGAGTCTGAACCATAAGACTCAGGGGGACTGAAACACCCATATAGGAAAAGCCATAAGCAAGAACATCACTTATGCACTGAGTAAATTTGAAATCACCATGAGAAAGACTGCAGTGTAGAAACCCTCAGCCCTGATATCTAGTCTTAATGCTTCCTTTGACAATTCATCATCCCCTGCTACTTTCCCAGCTGGTCTGTTACAGAGTCCTTCTACCACGGTCCAAACAAATCATCTCCTTCACTCTCTCCATACTCTGAAAGGAGCTCTAGAAAACACCCGAAATGTTGCAGCACATTTTTCCTTCAAGGTACAAACACAAGCATGTGCAAAAAAAAAAAAAAAGATAAGTATGCATGTCATGAGGTTTGCAGCCTTAAACTTGGAGAACACATTTCCCTCTGCCTTGCTTTTCATCCCAAATAATTATTACAGTCACAATATACTTGAAGTTTTGAACAATGACCTTTTTTTAATCTTAGTGGAGAGAAAAAACCTCAAGCACTAGTGATAATACAACTGAAAATTCAGTTTGCGCCTACAGACTCATAGAATAAAATTGAACAATTTTAATACAAAGAATAGCTTAAAATTCACAAGAAGATAAAGAAATGCTATATGATGCAGAATACCAACATATAGTTATTTTAAGTTTAGGTGCTCTGCCCTGGGCACCCAGAGGCAGAGACTGAACAGAGCCATGGCAGTTCCTGAACCCCCCCGACATTCCCAGCTCCCCTCTGAAGGCAAGTGAGCTTCTTGTGAAACAACCCCAAAATTGCTGTGCGCTCAACAACTATTTCTGCAGCTGAGATGGCCCAGCACAAGTGGGAACAACAACAACAAAAAAAGGAGGTGCAGTGCCAGCCTCACAAGCTAGGATCTCACCCTACAACCCCTTGGCCTTGCTGACTGTGCTGGTCCATACAGGTACAGAAAAGCACAGGGGATGGAGATGCACTTGCTTCATGGGTGAGATGATATGTTCTTGCAGAAAGAAGACATACTCAGTGTTTCCATGCAGGTGACCAGCTCAGAGGTGGTCCCATGTCAGCAATGACCTCAGTTATCACCTGAAGCCTGCTTGGCTGCCTCCACTCCACAGTAGGTAAGCAAGTGCTTAAAGAGTTATTGGAGCTGGCACCACTGGCTTCAGGGTAACCTTCTCCCAGTGCTCCCTGCTAGGTCACTTCAGGAACACGTCACACAGACAGGCAGACATTGATTCTGGGGCAATTAACCACATTGCTTCTGGACAACTCTGGCCCCCAGTTCTTATTTACATACATACCCAGTAATAAGAATTATTTTCTTCCTTCATCGTCAGGAGTTAAAACCATAGGAGAGAACAAAAACACAAAAAAGATTTAAGTTTCTAATCACAGACCTTAGCAAGATTTGAAAAGAGCAAACAAAACCCCACCCTTTCACTCGGTACATCCAGTACCTAAATATTGAAAGTCAAAACTGCTGAGTGACAATGACACATCTACCATTGTACATATCACTGCAGTGAGCCAGATAGTCAGCCAGATGTTCCTCCTAACTCATCAATAAACCAAGTACTTCCATTTCCCAAGTAAGTTATGACAGCTGCACTCACAAGATTATTTTTCACCCAAATCATGCACTCACAAATTTCTATGTCTAGCTATTAGTTCTACTAAATTTGTATTTCCTCCTAAGTGACACAAAACTTTGTCAATCTCATCTTGAAGAACTTAATTTTTCAGGTTACTTGCTTGCATCTACTCCATAGCCCACTCCAAAAAGTAAAGATTGGATTAAGGCAGCAAGTACTGACCACAGGACATCCTCCTCACTACCTTGAATCCATTTCCCCTAATGGAAGCACCACAGTGAAAAAACTAAATATCAGTCATGGATAAAACATCAAGAGCATATCAGACGCATTGTATACACATCACAAAACAAGCATTCTGCTTGAAATAGCAATACTAAGACCACTGAAATAAAGGAAGCATAACTAGCTTTCAATCACTGTTATGGCAACCGTAGTACAAGCGATGCACATAAACTTAACATCAAATTAAGCTATGTGTTTGCAAGTATTGACTTCTCTACCCAACAAGGAAATTCACATCCTCAAGGGCTGAGCACTGACTTTTATCGTCTTTTACATAGCTGCCATCTGTTTCCTTTGTTGAAGCACTACTTCAAAAATCAAGGCTCTTACTAGGGCTTGTAATGGGTCTTCCTTTAAGCTTTGCCCTGGTTCCCAGCTCAAGCCCTATGGTCATCCTCCTTATAATAAGGCATTTACAGCTGCTACAGGGAGCAGAGCAGACTGAAAAAATAGCTCTTCCATTGCCAGTATCTTGCCCAGGTGAGTGTCATTCTTGTTCTATATGGGAACTATTTCTGTAGAGACCCAGTGTCACAACAAGCCTTGTTCATCATCAGTATTTCTGCTTCTCCTGGCCTGCACACCAAAGACTCAACAGTGAGTACAAGTGAAATACTTCTACTTAACTGGTAATAGTTTTCATGCAAATTATCAACTTCCAAGAAAGTCTAACCTTTATAGCTTGAGGAAATTGAATAAAAATAACCCAACTAGATGTAAATGTGCCTCTCAAATGTGCCCAAGAAGCTAGTGCTGACCAATTCTGCTACTGTTATAGAAGCCCAAAAGTCTTGACTGCTTATTTCTTCATCCTTTTGGGGAGTCCAGATAGGCCTCTCAGTGGGCAGCATTTACAGCCTGGACAGAAGCAGCCTGCCAGTTAGCACCCTCCCACTGTAATTTTAGGAAAAAGGATGCAGATGAATGTAACAGAAATCCACCTCTATTTTCATAAGTAGCTCCATGAATGTTTACAGGGGCTTCTGAATTTTGTTTAAATGTGGCAAAGAAAAGGGGAAACTGCTCAGTGTTATTGCTTATTGCCATGGTTCAGTGTTATAGGAAACACCAGCCCTTGTTTTGCCTGTTACTACCCACAATACTAAGAAGTTTGATTCATTTTGTTCTAAAATAACTCACACATCAGTGAAATCTTGAGCAAAACCATGTGGTCTTACTTCTCGTGATCTGTATGAAGACAGAAATTGGAGCAGAAGCAAGGAGCTTGCTCTGTGTGTGTTAAAATCTGCATGTTTTCTGGAGCATTCTAACCTATTTGTTAAACATCATTACCGTAGTCAGAGGTCATGTAAACTCAAAGCAGCAGGCAGTAATGTCCAATCCTTGCAGGTAAACTCTCTAACCACCTTCAGTAGTCAGCTGCCATACAACTGGTTTTGCCAAAACAGATGACCATTTTCCCTTGGTAAAAGTTCTGTCCCAGATTCATCTAAACATAATCCCTGCTCTCCCCAGGACTCCTTCATGTTTCTTTTCAGTTACACCACTGCATATCAGTGTCGATATTTCAATGCATTATTTATTCTGCTATACTGTATTGAGAACATATGGAATTTAAGAGTTGTTTACCACTGAAGAAAGGCCAGCCAGCTATTGATTGGGTGAATCGGCTGGCCTTGAAAAACTAAAACCGCCCAAAATAGGCAGCACATACCACTAGTCACATCCTATCCCTGCAGTTTTGAGGCCCTGCAAGTCAAGAATAATTTTATCAGCAGAAAAGGGTCAGAAAAGCATCTTAAGTCTTACTTCATGTACAAAATCATTTATTTTCCTTTCTTGTTCACAGAATCTAGTATTTAGACAGTTTCTTACAATTTTCTTACCACTGTGGCATTGTGTGGCAAACACGCCTTTACTGACACTTAGGGCTTTATGAAACTAAAGCGCTAGAGACGAAATTCCCTCAGAAATATTTCTGTAACTCAAAACTCCCGGGGTGGCAGGAGAGCTGAGAACAGCCCCAGCCCTGGCGGAGAGCAGGGTACTGGCATGGTGGTGGCACTGCAGCAGAAGCACCCGAGGGGACACCATGACACACGCTGCTCCTTTCCATGTGCCCCAGTCCACATTCATGTGCTGCCTGCACATTTTGCTGCCCCACTGCACATGCACTTTCCAGATCTATATGTGCAGCAGTAATGCAATTTAAATCAACTCGACCTGCCATTCCCCCAACTGCTTGTGCTCGTCCATGCTCCAGCTACTACATCATGTTGGCAGACCTGCCTGCGGTTCATGCTGCAAGCCAGACCGGGGACTTAATCCAGCCAAAAATAATCCCATGGAAGGAGTCGAGGTTGCTTATTCCACCAGCAGAGCTGACTGAAAGCACATGCAAAACCACAGCTTCAGGGTGCGGTTCCAGAGCAATTTAAGCACATTTAAATTTTGGCTGCCACAATCCCACCTGGCCAGTAAATCCCTCCCACCTCAGGCCGGCAGGCACAGCTGTGAGATCTGCAGGCAGCCCCTGCAGAGGCCTGAAGTGACTGCAAATCCAGCAATGCAAATCAGCTCTGCAAAGAGAGATTAGCCTCCTGGCAGATTAGGTCCCTGTACCATCATATGAGCATTGGAAAGAGATGAAGACCACAGCAGCCTGACAGAGAAGCTGAAGGCACCTCAGCAAGTTCAGGTTGCTGAAACATCCACCAGCTGCAACAAGCTGCAGCAAGGGGGGAGCTGGGATCGCAATGTGATTAACACCAGTTAAAAACAGCAGCTTCTTTCATTAAAAAAGCTTTTACCCTATATACAGGATAATGTTTTTAGCAAAGTAAACTTGTATCCCTGTGTAGTTGTCAAGCTTTTTACTTTGTTTCTAATCACTTCAACTAGACAATTAGACACAGATACACCCTGTACCTATGATTCTCCAAAACACCTTTGAAACACCCCCTTAAAAACATAAATAAAACACTTACTGGCCTATAGTTTGACATTACAACCCTGTGAAAGAGTGGCAGCCTTAATGAAGCATATTTCTGTACAGAGTTTGGGCACTTCCCATTCCGACTGCCCCTGGATTAATATGTGCCATGCTCCTATAAGCTGTGAGGCTACAATCCTGCAAATATAAGCAGTGTGCTGAGCAGCTTTACAAATCAAGCACGAATGCAGGAGGATACCCTTAATTTTCAGGAGTAACTGCTGGTAGAGGATGGATGGCATGCATGACTACATATTTCCCAGTAGACTTTGGAGCCTAGTAAGAATCAGTTCAAATACCTTGCTAGATGCCATGAGAGCTTTTACTGTACTTTGAAAGAAGCAGGTCAGAGTCCACAGGGGATGACTGGCAGAGACCACATCCTTAGTCATCGACTTCAGCTGAAGCCACAGACTGCTTAGCCTGATACACCCAAGCCAAGAGAAGCACCTGGGATGAGGGCAGTAGTTTCTGCCAGCTTTGGAGCCTGGCTGGCAGGTCCTTGAGGTAGAAGGTCCTTAGGGGCTGGCAGTGGTTTGCCAGGAGTTGTAAGCCAGTGCTGTAAGGTGCTCTTTGAATCTGACTCCTGAAAATTTTATACCTGTCTGGCCTCTTAACTTGGGCAATAAGTGATAACAAAGAACTGACATATTTCCTCCAGGTAAGTGTTTCTTGCTCGTGCATACTTATTGGAACAAAACAGTAATTTAACACTGAAATTGGCCACCAGCACAGGTTCTTAATGGCTGTTTATTTGCTTACTCATTTCAAAAGGTATTTAGGAGCTGTGCAGAGTTTGTGTGAACACCACCTGATTCAATATCTCCCTTGATACACAGCAGGGAAGTTGGTCTCCAAACCAAAGCATTCCTTTCCTCTGCTCCAGAGACCTCCATGTGAGAACCATGGCCTCATCCCCTCCCCCTCCTGCCACATGGCCCAACCCAACACCCTACCAAGACCCTTGGCCACCACACAGCACTCTGCAGGCACTGCCTGCCCCACCAGCCCCTCACCACCGTGGACCAGGCTACCTTTGGCAAGTGCCATAGCAGCTGGCAAAATATAACTAAAGCAGTGCCAGGGGCAAGGTCTTGGTCACCAGCACAAACCTGCCCCTGTGCCAGGTGCTCAGCAGACCACTTCTCCACCAGCTGTGAAGATAAGGCAGTAGTGTCCTGCACACAACCCTCTTCAAAGTCCAGCTGGCACCAGTCTGAATGTGACATTGTTGTTTTCTGAAGGTGAATGCAAGCACCAACGTGCGGGAAGTGCTGACCCATGAATGAGCTGTGCAAGACCCAGCTTGTGTCCAAGCCCATATCATCAAGGATCTGTAAATGAGGTGCCCACAGCAGGCACTCCTCCCTGCATGCCTCCCCTCCCAAGGATGTGGGCATCCAGCCTCTGTCCTCCCTGATTGTGTTCCCCAGGATGGGGTGGCCGTTGCTTCTTCCCCATCCAGCACCTGCACTTTCATTCCACAACATGCAGCAGTTCAAGGGTACCTGTTCCAAAAAAAAACCGAAAAGAGCCTGAACAAGGGAAGCAAACACAGCAGGTTAATAATTTCCTGCAAGGAACGGAGCACAGGAGCGTACACTCGCTTATCATCCCACTGAAATATGACCCACCAGTTCTGCCTATCACTGCCAGCCATTTTTTTTCCACCTTACATGTAAGCATATTCCTAGTAAATCATATTCAGCTTTAATCAGCAACAGTATCAAGCAAATCTTGAGCTAGAAAAACTACATAACTGAAACATCACTTAGCAGAAGAGGCAAGCTGCAAATCTGCATACTTCCTATTCCCTGCCTCGAGTATTGGTCTTGATCTAGCACACTCACATGTGCTATAAAACCCGTTTCCAGCACAATATTAATATTTCCTGTTTCAACAACATTCAAGTAGCTTGAAGCATGCTGTAACATAGCTCGGTCCTTTCTTCACCAAGAGACTTCAGGGGAGATGAGCCTGCTTTGTACAAAAAGCACACAGAGAACCACTCCTACCAAATGAATCATATGCACTTGGTTAAACAAAGCAGTTAAACTTTTCAAGTTCTCATTCAGCAGTTTAATTATTAGCAACCTACAAAAGGGTAGAAGAGATAAACAGTGTATTTGGTTGCCAAATTACACCCATCAATAAAAAAAAAAAGAAGAAAAGTGTTCTCATAAACCACAAGTACTACAAAAAGCATACACCCAAAAGAATATATATGCATAGGATACAGTTAAGCTTTTTTTTCTTAGCATTAAAAACCCCATCTGTTTTCACTTAGAAAAATCCTATGGAACTTTTGGTAAAGGATTTTTCCCCCCTCTTCACTGAAAAATAGCCATTTGTTTCTCTGCTTTTAATAGTCATGCAGACAAATTTATAGTTTCTGAAGTTAAATGCTTTTCAAAAGAGCCACCAGTTTGCAAGTTTTCACATCCTGCCAAAGTAAGAAGCTAGGTGCAGTTTCATAGAGAGGCGTAGGCTGTGTTTCACTTCAGGTTTGCCCTGGCAGGGCAGCTCTCCCTCACAAAGTTTCACACTGCTTATTTATCTCATCTCGTCTCTTAACTCTTAGTGCCAAACAGAAGCAGTCCTGAGAGCCAGGACAAGAACCACAAGCAATGCTGTCATTGCTGGATACCAAAGTCAACCTTCCCCCATGTTTACCCATCCATGCCCAGTGGAGCTGGCTTTCCAGCTTTGGCAGGAAAGAGGAAGACTTCTTTAGCTGCTTGTCTCCAAGGGATGTGTCTGATGATGCTGAAGCATCTAGTTTCTCTCCCAGTCTGTATACAGGGACCTGGTGTGTATGTTAATTCAGCTACTCTGAGCATGGAAATGCCTGAAATCCTTCACAAATCCAGGCACTCATGGCCTCACTCACTCTAGCTTTATTACATTCCTGGAAGTGTGGTGAAGCCACAGACATTTCTTACAAAACTTAAGTGTTCATTTCTGCACACAGGTTTCAGGGAGACCTAGCTATTAAGGACCTGAGAGCATTAGGAAAAAGGCATTCTGAGATCCACCACTGCCTGATTTGCCATCTTCCTTTGTTCAAAACTTCATATTTAGTCTGTGAGGCATGTCCAAGATTTATAGTTTTTCTCTTCATAATCCTCAACAGCACCAAGCATTTCTGTCATAAAAATGGCTCATGCCTCGAGTTGTATTACAAGTCCCAATTCTCTGCAATTCTGTGAACCTCTACATCTGACTGTGCTGCGATTGAGAAATAAAGCAGGCAAAAGCTATAGCCAGACTGGAAACTAGCTATGTAAATTCAGTTGCAGTATGCCCGCTAACTTGGTTTCTGCTGTGTAAGTTGCTTCCTTGTACATGTATGAATTCATTTGAGTTGGTGCTGGACACTAATATCTGAAAGACTCAGTAGATCACCAACAGAAATTGCTTCTGCATCTTAAACTATTGATAGCATGCAGAATTGGAGGCACCCTTCAATAAGCAATCCAGGAAGCCACAAGGCTTTGCCCCAACAGGCAAAGAAAACGCTCAAAGACTTTGCTCTGAGATCCTGTTTCTCCCACGAATCGTGCTCATCTTGAATTAGCACCCACCCAGAAAGGCATCCTCTTCTTTGGTTTCATTCAGTTATTTCCTGACTTCAGAGATTAAAATTATCAGGTCTAATATTTTTTTTCCTAGATGCATATCTCTGAGTTAATACATCAGCAAAACTTGGAATGCAAAGAGTTTTTAAGTTAGGGATATGTCTTCCCAGTTACTCACTTTGTGCTACAAGATCTTATGCCCAGAGACACTTTTTTTCCTAGTAGTATCCATCACGCTACAAAATGTAGTCAAGATTTGCGTATGTCTTCCCCTCTAGTTATCAAAAGGAAATGCTCCTGATCACCATGTACTGGTTCGTATATTTCCTAGCAGAGAATTATCATAGTAAAATGCTAACCTTCTTCAGAGCAACACACAAACTCTGCCAGCAGCCTGAAGCCAAAGTCAAAAGTCCAAGTTAAGTTAAATGTTTAAAACAGTACTAGGTCACTAAAGCAAGGAATCTTAGCAATTTAATAGCCTGACTTGGACAACTCATTAACTCTTATAGGAAATCCAGCACAGATGTGGGACCAACGTAAGGGACTGGTTGCCAATGATCCAAAGTGCAGTGTTAGTTTTACAGAGAAAATACAGTGTATGATGGGCTTCATAATAGCTCAGATAAAGCTGGTATAAGTTTCCTAGTTAGGAAGCCTTTTCTTTTTTTTTGGCTTTTTAAGATGCACCTTCCCTCCTGTTCCCAAAGTGGCAGACAAATACAGTGTAGATAAAGTATATTTGGTTTTCTAGGAACAGGCTAAAAAACCAAACATGCACCCATACTTGCGATATCACTACAGACAAGGCTATGGTTTGTTCTTCAGTGTATGGAGTTCTCTACGGAGTCCTTTGGTGTATTTTTTTAAAAAATATAGGCATCAGCCTAGCATACCTGAGGAGCCTTTGCCCAGTCTCTTGAAAGGAATGCTATCTCAAAGGTTCCTGCAGCAAAAACATCCATCCTAAAAAAGAAGGATGTAGTGCAGTATAGCAACCACAGCCTCTCACTCAGGGAAGGACAGAATAGCCACTGGAGCCTGAGCAAACAGGCAGCATCAGTCAGAAAAGAGGTGCCATCAGAAAAGCCAAGAAGGATGCTGTCATCCACTCCTGTCCCTGGGACAGGAGATCAAACAGCAGGACAGTGGCTACAACTCAAAACACCAACTTCTCCCTGGTCATAGCACAGTGTAAGTACGAAAGACAGCTCTTAACTTCAAAACTCTATTCAGCATCCTTAGTGTGGTCATTTTTTCCCAAAATAAATAAGGCCTGAGACTCTTAAAATACACTGAGTAGCTCTGGGAATAAGGTAAATCATCCTCAGTGCCCAGGCAGGAGCCAAGGCACAAAGGATAGGCCCTTTGCTTTAAGTCAAAGCCTCATCTTTGATCATATTGGACTTTACGGCAGACTAGCAAGTGCCACATGTCCAGACTCAATATATTCTGATACCAGCCAGATCTGATCTGCACAGGGGGGCCCCAGTTGCTGGGGGGCTGACGGACACACTAGGTACATTTGAGGAGTTTCTGCATGTTAGGCAAGTGGACAAAGCACCAACCTGGGGCTGGTGTACCGTGCAGCGCATTGCCCAGACACTGCGCTACCATGCAGGCAAAGGCACAGCAAGCCGAAGTGACTGGGAGATTGGCTTCACAAGCAAAATATTCACCTTTGCTAACATACTAGCATGGGCACCCAGCCTACGTCTCCAGTAATCACTCCAGAAAAAATTTTATCAGTACTGGCAACTGTGAATACACCTCCAAAAGCCTCTCATCTACCTACTAGGTAGTACAAATAAAAAACAAAACCTACAGACAGGGTCCACAGACAGCCCCAACTGGTAGGCATCAATAGAGGAAAATGCTCAGGAGGTCACAGCATCCTCCAAGCTGCAGGTCTCTTTGCCAAGCACCACCTTTTCTGTCCTCTCGGGGTGGAAGTGAGGTGACCCCTAACATTGTCAAGGAGTTTTGTTCTTGTTTCAATAGAAGAGGTTTCAGAACCGGTTTAAAACAAAGCTGCTATGCTAAGACCTGGGAAGCTGCTCATCAGACCACAGGATACCAGGGTTGTGAGCTTTGCAAATAATTTGCATGTTCATATTTTGCGAGGTCTGAAGTGTCAGAGATCTAGCCAAGGGCTTGCACTCCTCTGCCCACACAAACTGGGAGAAAGCACAGCCCGGTGCAGGATCCTAGCAAGGCACCGCAATGCTGAGAGAGCCCTGAAGCAGGAGGAGGGAAGGTGCTTCAGGGCATTTCTTAAATACAGTTTGGGGAGCAAACACGCCTCCTCTGAAAAGAGATGCCTGGTACCTACACAGCTTTATTATTTAAAGTGACAAAGTTTTAAGCAAAGTTATAAAATTAGAAAGCAAAAGTTTACAATTTTATATATTTTAAATTCGGTTTTTATAATTTTATAATCCGAAATTCCAGAGTGATAATCCGAAGGTTACAAAGTTACAGTCCGAAACTATAGTCACAATCTCAAGTTGTAGAGTTACAACCCACAGCGGTACCTGTAACACCGAGTTATAAAGTTAAACTCCAAAGCTCTAGCTCTAGCCTAAAATCTCCAAGTTGCAATACGGAATTACAGCTACAGTCCAGTTCAGCAAGTTTCAGAACAAAACCCAGCCCCACAAAAACCTGTTCGAGACCCAGCCAGAGCTGCGAGTTAACCTAAACCAAGCCGGCGCGCTGCAACAGAGTCTGCTGGGCGGGTTTTATTTTCCCTCAAGTCCCTCTTTTAATATTAAACCAAGAAAAGCCGGCAAGGGAGGGGAACTTGAAAAAAAAAAAACAAACCAAAAACAAACCCCCAAAGGGCACGACCAGCCCCCCGCTCCCCCCGACCCCACTCACAGCCGTAGCAGGGCCGCTGCAGGGGCGCCAGCTCCTCATGGTGCATCCTGCCGCCGCCGGGAGGGACGGCGCCGGCTGCCGCCCGCCCTTCTTATGCGCGGCCCGGGCCCCGCTGATTTGTTGCCGCCCGCGGCCGCGACCGCCCCGCGCGGGACCGAGGCCACCCGGGGCGGCTCCGCGCAGGGCCGCGGGGCGCCGCCGACCGGGAGGAACAAAAAACAGAGAAAGGGAGAAAAACAAAGTAAAAAAGGGAAGGGAGGAAGGAAGGAAGGAAAAAGAAAGAAAGGGAGGGAGAAAGAGGGGGGGAAGGGGGAAAAAATGAAGAAAAAAAAAAAAAAAGGTAAAAAAGAGCAAAGCACCCTAAAGCCAAAAAGGCAACACACACACACACACACACACACCCCCCAAAAAAAAAAAAAAAAGGGGGGGTGTGGAAATCTAACAAAAAATCTCCATCCCCACAATGGGAAAGGTCAAAGTGCCTCCCCTCTGCCGTTTTGGCAGTGCAAGGTTGTGAAAAGGAGCGAAAAGTGAAAAACCAAGGCCAGGGCTCACACCTGCCATTTTGCTCCTTCGAAAAAAATCATCCTCCACAAGCAGCGTTGCGTTTTGGCTGGGCTGGGAAGCTACCAGTGCAATCTGCAGGGCACGTTCAGGGTGAGGTGTGCTTGTGCAGGCCTGTCCCATGTTGATGCCTCTTTCCGAGTCGTTTTGGAAGAAAGCAGGGCATGTGCCTGTTTCTGTGGCTTCCCTGCTGGGTGTCCCTGGACCTCAGAGGGGGCTTAATTTCAGGCACCAGAGCAACAAATTCATAGGTCAAAGGTTCATGTTTTGTGGCCACAGGCTCCCAGGTGACATCTGAAATGCACCTGGAGATGGGCAGGGGCAGGGGTTTCTCAAATGGAGGTGTATTATAGGGCAGCACATCTTCCTAGCACTCTCTAAACCCCTGACATGAAGTTTGCTGGAAGACAGAGTGGAACAGTGTCTGTCCACAGCCACAACCTGCGTTGCAGAGCCCATGGGACACGGTGCACCTGAGCATGTTTGTGGTTTAATGCATAGCCAGGTGCCAGGTGACTCTTGATGGGTGTTTTCAGATTGTCTGGAAGATTTCAGTCATTTCTGTTTCAAAATAAAACAGCGTTGGATCTACGGAGTCTCCTCTGTGGTTTTCTGTGGGTTTGAGGATGTCTGTAGGTTGTTTGCAAGGCCTTTGTTTTGCTCATTCCCTGTCTCTGGCTGTGCTGATTATGGCTAATAGGTTGAAAACATTCTGGTGGTGTGGGAAAAGGGGTTGGGAAAGACATTTTGATAGTAATTAGAACATGGATTATTCAGGAGGAAAGGACTGCAAGGGTACAGGGGGAAAAATAAGCCTAACAGGAAACACCATTACTTTTCTTGAGGTCATTTTGATTTTCTCTGCTCCCTTTTCCTCCATCCCTAGAGTCCAGGGACAATGTCTTACTGTAAAGGTACTGTGGCATTAGTAGAGCCACAGCCTGCACTTGCCTTTTTGAACAGTTTCTTGCATTTCAAACAATAACCTGTTTACTTGCTTTTCCTCTTATAAAAGAAAGAAAATGGGTGACCAAGTTCAACATGAAAATGAAGAAATTGGCTTCCATGTTTTAAAATGCATTTGAGTTGATTGAAAACACAGCATTTGCTTTAAATGACTATTTTTACTGCCTGTTAAACTGTAATACTTAGCCTAAGTCAAGAAAATATTGAAGATCACTTTCTCCCTACATATCTTTTTTTTTCTTTAGTCAAAATCAGTGACTTCAAAGTTTTCTTTGAGTTTTTTTTTTTTTTTTGGACTAAAATCGACTGGCCTTGTGCCTGAAAAGCTTGGTTTTGACAGAGCTGAATCGTGTTTTAAATGACAACAGTTCTCTCTTGAAAAGCACTCAGCCTGGTCCGTAGGGTGTGTAGATGTGGCTATGACATGGTGGCAGGGAGGTCTCTCTCCTGGAGGAACTGTCTGGCAAAGCTTCAGAGGTTCTCTTAGAGGTGGTGGCAGTTTCTGGTATGTTTTCCTGATCCTTTACTTGCCGTGGCTGGAAAAATGGGGGTGTGGTGTCACATGCATGTACAGTGACAGTGCTGCTGAGGAAATGTTCACCCTTTTCTCTCAGCCTCTGTACCCACAACATGTCCTCTCCCTCCTCTGTCCTGTGGCTCCTCTTAGGCTAGACTGGCACCAGCATTTTTGTCACCACACGGGGACTCAGCTAATTGATCCAGATTGAAAACTAACTTTCTTCTTTTGGTAAGGTTATTTCTTAGGCCAGCAGTAACAAGCAGCTCCCATGAAGGTCTGCTCATGACCTCTTGCATTAAATTTGTTAATACTTGGTTTTCTGAGTTGAAAGGCAAGTTCCTTCAGCTGTTCAAGGCATGAAGATGTAGACACATTTGGCAGGAACCAGGCAGAGGGGTGGCAGCCTGCCACTGAAAGCTGCTGGGTGCTGCACATCAGTTGGGGGAGAGCAGACCCTCTACTCTTCCCTCCTCTCCTTCCTTCTTCTTCCCCTTCAGAAGCACCACTGCAGCTACACTCAGTGCCCACTCAGCTGCAAGAAAGGCAGCACATCTTGCATTCCCCTACCATCTTATGGGAATTGCACTAAACGATGTAAACTCAACCACAGACTTTTAGTCAGCCTACACCAGAGCTAAGGCTATGGACCTGTCCTGGTTTCAGCTGTGACAGAGTTAATTTTCTTCCCAGTAGCTGGTATAGTGCTGTGTTTTGAATCTAGGATGGCAATAATGTAGATAACACACTGGTGTTTTAATTGTTGCTGAGCAGTGCTTACACTAAGTCAAGGACTTCTCAGCTTCCCATGCTCTGCCAGGTGCATAACAGGCTGGGAGGGGGCACAGCCAGGACAGCGTATCCAACCTGGCCAAAGGGGTATCCCATACCATATGATGTCATGTTCAATATTTAGGCCGGGGGGAGTTGGCTGGGGGGCAGTGATCACTGCTTGGGGACTGGCTGGGCATTGGTCAGTGGGTGGTGAGCTGTTGCACCACTTGATTTTCGTGAGTCTTATTCATAGAATCATAGAATGGTTTGGGTTGGAGGGACCTTTAAAGGTCACCTAGTCCAACCCCGTTGCAGTGAACAGGGACATCTTCAGCTAGATCAGGTTGCTCAGAGCCCTGTCCAGCCTCACCGTGAATGTTTCTAGGGTTCTAGGGGAGGGGCCTCCACAGCATCTCTGGGCAACCTGTTCCAGTGCTTCCTCTCTGTCTCTACTGTTGTTTTGCTTTATTATTTTTATTATTATTATTACTACTACTACTACTACTATTACTATTATTCCATTATTAAACTGTTCTTAACTCATGAGTTTTCATAATTTTGCTCTTCATATTCTCTCCCCTATCCCACCGGGGGGGGAGCATGAATGAGCAGCTGTGTGGGGTTTGGTTGCCAACTGGGTTTAAACCACAACAGGGCCATATTCTCTCTTAAGCACTCAAGTGCTCCACTTTTACAGTTACTAAGAAGCATGCACTTAAGAAATCAGTGTAGTCAGCTATCTAGTGTAAATGTTTGAATGTGAACATTTCCTGTTCGCACTCTGGGTCCTTTAAAGGAGCTTAAGATCAATGTCCTCACCATATTATCAAGGACATCATGCTGTGGATAACGTGTTTCCCATTGCATTCTTGCTAACAGCCCAGCTCCAACCTCTGCACCTGCCTATGAGTGAAGCAACGCACCCCCATAGGGAGTGAACGTGGAAGGAAGCTCTGGGTGAATGCGCTGCATTTACATACACTGTGTTTTCAGGGGCAGCCATGGACTGCTTCAGATCTAACAGGGAAACAAGCTGACAGAAAACTGAGAGGAAGGAGGAGTGAAAATGTACCCTTCCTACATCTCACTGCCTGCACTTGGATCAAATACTGTAAAGGCTTTGCATTTCCTGACAGCCCTGTTGTATACAAAGGGATTTTATATGGCAAAGGATATTGATATTTGAAATTCTTGGGTAGCTTATGCAGCAGTGACGCAAGTATGTGCAGGTAATTAGAAACACTAGGCTTTTTGTTGGAAACAGCAGCTTTAATGTCACTTTTTCTGTGACAATACCCTTTATTTTATTGGTAAACCCTATGCCTTGGCTGGCTGTGCTTGTCCTACAGAAAGGAAAATTGCATTTGGTGATTTAAAAGAGGTTTTGCTGGTTTGGGGTTTTTTGTTTTGTTTTGTTTCTTGTTGGTTTGTGGTTTGTTTTGGTTTTTTTTTTTTTTTTTTTTCCTGTTAGGTATTGTAGAGAAAGACCATATCCTTTTTTATTTTCACAGGAGAGGAAGCCTGAGCTGGAGACATCCCCCCAGTAAGTGGGAGCAGGGAGCTGCTTCTTGGGTGGGTCAGCCTGAGTCTGTGCAGCACAATACGGAAGGAGGTTAGCTCCAGGCAGGCTCCCAGTTACCACAAGGACCTTTTTGATTCTTTCGTTCATGCAGCTAATTAAAGGGTGACAATCTCAAGCTGGACTTGCCACACTGGCACTTGGGCAGACCCAGTAACAGTATGTTGTAACAAAACTTTTCCGGCCATCCTTTACTCTCCCTGTATGGCCAGCAGATCTTTCCCTGACTGGTAGGATGGACCCTGGCTGGCTCAGCATGGTGGGAGGGCCTCCTCAGCCCTGCTGGGTATCAGAGGTGGCCAGAGGGACAGTGACTTATGGGGGCTGTGGAGGCAGAGCTGGTCCCCCTGAGGATTTCAGTGGGAATGCCAGGTGAACCCAGATTAATAATTTTGCATAAACTGCAGTGAAAAGGCCATGACTGCTGTGTTTGTAAATCCAGCCCAAAGGTGAAGACGTACCTAAGGCATCATTAGGAAACACAAAATTGGCAAGTGGCCCCCAGTGTGGCTGCCAATACGGTCTGCAGTGGGTCTTGTAAGTGGCCACCTCTACAGGGAAGGGAATCAGCTGTGGGTATCAGCACTGGGAATCAGGCTGCGTTACAGCCTCCCCCTCAGCACGGTATTCATGTTATGCATTATTGATTGCTGTAAGTAAACAAATACATCATCACAGAATTGGCTACAGGGATCCCTGAAAACACACAGCTACCATCAGTGGGGAGGCTGTGACTCCCCTGCTCAGGGAAAAGCAAGTGAGGGACATTGCTTGCCTCTGCTTCCTGCCCTGTGCTCCCAGAGGGGAGAGGCGATGGTGCAACCCAGCACTCCCCTTCCCCGATACCCCTCTCAGCTCTTCCCTGCCCATGAATGAGGGCCTGTGGTCACAGCAGAAACCCTAATTTAAAAAGAATATTAAGCTCAAACCAGCCCAGAGTTATGTCAGTCAGAGCATCCTAAAGAACTGTGAGAATTCACAAATTCAAAATACCATGGCAAACTGAATGGGTGGGTAAAAAGGCAACCCAGAACAGAAGTGCTGAAGTGCTTTTCTTTCGCAGCAGCAACGGTTCCTTCCCACTGAGGAAGTGATTTTAACTTCTGAAGCATCCTGGCTGAAGCGTACAGCAACACTGAATACCAAAACTCAATGTCTAGAGGAACATGTTTTTCAGATTTTATAACAGCTGCTAGGGCAAGTCAAGGTAAGTGGAAATATGCCTAGCTGAGCTCTGTTGGGCATCAATCTAGATGAAAAAATCATAATTATGTTACTATTTATCTTGAAATAGAGAACTCAGTTTTTAAAAGCAAAAGAAATAATTCATGGGATGGAGGGAAAACAAACATGTGGGTAACTTCAAGCCAAACTTTTACAGAAAGAAACCAGAAAGTGTGTATTAAAATGTGTACAAAATAATGTTTTTATCTAGCACTGACACCTGAAAAAGAACTTGATTAGAGAAATTACTTCAGTGACAGAAACCTGTCATCTTTCTACCACTTGCAAATCTCATGTTGCTTGCCTTAAAAATACAGCTACCGAAGTAAGAAGATGCTGAAGCACCTGCACTTAAATTATTCTGAGGAAAAGAGACTTTCTAGACCTTGTGTTTTGAGGGAAAATCTGTTGTGCTCATGGGGCTGTCTGTGGGGTCACACCATTATCTCAGTCATGGGACTGAGCTGACATAATGTTCCTCTTCCCTGCCCAAAAGCCGCGATTTTTTTTCAGAAGCCAGCTCAGCTCGCAAAGAGCTGCTCAAGTATAAAAGAGGGGGGAGTGATGTGTCTTGTGCTGGACGTGAGAAGAAGTGGTAAGGTGGGAATACCAAGTTATACCACACCTTGCTACATTTAAGTCTAATTGCTTCATGTTATGCATGAAGCATAACATGCTTCATGGTATCCTAGCCTTACCTAAGGTGCATTTCTAAGGTGTACTTTTATATGCCCTTTCCTATCAGGTGAGTGGTCCCTCTGCTTTTCCCATCCTGGCAAGACCTGGTTAAATCCTGCCTGCCAACGTACCTAAGAAACCAGTTTCTCTGCTTGAACAGGTTTTTTTAAAAAAAGAAGTATTTGTTCAAAATGTCTTGGACAAATGCCCTGGTTCCTGCAAAAGTGGCAAGAGTTTAGCAAGACAGAAGTGGAAATCTTTCTGCAAGAACTCTGCCAGAAAAGAGCTGTTTCCATTTGTCTGTTGGAATAAATATTTATTCATTTAACAGAGTACTTCGGAGTGGAGTGACCCTCCTTGTCTAGACATAATAAATGACCATAAAAATGAATTCAGACATGTTTGAAAGCAGGGAACATCTGTGCCCAGCTGCAACTTGCAGGTTCAGAAAAAAAAAAACAAACCACCATTCTTTATCTGGTTGGATGTAGCAAAAGTAAAATCTTGATTGTTTCCTCACACGTTATCCACAAGTTATAAGTGGATGGCTTGTGGCAGTGTTCCTTTTATAGGAGGATTTTCAGGGGTTTTGGGGAGGAGTTTGTATTTTTTTTAATACAGCATCTGTGTGTTTCCCTGCGATTGCATGTGCTTAGCAATGTTTCTACTCTGCTAAAAGTTTATGCATTATTCACTCATTAATGTATTATTTATTTATTACTCTTCAGGCAGAGTGCTAGGAGCTTTAAATTTACAGCGTACTGAGTGACAGCTAAGGCAATACAACTATTTCTTGCCTGCCAACAGTTGCCCCACAGATAAAGCACAGGCTGAACTCCCACAGATTTCCACTAGACTAATTCTGGTCTTGTTATTTCCACCACTTTTCCACTGGCACAACTCCAGCCTTTTGAAAAGCTCCTCATTATTCACATTAGTGTAAAAAAATGAAGAACATGTCTAAAAGACTGACAAATTCAGGCTCTGGGAGGCTTGGCGAGGAGAGCTAATTCCAGCATCCAGGACCCTTCACAGGGAACACAATGTCAGCAGCCTCCTCTTATTTAAATCAAAATGGCTTCAGTTTGAATTACACTCCTGGAAGCAACTTTGTTGTTTTTCTTATGAAAAAAAAATGTATTCCTCATATAACCAGATCCCAAATCAGTTGTGGCTGTAGCATTAAAATCAGTATGTGAAGTTCCAGGTAAAAATGAACCAGAAGCTTGGTAGGTTGGGGAGTGCTGGGATCCTGACACTGGTTCATTGGGTTAAGGCTTGCAGAGAGGCCCAGAGCCACCCTCCATTTGAGACTTGTCCCACCAAAACTCATGCCAGAGGTGAGGCAGTCCCTGGCTCATCCAGTTTGCTTAACTATCACGAGGCGCACGGTACTCGGTCAGTGGGTTTACCCACAAGCAAAGGATTTCAGCCTGTTGCTGGGCAATGATAGCTGAAACTCTACGCAAGCTTTATAGTAATAAGGTCTTTCCTGATCCTTTCCATTAGCTATTTTTCCTACTCCACCTGTAGGTCAGTTTGGCAATTGCGCTGTTTCAACCTGTATTTTCTATAACCAGATTACTGGCAGTAAAATATGATCCCCTGACATGGCCAGCATTAATCTTTCTACATAGGGAGGGTCCTGTGATGTAGTGAACATGTATTTTTCCTTGATGTCAACATTCATGTAATAATAACAATGCAAAGTAGCATATTTACTTACAAATGACTTCTTAAACAGATGTGTGCTCTTATCCACCTTTTTTTCTTTCAGTTTATGATCAGTCAATAGCTCTGATATGCTTTTGCCAGGCAAAGTCCAGAGATTTTGCCTGGGAATTGGGCTCCGTATGCCCATGTCTGGTCTTTAACAATTTACATATTTTACAATTACATATTTTATATGTATTTTAGTTGACAAAACACAGTATGACAGCCCTACCAAAAGACCACTCTAGTGTGAACTCATATTGCTGTAAATCAAGAGTATGGCACTATCCTACTGTTCCTTGGTCCTACTCTGACATCTTTACTAATAGCTAGTGACCTCTTTTTTTTTTTTTTCCTGAACAGATTCACCATTTTATTAAAATATAAAAAGCTCTGATTTTAGCTAAAGTCTGAAAGGATGAAGTCAGACTCCTCCTGCATACTCAGAATTGGGCTGCTGAGTAATTGTTCTCAAGGAGCCTGAGCTTATTTTCCATAGAACTTACTGGATAGTAGCAAAACATTTCTGTAAATCCTTATGGACAGAATGGGAGGGAGCAGGGAACATATTCACAGACAGTCACTCAGCAAGGGCCCAGACCTGCTGGATGGGAAATAAACCTGGGAAAAAAGATCTTACCTGCTATGTAATCCTACATACCAGGAAAATTGCCTTTGAAATAATCTAGCTCTACCACCAACACTGCAACACTGTTTGTAGGCAGAACCTAGAGTTTGCAAGGGAGTCCTTGGGAGAGTTTGTGCAAGGACAGCTGCTCAAAGCTAAATGATGTAGCAAATATAAGAGTCCATTAATGGCATCACTTCCAGGATGCTGGAGAAGGTGGATTACTCTTAGTTTTATGTGATTTCTCATTCTTAGTCTCTGTAAAGTCCAGTCTGACTGCAGAGCAAAGGAAGATTTTATTTGAAGTCCCCTGAGGCTTAACCCAAGATTCCCAGGGTTAAGTGGTTTGCAGTCTGTATGCATACACAACACAGTTAGTTATGATACAACCTGTTGTAAAATGCACAATTGAAAGCTGTTGTAACCACTGACAAAACCACTGTTATTCTGCAATATTCCAACTCTGAGTATTGCCATGAAACTTTTTTAATTAAAATGCCTTTTTGCCTGTGGGAGAACTGAGATTAGATCTGTAGCCTAGGCTGTATCTGATTAGAATTCAGCCAAATTCTCTGGATATCCAACCAACATTTAAAGTGGTTACAGCAGGCATTTCACGATTTATTCTTGTAGCTAACAATTCTTAAGTACCTACTTTTTTCAGCATTGTACAGTGCGTTTGAAGAATACTTTGACAGTTTCCCATTCTGTGGCCAGAAGTGCCACAGTCTGGCCTTTCTGAAGGATAACAGAAGTTACTCAAGGACAGATAAGGCTGACGCTGGTTTGTCTTCTCATTTTCAAAGCTGGAAACATTGCCTGGATTGATTAGTGTAGGCATTTCCAGATGTAATTTGTTCAGGCATTACCACTTACTGCAGCATCTGCATCTTCTGCCTCTAGGTCTAAATGTAGGGACAGCATTTGGCTTTCTGAGCAGAAGTCATACAGCACTTTGAAGACAGCAGTGTACCCTAGTGCAATCAATAGTGGTGAATAGATCACAGCTGCCAGACCTCTGTGGTCACATATTTCAGCAACTGATGTGGTCAAGCTCTATCCTCCTCTCCCAGGAAGTCTCTCTGTAACATGGCTTTTGGTGTCTTCCCAAGCTATTTTGCACACACACTTGAGCCTGCTATAGTAATACAAAATTGTTAATGCGGTTCTAATCAGACCAGTTAGGTCCACTCCAAGAGCCAGAAGCAATGTGATGTGAAACGCATCTGTATGCTTTCTGCAGAAAGAGTATATACACCTGTATACTGTGAAAGTTTCCATATGGTGCCACCAGAAAACATATAGAATAGTATGATTTTCAGTTCTGCTTAATCCTTTTAGGAAAGTCTATGAGGAACTTTAAGCCAATGTTTCTTTTCTCTGATGTCAATGTAAAGTGCTATAAAAAAGTTCCAGAGATGGGGAGTGGTTCAGGTTAGATACAGATCTCATATCAGCCTGGTATATCACATGGGTAACTTTATAATTGCAATGGAATAAATAATAATCATTGGCATCCTAGTGGAAAGCAAAGCATATGGAAGATGCACATGATCTGTTTTAACATTTGGTCTCAGGTATACACAGTATTAAATAACACAAAAAGCCTGGTCTTACATTTGCATCCACAGTTTCTATGTATTTGTCTTGTCCCACACAATATATAGGCAAACACATACACACACCGCTCTGAATTAAGCATGACCTTTTTGCTAGCATAACTGTAGCAGCCAGCAGTATACACATGTATGCTTGCAAAATTCTTTGGAGAAAAGCAGTCCTGCACACCAAGGTGTGCTTTTTTGCAGGATGAGGTGTTCCAACACAAGATTCCCTGGTACTGAAGG
The DNA here is from genome assembly GCF_963921805.1 of Phalacrocorax carbo. Taxonomy (NCBI): domain Eukaryota; kingdom Metazoa; phylum Chordata; class Aves; order Suliformes; family Phalacrocoracidae; genus Phalacrocorax; species Phalacrocorax carbo. Next base: position 28,351,498 of record NC_087548.1, read on the forward strand.
TTTTCTAGAAATCAGATGAAGTTCCTGAAAGGTAGCTATGAAGAATATGTGCAAATCTTCTCCCACACTTTCTTTTGGACTGTTTTATTATCTTCTGCACAAAAGAGGTTGATCTCTTCCCAGAATGAGACTAGGAGACACAAGCATAAAAGCTTTATCATCACTAGAGGACAAGAGCAGTGTAGTTATAACACCAATCCCCTTCAAAAGCAGGTAGATGAGGGTGTACATCTAAGGGCACTTTAAAAATGGATTAGTACTTCTGTTGGTTGTACTTAATAAACGGAGAAATTTTTTTCTCTACTGTACCACAAAAAAACTCCAGTTGCCAAAAGACAGTCACAAAAACATACATGTCCTTGGTTTTGGGGTTTTGCAGGCAGTGCTCTTGCATGAGCTGAAAAATGCTTCAATTCACATGTAGCTTAACTTCTTCTTGTTGGTGACACAGCTGAAGAGGCTCATGTGTTTTGTTTAGTCCATCATCTGTTTGGAATAACCTATATTTGGAAATGTATTTCCGATCCAGCCATGGAGATGGCAGAATATAAATAACTCAGCAGTTTTTTGTTATTTTAAAGCTACCACATTTAATCTGTTGAAGCTTTTCAGAGGCCCATAGTACACAAATGCAATGAAGAACTGATGTTGCAGTGCTGTTCAGGTTTTTGGGGTTTGGTTGGATTTTGTTTTGCAGAATACCAAGTTCTTGTGGAACCATAGCTTATTGTATAAATTCCCATTGGCCTTTTGGATGCACGGATCATCATACCTTGCAGCAGTATTCTTTTCACATAGAGTTAGATTAGAGTTAGACCCTTTGAGTGATAACATACCCATGCAGTGCAGTTATATAGTGAAAGGCCAGATGTCTATTTTGTGCAATTATGTACCATAAAAATATGAATCCCAGATGGTTAAATAAAGAACTTTGTCTCTTGCAACCATAGCAACTTTTACTGTCTTTTTTTAACCGTCATTTACATTTCTTTAACTTTATTAACTCTTCTGCATTTTCTTTTAATACATGTTCAATCTCTATTACAGGCACTAAAGATGAGATACACAGAGAGAGCCTTTGCAAAAGAACTAATTAAGGTAAAACAACTGTTTTCAGTATTTTGTGGGTAGTGAAGAATGATGTTCTGGCTATCATCACACCTGATATGTATTCATTGCAGAGAACAAATCTTTATTTGAATATAGTGGAGCAAAAAATGCCCCTTTATTAATCTGATGTACACGAAATAATTTTGCGTTTGTTACATGTATGATAAATATTTGGCAGATAAATTTATAAACACTTCCACGATTTATAGATTTATACTGTACACAGTCATTCTACACAGAGCATGCCCTTTCACAAGTATACAGACAGCTTTCCTCAGGGGACTTAAGTAAAACACTTGGTCAAACATTTTGAAAATCGGCAGTCTGACACTGAGGAGCATACTGGAAAGATGAGTTCACAGTTGTACCAGCTGGACTTGAAATGAAAAATTCAGAACTCCAAAAGAGAGAATTTATCAAGGCACACACATGCAAAGACATATATACAATAGTGATGACTGTAACCTGCATTACAGGAGATCAGACACAGCAGTAAAGAAAACAAAGAAAGAAACAGAGAGGTCAGGACCATTGCCAAGATCTTCTTACAGATTAGCAGATATGGAAGTAGACATGTATAAATGGGAATTCAACTTCAAAGTAGCTCATTACTGTATATACATTATGTACATGTTTCCTTGCATTAAGAAATTGAGACTGTCGGAAATGGTTATGATTTTCTTGACAACATATGCACACTAACACACCTGCACTTTTGTACACTAAAGACAGTTTGAAAAATTTTACTTCCAGTTGGCTCAGAGCAGTTGGCAATTTGAGTGGAAATTTCATAAGAAACCAGGAACAGAAAATAGCTCACAAAAAAACTAGGAAAGAATACACATTTCCCTTCTGTTGCTCAGCGTTAGAAAAAATTCACATTTTTTTTAGAAAATCAGTAACCTGACTGCCAATAAATCACAGTGAAGACAAAGAGCTCTATTTCCAGTACCTTATCTTTGATTCCTGACTTCTGCACATGTCATTACACTACAAAGGAAACTGCCCACTTAAAAAAAAACGCTAATTAATTATGTATAGTGCGTTGTCAAATATATTTGAAGACAAGTATGAGCTACAATTTACTTGTCATGATGTTATCCAGCTAAGGGTAATCCAGCAAATTTTTTGAAAGTTTTAATTGGGGTTTTTAATAAAATATTAAATAGAAAATGGCTAAAATAAGCTATCAGTTGATTCATTAGGCTTGCAGCATGCGATGATATTAAAAATCCTTTTACCCTTTGGGAAATGTTACATTCATAGGAAAAAGCCAGGCTAAAATTGTTCATGTTAAAAAGAAGGGCTAAATGAACATAATTCTCTCACACCAGCAATTCTAGCATGATAGTATACACAAACATGTATTTAATATTTTGGAAAGAGAAAGCTAAGATCCCAATCCTGCAAATTGCTTCACTGATTTAAACAGGGATCAGTTTACACACACAATACTAGTTTCACGTAACACTTTGTAGGATACTAAACCACTAGGAAGACAATAAATGCAGTCACTAGCAGCTTGGTGCATTTTTTTGTTTTTAACTATAAGTGAACTAACTTTCCTACAGCACTCATTTCATGCCCCCTCTTATTTTTGTGCAAATGTCAGTAAAAACTTTCATTTCACTAGTGAAGGCCTAATGAGATCAGTCACTGTTATCAGAAAGGATCTGGGGCAGGAAGAAACAGGAAATTGCTGTAAGGTTTGTCCACAGATCATGATGGGAGGTTGTGGTTTGTAATTTAGGTCTCCAAATATTAAGTCTCTCTTTCCTTCTAAACTATTGATTTTAATCTATGTTTACAAATTTTGAAATAGAAGATAGTATTTTCTACTGTTATTTTGAATCTGGATGCCAATTCTACTTAAAACTGTCTACTCATGGTCACAATTAGAAACTATATGCTGCAGTCTCACTGTGTATGTTTTCCTTGTGACAAGACGCACTACTTTCCAAAAGTGCTATTACGTGAGTACATGAGTATTGCTACCCTTTCATGGTCTCCTCCCAAAGGTTTTTGGTGTAGACTGGTATTCAGTTTATCAACTCATAGAACACATGGGGAAAAAAGGAATTGCTGGCTGCTTGAGTGAGTTTGTTTTAACCTTAGTATATCAGATTTCCTATAGCAAATATACATTATTAAGTCCTGTAGAAGGAATATGGTCTTCCTTCTGCTGATTTCTTAGTTCTGTAGCATGTGTGCATGTGCCCACCAGAGGAAGCAGACTGGAAAGAGTGGACATCCTGCAAAGAGGGAGGTGAAATGTAGCGGATGCCAGAGCTTTTGAAAGTTCTCTCCACCCTCACTGCTCTGTGTGCATGTGCTGCTACTTTCACCCTGGATTTGATCAAATTATAGCTGCAATTACTTTATACAGCACTAATTACTGTAGAAGATCTTTGTGGATGTTAATCATTAATTGAGAAACACCCTGGCAATGGCTCTGTTTCAGGCTGGTCAAAGATTGCTGATAAGAACAGCAGCAAACAATTGTTTAGCCACATTACTAGAACAGCACCTATGTATGCCGAAACAATGAAAAACATACAACACAGGAAGAACAGACATTTTCTCATGCGTAACACAGAAGTTCACATGTTGAGATCCACACAGAACATTTTGAAGGACTTCTAATTGAATAAGACAAAATTCATAGCTTTTAGGATTTCATGTATCTGAGAGCACTGTGTCTCCTAGTCACTGGAACTTGACCACTGCCTTTGCATGATGTGGTGTTTTTCGGTTGGCATAGTGCAGCGTGGGGGGGAAGGTTACACCTAAGTCAGAGCTCAATTTTCAGGCCGTTTCAGGAGTTCCCTTCCAATGACTGAAAGCTAATGGCCAGCTAAGATGAATCTTGGCATCCAAATAATTTTATACATTAATAAGTAAAGGTTTCTGCACAAGGAACAGAGCAGGATGTTATATGTGCTCAAAGCATAATGCGTAATGCAGAAAGTAACACAGTATCATTGAGAATGAGGTAAGAATATGGTTTCTAAGTCTTATATCCACCTGTGTTATAGGGAGGTGTGTGTGTATATATGTGTGTATACTCACCCACGCGTTTGCCTGCATATGTATATCACTTCTAACTGTGTAATGCTTCTTCTTTGCAACATACAGTATTATATAGCTGCAGGCTAGGATTTAAGGAAAACAGCTGACAAAACCAAAAGTAATTGAACCCTAGGCCTTGAAATCTTACTCTTCATGGCTTGCATTTAATTTGATTCCGCTTCATTATTTTTTTCCTGACCCTCTTCTTTTGAAGGATCACCTTTAGTTAACAGGTAAGACAGGCCTACATGAGATTCAGAAATTACTTTTATCACATAGCCAGTGGGGGACAGGCATATATTTACAATGCAGATATTAAGAGGACAGGAGACATGTATTATAGGTTAGAGAACATGCAGTATTATCAGAAAGAAATGCTAGGTGACAACTCTAGCTCTAGACAAGAAATGAAACTTTAACAACACATAAGACATCAGACCCTTGCAGAGTCCTGGGCTTATGATGAGTTATGAGTGCTGTCCATTAGCAGCAAGTAGCTTCAACTTGCTTGGTCAGGACTACTGGTGAAAACTGAGTGGCAGGTGGTAGATGACTAAAATTAGAAAGCAGGAGGCTGAGCAAAAAAGCAGATCCCTAGGATCCAACAGAAATGAGCTTAGGTGGCTAGCTGCGGAGAGAGTGATGAAAGCCAGCCTGCCAGCAATTTCTCTCTCTCACTTGCAGACTGATGTGTCTGGCTACAGCTCAGAAGCGTTGATGGCCAGAGTAGGGACAAGATCTCTACAAATCTTCTTCGTTATGTGACATTAAAATATATATTCATGAGTACCCTGGGTGGAAAGGATAACACTTTTGTGTCAGGTCATCCTCATCCAAATACTTTTCTTGTTTTAAGTAATCTTTGGTTATTGGACTGTGTACTGGTCAGAAGCAAGCAACATGTTCTAGACCTTTGTCGAGCAGGGAAGATCATTTATCCCAGAAAGCAATCGCGCCTGTATTTTTCCCCCACTTTTTTCCTAGTATTTTGGTCCTAGTAAATATAGCTTGTGTGTATGTTGTGGGAGCAGACTGCCAATAATTACTGCTTTGTTCATTTTTAGTTGGACAGGATGTACTCCAAGGGCTAGAAAGGATAGGTACATATCAGAGGCCAGCATCTATGGAGACAATTCAACCTACTATCAAATAAGAGAAGTAAACCCATCAGTCAGGCCCATTTCTGTCTTCATGTTTGTGACACGCTAGGTCACTGCATTAAAGAAAGCTTCTGAATGTGGATGATGTTCTATATAACAAACTTACACATCTACAGTAGGACTAAATATTGAAGGATCCTTCCTTTGCAGGAAGAAATAAGGTCTTCACTGCTGCAACAAAAATAAAGAATGCAGATAATGACAATGTTCAAAAAATATTTTGCATCATTTGGCTGAAATTGTCAATGTTAGAAGAAAGCAAATGAGGCTGATTTCAGCATATGTACTGGTTGTAGACTGAGTGAGGGTAAGTGAAGGTAAGGGAGATCTGCAAGTAGCATTATAAATTGGTGCTTTTTATTTAGATCAGGTTCTGAACTGAGTTCCAGATTTTCTGGCTAACATGTCTCTGCTAATTTCACATCACTACCTGATCCCTGTCTTGCCTCCAAACTGCAGGCAAAAGTCTCATGCCGTATTTCATGAACTAGCAGCTTCGGAAAGTACTAATTCAGGCAAATACCTAATATTTTACCGTGTGTTTAATGAACAAGAAGGCAGGAAATGCTGTCCCTCAGATGTGTTTTCTTCTGGAATATGATTACCAAACATGTGTTTTCTTTCAAGACTCCAGAGGAAGTGGAGTATTTCTCTTTTCACTTCTTGTGCTTTGACCCCCTTGAGTGCAAGAATTAATTTTTTAATATTCTGATTGAGATGAAATTTCAATTGCATTTCCAGGTTATTAAACAGGAAACATGACTTATAGGTTGTATAAGCATGATACAATCTTGTTTAGGTAAAGAGGTGCAACTGGATGTAAACGCCTTTCTCTGACTAATGAAGATAATTTTAAAACTCTCAATGGGGAAGAGAGCTAAAGCACAGCACACAGAAGCTGTCCATATGAGGGGATGAGGACTATATTACGTTGCTAAGAATTGGAATCAGCAGTTGTGCCTCAAGTGCACTTACATGAGGATAAGACTCCACAGTGGTAGAAAAAGAAAACAAGAACAGAAAATAACATTTCCTCCAAATGGAGCTGAGCTAGGTGCACAGACAGGAAGATTCCCCCATATGTGCACCCACAACAGAAGGAATCCAACAAGGGCCATTGAGAGGAGACCCCTCCTTGTAATGGTTTAGCCTTCTGGATAAGTAGGGAAATGTGGAGTCTGGCTGCCTTAAAAGGGTGAGATTGTGTGAAGGACTTTTGAGTTTGCTTTCCATCTTGGTTCAAAAGGGATGTCCATATTCAAAAGTTATGTGGCAATATCTTACAGAATGTTATTATGAAGTCACAAGCAAGTAAGAGCAGGAGCAGTGAGCTCCTGCTTTCTTTAAGATTGTCCCTCTGGTAAGAAAAGCAATCTGGGATTGAACGAATTAAAATGGCATGAACATGAAAAGAGAGCAGAGCTTGAGTTAGCAGTCTTATTTTTGATTAGCAGTCTTATTTTGCCCCACTTTTCTAGGATGATGAACAAAGAGTAGGCTACTGGAGCCGTCGTCTTCTACTTTTTCACCTGTGTTGAGGTTTTGTAGTGTACACTTCTGGAAGGGCACGGGCTAAAATCAAGCATAGAGGAAGAAGGCTTCCCAATATATCAGTCATTAGCAATCCCCTTCAGCACTCCAGAAGCCATGAACACCTCAGCCTGGTTCCCTTGCTGGGAGTCAGCAATCAATGCAATACATACCAAATGTTGTAGTGCATGCTTCCAACCAACATGAATACAGCCAATCAGGTTAAAATGTACAAATAATATAAGATGCTTTCAAGAAATAAGAGTCTCCTAAGTCAAGCTCAATCAGACAACTTGTAAGGAGTAAAACTAATTAAAATAAAATTTCTTTGCCAAAATGAAAACGTGGTGTCTTTTGTGGACAGTTTTCAAATCTTAAAGTAGTTAACTATTATGGTTATTACTATTCTAAATGTTGTCAGTCTTCCCTGTCTTCAGGGGCCATTGTACTTTTTGTCATTGCTGTTGTTGGGATGAGCCTTTCAGCTTTAGAGGCAAAGCACCAGACCTTATATGCTACTTCAGTTTATACTGAAAGGAATTTCCAATTAGTGGTCAGTCGGTTCAGTGAACGAAACAGACAAATAAGCAGTTTTGATTACATGTGTTTGATGGCTCTGATACACAAATGTTATCAAGTTCTCTGTGGTGTATCAGGGATCTAAACAGGCCATTAAGTGATTCTTTGTATGACATATACGTGAATAGACACAGAAAGGAAGTGCAATTCCTACTGTCCAATATTTATTAGCTGAGATTGCTTTGGAAGCTGCAAAAAGAGACACATTCACTAAAGATCAGCCAAAACACTTTGGCTTATAACGTAAGTAACATTTGTGTTCAGATCTCCATAGATTAAGTATTTCTGTTCTAGCCTGTGGATTGTATCTATCTAACTAAGTATTTATAGCTTAAAATCGCATTCACTGCTTTTGTCTTGATGAGATAAATCTTTACTGCACTCAAGCCCCCAAAACCGATTGTTCAAACAGTTTTGATGCTGGCTTGTGCACTAGTCCAAATCTGTTGAGCCAACTGGCTCACCAACTAAGGAGATTCTAGCCTGAGGTTTCGGTTAATATATTGGAAAAGTCCATGGTGTTTTTTTTTTAAACTTTGTTCACCTCTTCCATTTACTTTTTTTCCCTTTTCCTACACACTATTCTTTTTACCTTTTCCTACCTTAGAACTTTCACTCTAATCCCAGACCATGCAAGGTCCATGTAGTTGGGGATTTTGTTTGCCTTTACTAATTCCTGTTGTTGCTCTATTCCACTTCATCCAGACTTAATCACATACTTATGATTTAGGATATGGACCAGCGTTTAAACCAGCTGAATTTTACATGTAATGACATTTTAGTGTGTTAACCTTGAACTGTAGCCCTCAAAACTTGAACCTTATTTTTCTGTGGCCCATTTCCTCCACACTGGTCAGGTGGCATGAAGTGTTGGTTCTGGATGTTCTTTGGAATTACATACAGAGATGGACAGAATATACTACTTTTAAGTGGACAGTACATAGCAAGACAGTGTAATATTTTACCATTGTTGTTGAAGTTTACTCCAAACATGTACAGAGGCTTCAGATTTCAAAATAAGTTGTGCAGTAAGTACAAGGAGGTGGACACATGCTACACATGAATGGCACAGAGAATCAGGGCTCAAATATAATTCTTACTGGAAAAAACAGACTTGGAAAGATATTAAGACTATGACTAGTGGACAAAAGCCACAGATGCAAAACTAAGGACAGCATTTCTTTCTTAACATGGAACTTGTTGAAAAATAGTTCTTCCTTTTTTTTTTTTTTTTTTAACATAGTTTAGAAATTTAAAAGACAAGTTTAAGTCAGTTTTAAATATAAAATATTTCATTTCAAATATCTTGACTGTTTATATTGCAAAATAAAGACACTTCCTAAACTTTGTTTCTTACTATAACATATTTAAATTATCAATATCAAAAAAATATCCCCACTAGTTTTCCATACTTTTTTTTTTTTTTTTTTTTTGTTAAATTCAGCCACTTTTCTCAATTGTTAAAAGCAGAAAACCACATCTTGGGCTAACACTTTGGTGTTGCAATGTGCAGCACAAGCATTTGTTAATAACTGAAAAGATTTAACTTCTAGAATCAGTAAATTAAAGAGTGAAATTTAAATGTAATGAATGATCTTCTTATGTGGACTTTTGCTGACTCTTTCAATACAACTAAGATGATGACTGACACAGAATGCGGTGATAGATATTACTACCCAAGCTAAGTTCATATACACGAGCAAGCAAAAAAGTAACAACAACAACAATAATCTACCCTACTACATGATTACCTTATCTGAAAGCCTAATTTCTTTGGCAATGATTCAACCACCTAATAAATGTTGTCAGACATAATTAGAAAAAATACTGATAAATTTCCCCATATGTTTTTATACCAGATTTGTTCTTTGAAACTTGAAACTGCAGGTAGTTCATCAGCTGATAAAAGTTGCCTTAGTTCCACTGAAAGCAATGGCAATTTCTGTTATCAAAGGATATGCCCCTTTTGTCTGCTAACTTTATAGATGTATTTCTATTTCATTTTTAATGCTAACATTTGAAAGAGATCCCATAGCCTTTTGCAGAGCAGGAATGGTGGGGAACTCTTTACCGTAATCCACAACAGTCCACAGCATACAGCTTAGGAGGAATATATTTACTATCATTTACTCTCCATCCTTGCACTTGGTCTAATAAAGACATTACCACTCCCTGCAGCCTTGCCATGGCTTGTTTCTTAATGGCCTTTCAGAGAGATATTTGAAAGTGTTAAATGGTGAGATATCTCTAAAACTATTAAAAATCAGGTGAGAAAATGGTTATATAAAGAAGTGTATCAACTGTGAAAATAATGAAGGTGGTTTTTATTATTGCTTTTCTTTGTTTTGATATAATTTTTAAAAAATCTTTTGAGATGTTTTCATTACATTATACTCTATATTGAAATTATTACATGACTAAATTTACTAAGTGGCATTCTACAGCCACATATTTTTATAACCGTTCTGTGACAAAGAAAAATGTATGAGAAATGTAAATACCAAACAAACCTTTCTGAAAGCATCTTACTTTTCAGATAGTTCACTGGCCCGATTCTTCCTTTATTCATACTTAAAACAACATAAATATGTGCATTGATTTACTCCCAGATTAAAATGGCAAAAATATTACAGATGCCATGAGTGAGAAGAAAACTAAATTCTTCTGGGAGGTCAGCAGCAAAGAGCCAAAGTGCTTATTTTGTTATTCGCTTTGCTGCTCACCCATATGGGCTTTTCATCTCCCTGCAGTAGCTGTTGCCTTCTCCTCAGCAAATATAGGGTGTAGCTGGTAATTTTTACTTTAGATTGAATCTACCTAAAAAGGTTTCCCAAGAAATAGGCATTGCCACAAGTTTTTACCTTCTAAGCACAGCTGCAGAAGGTCAGTATTCTCACTACTGATGCAGACTGTAGTGTTTCCCAATTAATGCTGCATGCATTGATACATGTAATATTAACATTCTCTGCACCAATATTGCTAAGTAATTGACTTGCATGTCTGTAATATCACAAAAGCTCACAATGCCAAGGCCAAATTTAGCATGTATTTTTATATAATACGACTGCTTGCATTTTAAATATCTAATTATCAGTATGTTTTTTATGTTCCTGGACATGTCAGTGAAAATGTTTTAAGAGGTAGCTTTGCAGTTTGAAGTTAAGTGGTTTTGAATAGCAATGTATGCAAGCAAACAAAAGTAAAATTTAAAACTTTCATACAGAGGTTTCTAAATCTCTGCCACTCCAAAGTATCTTTTGAGTTTGATTTCTGACATCTGAGCACACTACTAAGTGTTGAGAATCTGAAGCCTTTGCACCATCAGTCGGGAGAGTTGACATTTGTACGAAGGAGGAAATAAATAGTAAATGGCTTTTTCCAGTTACATCAACACCTGGGTTCTTGTGTCAGGAAGCCGAAGTCCTACCAGACCTCCACATACTAGAACAGTAGAAGCAAGGAGAATAGGGATTGCCTTGGTGATACCAACAAGGGAACCGAATATTAAGTTTCCAAGTACAGCTGCTGCTTTGCACAGAGCGTTCAAAAAGCCAAAGCCTGTTGCCCTAGAAGAAAAAAAAAGAAAGTTAAAAAATGGGTGAAAGAGGAAAGCCTTTGAGACAAATCGTCAGTGGGAATAAATCAGTATAGCCCCAATATCTTAAATCAAATTTATGTCAACAAGGTTTCTGTGCTTGTTTTTATAATATGAAATCAAAGCTCAGATGCTCAGATGCTATAGCATTTTATTGAGACAAAATCATTCTGCTGCCTCAGGGACGAAAATGTGAAATGAATGACTGAATAGGTAACTTTACACCACTACAGTAGTACAAAGGACTTGCAAATCAAAATTCAGTAACACTTAAAATGCCAGATTGGGAGACAGGAGGTGGGAAATCTTCTGAGAGCTACTTGGTGATTTGGGAAAGAAGTCACCAGAATAAAAGGATGATCATCTTGGGGTACTGAATAGAACTGGATTTCTTACAGGTGGCATACATGTTCAACCAGTGATTTTTCAAAAGGCTAATAAGACTTCCAATAAAAACAAATGCTTGTCTCTTAGAGCTAAAGGGAATAGGGCATAAACACACACACACACACAGATGCTTGGTGCAGAAGAGATATCTGAGGAACTTTGGAAAAAAAGGGAAAGGAAATAGATTGCCAATAGGAAGTATGATTGGGCAACTCAGAGGGGCTTTTGCATTGCAGTGGTGTGGTTTTAGTAGTCTGGATTAAGTATTTTAGATGTTTGGCAACCCATATATAGATGCATGCAAACTGCAATCATTTTAACAAATTCTGTTTTGACATGACTATATGATACATAGTAGCAGGAATAAACTTCTCCTACCAAAAGTGTCCTAGCCAAAATATCTGTATGATAGTAGAATCTCTAACATTTCTCAAATCTCTTAGAAGTGAAAGAGAGGACTATGCAAAGCTCACAGTGTGCTCACTGGGATAAAAAAATAAGAAACTTCTTTTCAGAATAGAATGTTTCTTTTTCGTTAATATGAAATACTGCCGTCAGAAGGAAAAAGCCCCCAGTATAAAAAGGAGGGATTAACAGAAATGCTAATGGTCTGAGTGACTAAAAATAGCCCTAGTTACTGTACTGAGGTGCATGTGAAGGAAAGGAAGAAGTCATGTGCTCAAATGCAGCCTGAATTCCTAGGAGGTAAGTTTGAGAAACTTCTACTGCAGCTCCTAAAGGGCAGCCCAGATCAACTTGAAGTAAGCAGACTTGATCCCAGCTGACAGCAAGGATATAAACTCTCAATGTTCTTCACAGAACCGTTTTGGTTATTTTTAAAATTTTTATAGAGGAGACCATGGTATCAAGAGAGAAGAGATCCTCTCCCTCAAACAGCCAATGGACATGGCCACAGCTCAGAGTGTCACTAGTTCACAGAATTGTAGAATCTTAGACTTAAGGCTGGAAAAGACCTCTAGGATCATCAAGTCCAACCAACAACCCAACACTACCATGTCTCCTAAACCATGCCATGAAGTGCTGCTTTTACATGTCTTTTAAATACCTCCAGGGATGGTGACTCCACCACCTCTCTGGGAAGCCTGTTCCAATGCCTGACCACTATTTCAGTAAAGAAGTTTTTCCTAATATCCAATCTAAGCCACCCCTGATGCAGCTTGAAGCCATTTCCTCTCATGCTGTCATGAGTAACTTGGGAGAAGAGACCAACACTCACCTCACTACAACCTCCTTTCAGGTAGTGGTAGAGAGTGATAAGGTCTCCCCTCAGACTCCTCCAGGCTAAACAACTCCAGTTCCCTCAGCCTCTCCTCATAAGACCTGCTCTCCAGACCCTTCACCAGCTTCATCATCGTCAATGTCCTTCTTGTAGTGAGGGCCCCAAAACCGAAAACAGTACTCGAGGTGCATCCTCACCAGTGCCGAGTACAGGGGCACGATCACTTCCCTGCTCCTCCTGGACTCATTATTCCTGATACAAGCCAGGATGCCATTGGTCTTCTTGGCCGCCTGGGCACACTGCTGGCTCATGTTCAGCCGACTGTCAACCAACACCCCCACGTCCTTCTCTGCTAGGCAGCTCTCCAGCCACTCTTCCCCAGGCCTGTAGCATTGCATGAGGTTGTTGTGACCCAAGTGCAGGACCCTGCACTTGACCTCATACACTTGGCCTCGGCCCATCGACCCATCTCTTCTGCCTTTTTGTGACTCTGGCTGCTGGATCTCAATAGTGTTAATCAGTCAGCCTTTGATGCCCTATATCCAATTCTTATACTGGGGGAGAGGTAAAAACTTCTATCTGGTATAGCTGACCAGGATACGGGGAGTTTCAGCACTGACCGTGCCCTGACTACCTGACATACGGTGCTTCAGAATTATACCAGTCCTGGTATATTTGAGGATTTGCACCAAAAGAATGATGAAGGCGGTCTAGATCCTTCTGGCATATTTCTAAATCACTGTGGTTTGCTCTGAGAAGCAGAACTCTAGATAATGTTCAGAGTCAACTCCAGAAGCTGAACAAGATTCAGAAATGTGCTAATTTGAAGTAATGGTATTTTGACTGTCAAATTCTTAAATCCCTTAAAATGATGTTTGCAGATTGAATTAAGACATAGAAGAGACTAGTTAATACACCCTCAAAAAGTTTTTTCTTTTTCCATTAACATTAAATATTCAGTTGTCCATGGTTGCAGACCAAAGTCAAACCTCTTTGCCTAAAACATTATTGAAGTAAAATCAGAAGAGTTGATACTGTTCCAGTGTCAGCTCTGTGTAGTACATGCCTTTTCTGACCCCAGGAAAAGACAGAAGTTAGTCTCTTTTGCTAGGTAATGATAATAATGGTAAATTTATTATTAGTTTGGCTATATGTCTCTTGCAATTAACAGCAGAGTTTGGTCTCTTTAAAATACCTGCAATTTAGCAAAGTAATTATTATTTTCTCTGAAGTAACCATAATTCCCCTTTGTGCAAAACATGGCACCCATTGAGATACTGCATTACCACAAATATCAGCAATATCTAAGGAAAGAAAGACAGGTCATTCTGATGGCAGAACAGAGACTACCCAGAAACACTGCGAATAAAACAGCAGAAGAGACTCAGATATGCCTCCTGGATATTCAAAGCCCTTATGTGCTTTTTTCCCCCCTACATTTGATTAAATGTGCAGTACTTTTACACGCTACTTATTGCCAAGAAAAACTAAACATGCACATCCTGGAAATAACCATCTCCAAAGTGACATGATCTGCTGGTCAACAGTGCAGTCCAGTGAGGGCTGCCTGAGTTCAGATAAGGAAACTCTGGATGTCTCTTTTGTGAAGCTTTCTGACAGAGAGACAGTTGTAGCAGCTCTTTGAAGATGCCTTTGTCAGAGGAGAAATAAGAAAGCTAAAACTTGCCCATTTTAAGGAAATCTGTTGGAGGAATCAGACCAAAGGGGGAGTGAGAAATGCACTGAAGGAAGCAACGAAGAACCACCCTACTGGAGTAATCTTTCAAAGCCTATAAGAAGACGATCAAATCTCTACCACAGGAACATCTGTACTACAAAGGAAGATAAAGTGGAGCATCAGAAGAATATCTGGAGGAAGCTGGCCAGAATGCGGAGAGGCTCCTGAGAGGGAAGGAGCTCTAGACACATCTTCTAGGGTGAATGAGAGTGTGAATAGAAAGGAGGAGCATCAAGAGGAAAGACTGTGGTAAAATAGGCTTTATTGCAAACAGGTACGAAGAGGTTAAAGAGAACACAGCCAGCCTGGAAAACAGAGTTTATGTGATAGAATAACGGGCTGAAGCTATTTTGAAAAAGACAGGGAAAGAAGGAGAGGAAAAGAGTCAGAATTGTTCTAATTTCAGCCTCTTTTATGCACAGAAAATATTTCTAAAGTTATGGTGGTGACTGGTTGTTATCAGTGTCTGCACATGTAAATACAATTTCTTCAGCTGCCAGTACTGATGTAAAACCAAACTTGCCCCCAAATAACAGTAACAGGCAAAAAACAGTGTTCACATAGAGAAAACAGACAGTTAGTCATCAACAGCCTCAGTATATTCAGACAGATACCAGAAATCCCCAAAGAACACATAAATCTAGCTAAAGCAAATTTGGACAGATACAGGCAGGAAATCTTTGGAAAGGCAATAGCCCAAAACATATGGGGATGCTTTACTTAGATTCAGTGTTGTTTTATACCCTTATAAAGGTAAGCTGTTTCACAGATGCTATTTGCTTATATTAACTAGTTATAAGGTGGGTCTGAACATAAATTTCTGAGCAATTTGGACCACTCCTTTTCACGTGCTGGACTCTACAGATAGCACCTTCGGGGCTGCCACTGCAATCTAGATCTGTTATAGACTACATACCCAAGATTGCCTTATTAATTTTTAAAGTAATTTTGGATTACAATATCTCTCATATCTGATCAAAATCAAGGTAATTCGTTGGCACTGAAAAACCAGTTCTGCTATGTAAAATGGACTTACTCAATTTTTCCAGTTGTAAGGGGTTGTTTTTAGACTAATCCCATTAATGTTACCAAATTACAAACAAAGAAAAGTAAGACAAAGTAAGACCATTTTCATAGCCTTTGGCTGTCCTGATGATACAAAATGAACAACTCAGCAGAATTTCAGTCTTTTGATCTTTAAGCTGTTTTCAGGCATGTCCTTTTGCCTAACATATGCACATCATTGGCAGGAACAGTAAGATTTTTACAGGCTTAAGTAAAATGTTGTTGCAACCTGTACCTGAAAAGCATTGCCACTGTCCAACCTGCTGACTTCATATCCTTTAACTTCAATACTATATTTGAATGTGAACTTCTTGTCTACTAGTAGTCAGTATGAAGTCATTGAGCAAATTGTTGAGCTCTAGGGGTAGCAAATTCAGACTTCCTGGTTTTTAAACATCTTTCTTAGAACAGTGTTTATGATTCAAATATGCTAAAAATTGTATTAATTCATGCCTTTATGACAAATTCTACTGAATCCAGGGGATTAAAAGCAGCAGACAGTAAATATGCTGCAATTCAAACATATATGTGCATAGTCTTTTCTTGCAGCACTAGTATAGTCTTTGCTACAATGTTTGAGGAAAGTGCTAGAGTACACAGAAAGTCTGCAAATGATCAAAGATATGTGATGTGTCATCTCAGCAGCATGAATGAATTAAGTGAAAAATACCAAAGGCATAAGGCCATTACCAAACACACCAATTTCCGTTATGTTGATCAGTTACTGGGCAAAGCACTGGCACAAATATGTCTTTTTGACTCCGTGAGCAAACCTTATTACTAGTCAAGGGTGTTCAGTAGCAAGAAACCCTTGTCCAGCTACAGAATGTCAATAAATCCTTCAGGCACATCAGTAATAACATTGGTGAATCAATTTGGGATTGCCTTGAAAAAAAAAGTTACAGATTTTGACACTGATAGGAGGAAAATGCAAAAGTCCTATAAAAATGCCAGGTCTGAGAGAAAGTTGGATAGTAGAGGAAAGGAATTTTTCCCAATGACTTTTACTTCTCTTGCTGGGAAAGCTGTGACAAAGAAAAACGCTTAGCTTCCTTTCACCCAAGCCCCCCACAAAAATGGCAAGAGTCCAAACAGTTAAAAATAGAGGGATTATCCAAGCCTTTAGATTAGAAGAGCTTGTTTCCTGGTTGCCACGTATGCTCCTTCTTAGACCAGGTACTTATATTCCTACATAAACTACTTCAGGCCCACTTTTTCATTGCTGATAGAGCACCTAAAAACATCATTGTTCTGCAGTGGAATGCTACTAAATGTGTCGCACAGATATTTGATAACCTTCTTGCCAGAGCTAGTGCTAAGCCTCACCAACACTTTACAAAGAACTCTGAATATCACTTTTGTGGGTGTTGTTAATATGCAAAGCTATGAAAACAGAGTTTATGAATGTACTATGGGGAATTTTTTAATGTCCAGACCTTTAAGATCTTTTAAAAAATTAGTACAAAGATGCATATTATAGCCTGGCTAATTAGAGCACTCAGTGTGAAAATAGAACTGCGGAATTTACCTTCCTGCCTTGGACTACTGCCTAAGGCATTGCATAGTTTTGGCACGTGATTCCTTAAAAACATTAACATGAAATTTCAGCAAAATTCTATTGAACCACATCCACAGGATGGCAGTAGAAAATAGCTGTCAGGAATTCTACTGTAAGTCAAAAACTGCTGTCATGACTCAAAAGAATAGAAAACTTCTCTTCTGACAGCTACAACATAAAAAGTTGGACTTAAGATACACTCTGAATAATGTTTATTACTCTGGGGATAGATTCTCAGTGCTCAAGAAGAGAAAAAGGTAAATATAACGAACAGAAAATAGGTGGCTTATTTCTTCACTATGACCAAACCCTTATGAACTTATTTCTGAGGTAATAAAAAAAGGCAAAACAAGATGACTTCATTTTATAGCACACCTTGAATTCTAAATATTCCTGGCCAAGATTCAAACCAAGATGTCTGGCACCTGTGGTAAAACTGATGAATTGTAGTTTATCTGATGCAATCTGACCTTGATTTATTCTGCAGGAGATTACTTATTTCTATTCCACTTTTTGATTAGGTTTGGCTAATTTGTTGTGTCCACTCCTTGATGAAAATCTTGACTTATAAAATTGGTGCTTCCCAAGTTAGTTCACAAAAAGATATTTATCATTTATTTGAAAGTAACAAATGCATTTTAAAGTCACAAAAGTCTCCTAAATGTTAGTTCTTCAGAGAATTTTAACTTTCTTCCATTCATATTTATATTACAGGCAGGGCTAGGAAACTGTGCAATGTTATTGCAAGCCCCTTGGGCATACACATTACAACACAAGCCATAATTACCTCATCGCACAGTATTTTTTCCCCCGCATCGCTCTGCCAATGCACGGAACAAAGAGAGCTTGAGGGGTAAAACGTAAACATAGCAAAGAAAACTTGGTTTCCCTCATGTGCTGCAGAATTTGGAAGCTGCACTGTGAATGAGGCTGGGGACTGCAAGATGAGAAAGCAGTCTCATGGTTAGGTAGTTGAGTGCTCTCAGGAGAAAGTATAGACTCCATGCCCCTCCTGCAGATTTTGTACATGATGCAAGCAAGTCACTTAAAGCTAACTAAACAGTCATTAAATATGCATTTCATATTTTCTGGGTGCATGCTTAGCACCTTCAGGTTTGTGTTGCTGAAGTGCTGAGCACTTACAGCTGCAGTGAACTTATGCTTTCAGCCCATTCCCTCTTCTAAAATGCTCGGTGACTGGGATTGTTGGTACAGCACATGTCAAATTTGGCTCCTAAAATCAGTTTTAGCAATATAATTTTCCTCTGTGCCTCAATTTCTACATCACCTCTTTTCAAAACAGTGTTTGAAAAATGTGGAAAGTTTATGAAAGAGTAAGAAAGCACACTAGGAAACCCAAAAATGTTTGCAAGACATTTAATATCACTCATTCAAAGCAGAGCTTCCATGGCTATGGAGTAGTTTGGTTTGGACCTCAAGAGGGTCGCGACCAACCAAAGACTTCTCAGAACTTGCTGACTGCTGAGCGGTCCAGAATAGCATAGGCCATTAAGAAGATAAGGCAAAAAGACAAGAGAAAAGATGAGGCAAAAGGTGAGTTAATACAAGTTATTTACATTGTGGTGCTGGATTAAACAACTTGCTTATTAGAAATCAGCTAGTTTATAGCTAGTCATCATGAATGTCCTTTACAATTTTTGTATTGAAAAGTATAAAAATTATCGAATGATTATTCATTACCACCAAGTGCGACATCTGGAAGACAGAAACCTACCTACAGCTAGCAGTAGTCACGTATCTTCACCTTTTAACACAACTTCATCATCTATCTGAGAACCACTTTAAATCTATAGTGTCTAGCATCTTATGTTTTAACAGTTGTGCATATCAACTGAGATTTTATAAAGACTATGCAGGCAAAAGCTATGCTAAATGGCATAAAATTTGAAAGTAGCCATCAAGAAATTAAAACAAACTACTAATTACCTGAAGTCCAGGTATTAGTAAGTGAAAGTATAAAGAGGTAGATGAGTGCGAATGCATTCATAATCCAGATCTGTTAAGATTTTGAAGGAACCTTAACTTTGCCCTGTGGGCAGCTGATGAAGAGAAAACTGAAATATGTGCCATGTATCATATACACTGCACTTTTCCAAATTGCTCACCACACCCCTACCTGGCAAAAAGCCAGTATGATCCCTAAATAACCTGGAGTACGATTTATGAAACACCTTTTGTACTTCTTTGCATGACGCTGGCAAAACCCCAGCAGTTTGGCAACTGGCTGGTCTCCAGGAGGAGTCATGCAGGAGGAAAAGGAGGCGCTGCCTAGCCTGGTGTCTTGTGCATGGTAGCATGAACTAGCCTCCTTCCACACACTTTTTCTCTAGCCCAACATACAGCTGCACTTTGCTGCTTGTTTGTGGTCATTTCACTGGTTGGGAGTAGGAAAAAATGTACATATTGGAACAGTAAAATAGTGACAGAATGCACAAAGTTGTGCCTAGACTGCCTTTTAAAGGGAAACTGGAAGCCAGTTCCAGGTCCAGATTCACTCTGGATGCAGCTTTAAAGTGAAAGAGGACATCTCTTAAGCATGAAGAACCCCATATGCAAAAACAGGTCAGGCAGCTTTGTGTACCATATATGGCTGGAAAGGGTGTCCAGCCCTACAGCTACTTGTAGAACCTGGATATTCTTGGCAAACTGTGGCAAGTTGTGCCGGGCTATGGAGACCAGATCTTTCCTTCCCTCTTAGAAGGAAAGACCGGACCGTCGGAGGTGGGGAATGGTGGTTGTTAAACTGTAGCTGGTCTAGATTAAAAAAAGTAGTCAGGGAAAAAAGTGTGGGAAAGAAGTTATCTGAGTGCCTGCAGGTATTACTTTTCAAATGGTTCTATGAAAGATAAAGAAGCTTTGCCCAAGCCTATAAAAAAAAAACCCAAACAACATATCTGGGAAGTGACTTCTAGAATTGCTTGTTTCCTTATAACCCAGCTGGCAATAACTGGCAGTGATGGTTCCATTGCTTTTGGAAGTTTGGAGAAAAAAATCTCATCTACGCTGTATATCAGCAATGTCTTTCCCAGCACAGGTAGATTCTGCCTTTCAGCCTTTTTATATCAATAATATAAAGTGATAAGTTTTCTATCTGAGTTGTTGCAAAAAACCCCAACAACCCAGCTGCAAGTAAATTTCTGAGGTGGAATTCCAGACAGCTATTATTGCACACATAAGCTTTTTAAAAAAAGAAAAAATGGGGAAGAATTTGCTGCAATCCCAAAGCTAGCAGAAATTATTAAAAACAACTATTAGCTACAAATACAGATGCTCTAGAATGGAGTTACATTCTTTTCATTATTCCTAGTAATGATGATTCGTTTTGCTTCCATTAACATCAACAGCTTTTCCAATTATTTTCCTTTACTTCATGTTAAGAAAATATTTGCGGCTGCTACATTCAGGAATACAAAAAGACAGCTATTTCTAAAGGATATTTATTAGAATTATATCATAGAGTTTATATGATTGAATAATTCTTGCCAGAAGAGCAATTTCCTGAGGTGTAATAAAACCAGTAGTGCTTTGGATTAAAGTAGCCTAGTATGGTTATTCGATACAACCACAACAGTGGACACCAATTTCTTGTGTGAAGAAGCATATATTTTTAAAATGCCAATGAAAAGAAAACAGAGAAGCCAGCTAGAGTCTTCATCCCCTGATGGACAATATTAAAACCAGATGCACCTCCGTCCAAAAACTTAGACTTGCCAGCAAGGCACCACACATTTATAAACTGGAAATATTTTTCACCATATTTGAAACTTCTAGTGAATGACATAATGAGTAGCACTGTGACATGAGAAAAGACACACTGTCCTTTGGCAGGAGTCTAGACAATTTTGCCTAAAACTTTTTTAAGGAGGGGAGGGGAAGAAATATCACAGTCTATTCAAGAAAATGCAGCTTTTATGTTTTTACACTCTGCATACAACAGCATATGACTTGACTGTTCTTCCTTCAGACCATTAAGTGACATAACATCAGCATTAAAAAGTACCCTGTATCTGAAAAAAAGCCCATGTCACCTAGCAGAAATGCTTGCAGGATATGAAAGGTGTCCTGAGCTTTCCTGCACAAGCCATGAAGGGTCAGGAGCAGTGCCTGAGATATTTTTATATCCACTTAATGCTGAATATGTACACTGCTAGCAAACCTGCATACAAATTTCTAGCAGACTGATTAATAGCTCAGCATGGTTCAAGCGCACAATCTCTTCCAGAAAATGCTGTTCAGCTCCAGACAGTGATTTTTATTATTATCCCCACCATTTCGCAGCCAATAGACAAACGCAGCTATATTGCTATTTTGGACCAGCTACTCCCTTCACAGCCAGTGGCACTAGGGGAAACCCAGGAATATTTCATTACTGTTTTCAGAAATACTACTCATTAGCTGTGTTTTAAATGAGAGTAGCAGTTAGACCTTCTTTTTTAGTATGAAACTACATTTGTGGTATTTTCCTGATTAGGTGATATTTGATGCAAAATACATACCAAATAGGTCAAAAAATATCTTTTTTCCCCTTGCTATTCATAAGACAAGCTATTTGTTCAGCTCACTCAAAACATCACTGTCGCGGTAAAGCTCATACGTAACCATTTCTATTTACCATTTCTGCTGGTACATAGAGATAGTGTCAGTGAGATTAGGGGAGGTCTATCTGCACATACCTTCTGTCTGTAGGATACAGCTCCACAGTAATGACATCCAGAGAGTTCCACGCTGAGATGGTGAGGCCATTGTAGAGGCACAGCATACCTATCATCATGGATTCACTGGTCCCAAACCAGAGAAAAAAACAGCTGATGCCAGAGAGAACCATGGAACCACCTAGGTACGAGAAAGGTGAAATGAACACAAAGAGGACCTGTATTTAAAGAATGGTCTTTGTTTGTTTTGTCTAGTGTTTCTATTCACTTAGTGTAGCTAAATAGCTGACCCATATATCTGTGTTAAAAACTAGAGCAACCTCTTCTACTTGTTAAGGCCAGCCAGGCAGACCAATGTTATAAGGGGCTCATAGGAAAAAACATGTAACTCCTCAAATATTAGGATATATCATAAAGTATTAAGCTGGAACCCCCTCTGAAGTCCCAAAGGAAGCTGCCCAGGGAAAATAACCCCCATTCTTCCTTCTTCATCATCTTCTACAATTACATGAAACTCATTCATATATTGTAGCAATAAAAACACTGAGTGGAAATCACTTTTATATATTCTCCTAGAAGACTAACACAATGAACTACCACTTAGTTATTTAAGTAAATTGAAAACAGATCTGTCATTGAAGATAATCCACAGGAGATATCTTTCAGCTGTGTTACTTTGCAAAATAGATAACAGACAAAGGACTGTAGAGTCTTCTGAGAAGCTGCTCTACTAGCTGAGGGTCACCTGTGCACATCTTGCTTTCCTTTCAGCTGGAGCAAAGACAAGCCAGTGGCCAGCACTCTCCAAAATCTCATCCCAAGTGCCTAAATAATGGTCTTGTAATATCAGCGTAGAAGAGTAATGACTGATAATGTGGCCTGGCAGAGCTGGTTACAGAACCCTTTGTTCCTAGAGTTTCTAAATTGGGGGCTTTTTAAAATGGCACTTATGATGCTGCATAAGCAAAGCATATGCAGAAGGGATGTTTCACATCTCTCTGAACCAAATCCTTTAAAAAGTGAACATGTTACTTTATCAGGAGAGCTTTAGGTTCTGGTGTTGTTTCCCATTTTAAAGTGATGCCCCTACCTAGCATCGTTAACCGTCCAATTCTATCCATCAGGAGAGCGGACACAATATTCCCCGGTAACACTGCCAAAGTTCCCAGGAAATTAACAAAGTAAATCCAGTAGGCACTGTAGTCATCATCGAAAGAAATCTGGCATCCTGTCCTGATGTGGAAAAACGTGCAATTTATCAGTTCACTGTCAACAAATTTATATTGCTCGAGATCTGTGGAAAGAAGAAAAAGAAACATTTCAGCTAACAGCTGACTCCATGTGCAGCTTTTGATTAAAAACATTTCAAGTTTAGGCAACTTTAATGACAACTCAGAGATTTCACTGCTTCATATAATGGGACTAGTTATTGCTGTTAATTTTGATACCTTTTTATCTTAATAGAAAAATATGCAAAGCTCACGAAAAAGAGCAAACTAAAGCCTGGAATTAGTCAAGTTATATTAACGTATTTCAGCTCTGCTTGGACTGTATTTGGTTAAGGCCTTTCAGCACCTTGCATAAAATACACTGGCTATCTCTATCTGCAAACTTCTATCACTCCATCTTGCTCAATATCAGACCTTCTATTTCCACACCAGACAGCCTTTCAGATGAGACTGCTGATCATACTCGGTGATTTGACTTCCTTTAAAGCAAAATGTTCCTACAGTATTCAGATTAAACTAATTCTCACTTCTGAGAAGACCTAATGGTTTTCAGCTCAAGCACAGATGACTTACTACATACAACTGTTCAGACTATTCTTCCTCCAGCAATATTTCAGAGATCTCTCCCTATACTTCCACTTTCTTTCTGTCCCTTACAACCCTGAATCAGGAATACCTTCTTTCCACACAAAGTTGGGCGTTGCTTGCTCTGAAACTAACTCTTACTGTTATGATTGCTGGAGTTACAGGAAAGTGATAAGTGCCCCATCTTTCCAATAAGATTAGTTGGCCATGTTCTACTTTCAGTTATGTTTTATTAAACGGAAAAAAAAAAAAAAAGAGTCCTCTGTTTAAAAATATGAAAGTACGCATTCCTATTTTTGTTAGAATAATTAGGAGAGTGGAAATTATTATAGATTAGGTAGCTTGAATCCTGAACTCAGATTCCCATGCCACAGCAAGCACAATGAACAAAATACTTCACCACTCCCCTTTAGACTAAATAAAATACACTATTTAAAGCTACCAGTAAAGCAGTAAATATGTTTTCTCCTCTTCAGGCTGAATGTCTTCAGAGAAGATTAAAATCAATGAGATGTTTATTATCTGAGTCAATATTACCTGCAGTATCTCTAGTATGGGTATGATCCTTTCACTTTTCTGTTATAACATTACGGAGCTCTGTTGTTTTTTATAGCTTTTTATTCCCTACAAGAGGGCTTCTAGTACATCTTATTAGAAATCCGGAAATCATAAACATAAGATGAGAACAAGCAGCTAAACAATGGATGTTCAGGGTTTTTTCTCGTAATACCTGTGTTGTAGAAGGTGGTATTCACGAAAGTACAGTTCCTGAAGTATGTGTTCAGTGAAGTAATGTCTTCAAACACACAGTTCTTAAAAAGTGAATCTTCAAAGGTTACCGATTTAAACTTCATCATAATAAACCTGCCCAACACAAATACTTTCTGTCAGTCTACCTTCATAGGTTAGAAAGAGCAAGAGGTCAAGCTGATGCAGCTATACGGGTCTAAAAAATTTCAACCCCAGAAACAGTGATTCTGTTAAGGCATTCTGGAGGTGTAATTAATGATTAGCTGATTCTAGAATATTGTTCTTCAGAAAAAGCATTAATGAGGCAAATATCTCCACATAGCTACTGGCCACAACTGGTAATACAATTTCTTGGATAATATTTCTGTTGTTACTTGCCCTTAACCATCAACCAAAAACAATATTATGACCCTCATGGAATAGCCTTGTAAAATCACTATTACTTGTAATTTGACATTACAGTCATGCTCCAGAAACTCAGTCTCTTGGAACAAACAAGCACCTGCTGGTACCAACAAGCTGGAAATAAAAAATTTTAAAAGAACTTTTATTTCTCTTGATGAACACACTGGGCACCATGTCAGGCCCAAATGGAAAACATACTGGTCCAAGTGTTAAAAAATTGTTTTGCAAAATAATTTAACATGAACACAACATTTACATTGCCATTTATACAGTTAGATATCTAACTGGAAGTATGTGTTTATCCTGTGTCTGTGGATGCAATTGCAATTACTGCATATATAAAACATAAAATCAAGTAATTAACAGAAAAAGTCAATGACAAAGTGTATTACTAGCAGTAACTTTCTACATAAATGTTACTAGATTAAAACAATGCTGTAAGCCTTTTTTTAGTATAATTCAACCAAATAACATCATTACGCTAACAAAAAAAACCCCACAGATTAGCAATACATCATTATTTTTGTGATGTCTTTTACCTCACATGAAGCTGTGGAAAAAGCTACAACTAAAAAAGGGCAATTTTGCTGTCACACTTCACCCAAAGTGTCAAAAGTTTGAAAAGCAGTGCTTTAATTGTTATATGGCAGTAAGAAGTGTTAAACTGGCAAAGACTGCAGGACCTGGCTCTACTCAAACTAAACCTGTTGTGACTAGCTAAGTATTTTTCTTAATGCAAGACTAAAAGCAGGACGAGGAACACATGAAATATGTTACCTATGAAATAATAGGAATAAAACTCTCTCACCAATTAAGTTGTTGGAATCACACCTTTGTGAAAAAGGAGAGCAAAAGGTAACTGTGTTTATCAGAGGAGAGGACCTACTAGCTAATGAATTCTATTTGTGTATTGGTCAGAAGAACGGTGTTTTCAGCCTGTTAGTTTTAGTTACTATATCATTTATAATTTGTGACAGACTCCGATTAAAATCAGGCTGGTGTTCAGTGTCAAATCATTATGTAGCCTAATTCCAGAGGAGAACAAAGAAAGTTTAGCAATTGGATTAGTCAGTTGGAACCAAAATGACAGACTACATGTCCTACATTCTTCTGATGCACTTTTTACCTTTAGACAGGAAACATGTTGTGACTATATTAAAATTGGTGTTGCAATGATTCAAATTAAAATCCAAGAGAAATGTAATGAAGTAAAAAAGTCAAATATTGATGGATTTTCTAGATAACAAAGAACATGAAGGAAACACTGAGACTGAGGGTGAGTGAAGGATTGAAACGTTTGTGGAGGAAGAATATCAAATGAGTTCATACTTCTGTGGAAAATATTTTGTGAATCTCAAATAACTGTCAGAGACCTATTAAATTTCCACATTTGAAAGAGTAAATCGGTGTTTTAGAGTAGATTCATCTTAGATTTAGTGTTTTACAAGAATTTTCAGTTTGAATTTATAAGACCTAGGTTGACAGAGTGCTGTCAGTTACTGACAGTAAATGGTTCCTTGCTTTTAGGAGAACATCTACCTGCTGGAAAGGAGCAGAACTGGGAAGCTATGGCTAGTTTAAAAATGAGATAACTGCTTTTTTTTTTTGTTTCTGCAATGCATTAACCTTTAACGGTGTCAAAACTCAACTTCTTATAAAAATAATTTTAAACCCCCCATATTACCGAAATAATTAATTTTATTTACTTAGATATAGATTTTCCTAAGGAAATAATAATTACTTGGCACCATGACATCCAGGAGACCATTCACATGGTTGTTCTGTATATGTCTTAAGAGAAACCAGATACCTGAAACAGCTGTGTTTAATTTTCCCCTGTTATCTAGTTATCTGTAAAGTCCAGATAGAGACTTAATATGTTTGGATTTAGTTAAAAAAAAACAAACCACCCCCCCAAAAAAAAACCCCAAAAGGCATTGCCAGCATGTTTCCTGTTTCAGAGCTGTTCATACTTTTTATTGATTTATAGTAATATTTAGCTTTTATTTTTCTGTGGTAAGATCCTAACCTCTCAATGTTCAGTTTTTCACAGAAAAGTCTTTCATCAATATAAGAAAAGAACCAGCAACGGAGATGAAAGTACATCCTTCCCTAGCCCCCTACAATATGCTGCATATGTTGGGTCTTAAAACCTCTGAATCCCACTGTGAAAGGAAGTGTCATTAATTTAGGCTTTTTGGTCTGTTTTTCAGGATGACAAGGAAGCTGGGTTTGCATGGGGGATCCTCACACAGGAACCACCAGGGCATGTACAGGTCCACTTCTCCCCACTCCATGAGTCATAAGACATCATGAACAGAAATAAACTCCCACCAAAAAGTAACAAACCCTTCCCTTCTATCATTACCTGATGGAGAAAAACATTAGATTATTAGGACATGTTTTAAAACACTTATTTGTTTATTCCAACTAAGCCAGGATATCAGGAAATCTCTACACCTGTCATTGATGTATTCTCCATTGCTGTGAATCTGATTTTCCAGCGTGAAGTTGAAGACAAAATGTGAAACCTCCTCATTGCGGAAATGTTTCACTCGGGATGCATACTCATCTGACTGCAGATGTTTAATGACATCGGGGAACCAGACAGATAAGCCGTAGTAGCTGTGAAAAACAGAAGAAGCTCAGTTGCCAATCTCGCTTGTTTGGAAATCTGTGCAAGGTGAGCGTGAGCATGAGCAGCTCCCTTGGCTGCTTACATGATAGAGCAGTTGCTCCATCATAATAAAATCCTCCATAAAATAAGAATACTGATAGGTGCTGACCCCAGAAGATCCCTGTTTTCTGAAGCAGATACTCTTGATGAGTCAGGCTTGCAACCGAGAACAGACTAACTGATAAAATATAACATTTTGTGGAAAGATACTGAATAAATATCATAGTGACAGATATTTGCATGCAGATAATTCTTCTGTCTGTCAAGTATATTAAAAATGTTTTAAGATCTCAACCACTCTTACCCAAAAGACAGGGTGAACCATACAGCTGTAAGCTTGATTGTATTATCCTTCACCGGGTAGTTGAAGCATCTCATAAAAGTCAACCAAATCTGTAAATCATTAGGAAATACATTTATTTTCAATTTTATTTTGAAAAATTTTGTTAAATGACAGAAGCTTTTTGATTCTGATTTACTTGCTTCTTCAGGGCATCAGACAGAGCAGATCAGCTCTTTGATATTGGTCATAGATGTACTTCTCATACAAGTATGTTAATCTCCAGCTATAGCCAGGTTGTGCGTGTTCTGTGGCTTTCCAGCTTTAGTTTAAAACCATTACCCCTTGTCCTATTGCAACAGGCCCTATTAAAAAGTCTGTCCTCATCTTTCTTATAAACTCCCTTTAAGTACTGAAAGGCTGCGATAAGGTCTCCCCAGAGCCTTCTCTTCTCCAGTCTGAACAATCTCAAGTCTCTCAGCCTGTCCTCCTAGGAGAGGTGTTCCAGCCCTTGGATCATTTTTGTGGCCCTCTCTGGACCTGCTCCAACATGTCCATGTCTTTCCTGTGCTGAGGGCCCCAGAGCTGGACGCAGCACTGCGGGTGGGGTCTCACCAGAGCAGAGCAGAGGGGCAGAATCACCTCCCTCGACCTGCTGGCCACGCTTCTCTTGATGCAGCCCAGGATACGGTTGGCCTTCTGGGCTGCAAGCATGCATTGCCAGCTCAAATATAACATTTTATCCACCAGTATGGACTGTGTCCATTAATTCCCCCCTGCTCTAATCACTTCAAAGTTTCCTAATCCCTAGGCAGCTCCATTTCACTATCTCAGATAAACCAGAGATCTTCTCAGAAATGTTTTCTTCTCACTTTTACACTGCATTAAGTTTAGGCAAACTGTATTCCATAATTCAACAGGGACACACTCAACATCTGATCCATTATAACCTATGACAGAAATTGGTACTTTAACTATATGAAGAAAAGATGGGACTACCATGTCAGGGACATTACAGCAGAGCTGACTGAGAATGGTGTTTTCCTCTCTCTCTCTCATCTCAAGATGATCTCCTCCTTTTGGAGAGAAGAGGCAGCCTGTCCTAGGAGGTTTCAGCACACACCATGCAACGAGAAAAGTGCTGTGGCCCACAGCTAGTCCAGTGAGATAACAAGGATGTGAGATAACCAAGCAGCAAGTCCTTTAAATCTGGTATGGTAACAAGGCCAAATCATAGCATTTCAATAGTAAACTACTCCATTTTTGGACAAGTAACTATAAAAGAAGACACTTTCTGGATTATTTATTTTTCATAGGGAAAATGTCATTTTTCTAAGCAAAGCAATTTTGTAACAAGCCTGGCTTTACAACACTTCATCAGAGCTCTGGAGAGTTTTAAGATGTGAAATGCTATTTTTGACTTTTTTTTTTTTAATTAATGAGAGACTTTTATCATTTTTCATTACAAAGTTCAAAGATACTGTATCATTTTGTTTTTGCAGAAAAGTAAAAAAGGATATGGAGCACAGCCCCAGTGAGCTTGTACTAAACTCACTGAAATAGCTCTAACATAGCTCTCTGTTAGAAGATCTGACATGGCTAAAAATACATGCAGATACAATGCATTATAAAGTTTTTATTGACATTCATTTACACAATTTATTCACAACTTTACCATTTGTGAGTAATGTGGCCACCTCAAGTCCCTGCTGATATTTTTCATCTCATCATGTGTCATATCTTTCCATAGGTATATATTGAAATGCATTGCCAGTACATATTATGTTTTGGTGCTTGGGAATACGGCTAAGTAACTATTAGCCATCACCTGTGTGAAGACTAATGCAGCATTTTCCTCCTCAGAAGTTGGGACCAACCTCTGTGATTCACCTGTGCCTCTTCTGGTCAGGAAACCAGAACCTTACAGTGGTTCCTGAATCTCCTGGATGCATGGAAAATGTAGCATTGCAGCTATCACCAGCATAAACTCAATCAATCCATCCCATTTCTGAACGCTAATTAAAAAGAACAAAAGTAATTACAGAATAAACAGAGATGTTGTTACTTACACCATATAGCTCTGTGCGAATTCTAACAAAACACCTCCTGTACCAAGTCCCCGTATCACTCTCTATTTCTATGAGCTCGTCTATCTGCTTTGGAGTTTTGATTCTGTTAACCTAGAAATAAAAACAAAGCAGCAAATATTTGCATTTTCTTGAATTATTAACTGCCTGTCAAGGAGTATTGGAAGGTTTTAATAAATCCCATAAACTAAAAATAAGCAGATATTGAACCTGTGTCTACACTAGAAATGCTTTAGAAATAGAAAGGAATAGGAGCACACTATAATGCCAAAAGTTAGTTACGGATACAACTGTATTGGGAAAGTGCTACTTTCAAAGCGTGTAGGAAATCCATTTCCTCCACCTGAACCAAGCTATTACTGTTAAGATTTGACAGAGTGTTGCTGTATGTATCCCTAATGCCACAAAGAACAAAACATTATTTAAACCCTCAGTTAACCATGGGCAGAGTTTGCTATCAAGTTGTTTCTGCGTTGTCATCACAACAGTGTTTAAAATCTATTGACTAAAGATGCAGTAATGAAAATAGAAGTGTTTGAAATGTCAAGAATTAATAGTTGAATAACATTTTCTTTTGTTCTTATTTCCTGCAGTGTTAGACAGGAAACCCTGTCTTTTGGACGTTGACTTTATCCTTTTTAATGAAGAGAGAAAAAGTTAGGTGAAATGATGTGGAACCACGCATGTTATTGCTATTATGAGCAATCATCTACTTCATCTAAAGTGAAATGAGATAAATAGACATCGGGGAAAAATTCAGAATTACCAGTGACAGAGAATGTGTTGTTGCATAAAACGCTAATTTTCACTTACACTTTCTGGCATAGCAGAACAACAATGTGTTATATGGTCTTTCCAGACACTGGACTTGACAAACATATACCATTGTATGGTTTTGGTTTTGGCTTCCGCTCTGGTCCCAGGTATCACAAACGTCAGTTTGTTAATCCACAGTTTATTTAAAAAGAAGGCAAATAGAGAATGGAAAGAAAATAACTAAAATGGGGAAAGGGACTGATATATAAGGAGGGAGAGAGCAACAGTGTTCAACATTTGGCCGCAGTTTCTGTAGGTAGTAATAGCTTATGTTTCTTCTGAACAGAATGAGGACACCACCACCTAGAGATGTATCACAGTGGGTTACAGGACATCAGGGAATCAGGTAAAGCTCTAGTTTTCAGTCCACTGCTTTTACAGATGTACACTGTTTAAGATGCACCAGCAGCCTCATCCCTTGAAAAAAAGCAAACAAAAGCCCACTGAGCTGTTTTAGCTATAACCACCCTCATTTCTGAAATACTGCAGCCCACTGTCTTGTCAAACTATATCAAAAGCCTGTACCTGTCTCATCATGCCTCTTTCAATAGCAATAGTCCTGTCTGCATCATTCCATTGATTTTAAGCTTTTCTTAAACTGCTTTTATGAAACATGTTGTACAAAAGACTGAGTTGAGTCCTCCAAGATTATTTAAGATCTCGTACATACAGACATCCTCACATGCCACACCTCCGGGCAGAAAGGGTATGCATTTTGAATCATGCTGTATAAACCAGTACCACTCTTTAGGCTCAGGGGCAGCCTTTTCACTGTCCTGGCCAGCTGGCTCGTTTGGAGCTGTAGAGGTTGGGGAAACATGTATATATCCTAGGACCACTGTATGTGACTGGGGAAAAAAAGCCCCTGGCCTTGATCGTTCTTTAACATAAGAAAAGTCCTATTGAATCAGGACAATGGTCCATCTGGACCATGCAAATTCAGCTGTCAGTATATGAAGAATGAAAGAAAAAACAGTAAAGAATACCTATTTTAATGAGAATGGAACTTCTGTTCAAAAGAAATGGCTAGAAATAGGCAGCATTTTAAATTTTACAAGATCAGGACATGCTGCAAAGGAAGATGTTTGCAGAAAAAAAAAAAGATTAATTCACGGCAATGCAAAAGTGGAGAGAATTTGTTTTTTAAGATTATAAAGATTTTTTTTCCACTTAAACGAACAGATCTAATGAATGTATATTTTAAGGACCCAGGAAGGTAATTAAGCCTGTACATAAACTTTTAACTTTGGTAATCCCATAATAGAAGATACTATCAACTTAATGCAGTGACTAACTGTGACTGTTAGTGTCACTGCTCTCAGGAGTGATTTTCAAAAGTATTAAGAGCCACTGCCTCCACATTCAGTAACTAGAATACATCCATTTTGGGATTTCTAACTCTAAAACCAACTGTTCATTAGTTGATACTTCTCTTTTCTAAAGGTTTGAAGATAAAATCCTCAATAATATGAATAATAAAAATAAATATGACTTGTGAAAAAGGCTTCTAGAAAAAAATGGCATCAATATAATTAGGAAAACATATAAAGGGGAAGGACACTAAATCAGTAATGTTTACCACACTATACCAGTAATGAAGAAAAAGTTACATCAGCTTTAGACTTAGAAGACATGCTGTCAAAGTGTATCTGATGTAACTAGTGACACGAAGTGGAGGAAAACAGTAATTCTTAAGTCATAGAATGGTACTGGATGAAGCAACAGGGTTTAATAGAGCTATGTGAATAAACTACTGAGATAAAATACCACAATATCCAGGACTAACTTATATTAAAAAAAAAAAAAAAGAGAGAGAGAGAGAATAAAAGCATGTCCCAAACAAATCATGCATAAGTTCTTTGCTTTCTGGGTTTTATATGATGAAGTGTTGATATTGTCCAATGAGGCAACTATGATGCATTTTCTGATCACATTAATGCAAGCTAGAAATAGGGACATGTGTAACCTTGACATACAGTACAGTATTTCTAATCCTTCACCTTCCTAATAACTGGAGTTGAGCTTTTACAATGGTCATGGCAGACATTGGCAAAAATCCCACGGAAGTGATGGCTTTTCCATATTCATGCCTTATTCATGGCTGAACAATTAACAAAAATAGCTATAAATAAAGACCTGAGTTCAACATGGTTCAGTGTCACATTTTAACAACCACAGAGAGAAAGACTTCTTAGATCACAAGAACTGGAAACAACAAGCGTGTGCTTTGTTTTCTCCACGGCTGCTTTAGGACGTGATTATGATTACATCAAACTGATGTGAGACTGTGGCTGATCCTTCCTCCCACCTTTGGTCCCAGCATGTTTCTGTCTTCTTCCTCGTGCCTAAACCAACACCACAGGGGGACAGGGGCTGTGCTATGGCTGACTGTGCAATCAGTCAATGAGTATCAATGCTGGGAGAAGATAAACAAAGAGTGACTGGGGGCAGACATACTCTGTCTGAAAGCAGCTCAGATGAGCAAGAGCCAATTGTGAAATTACACCCTAGGCAAATCCCTTTACTTGTAAATGAAATCAGAAAATAAAGCATCAGGTTAGACGGGATTAAGGGTAGGTCACTGGTGTATAAGTAACTGTGGATTTAACATGATATATGTGCTAACCAGCCTTCTTTCAGGCTGAATATAGGAGCCCTTGAGCTGCTTTGTGGAAAAAATTAAATGGAGGCAATGGAATCTACATCCAAGGCAATAAACTGCAAGTCTCAATCGAATAAAATCATATGGTCAGATGGTCATTCCCTGAGACTGCCTGCAAATGCAGAACCTCTAAGAGGATTTCTTAATTGAGTTGTATGTACATTAAAGTAAGAAGAAAGCTTCTGGAAGGGGAAAAACACCCCACATATGGCTTTGAGAGGGAGCAAAGTGCCAGCACTCCCGCTGCACAGCTTAAGTTGGAAAGGCAAATTGGATTTTGAAGCAAGAAAACGCCTTCTGCTGTTTGGTCCTACTGTATCCAGGAAGACAAAATTGTTGTGTATATTCTTCATAAATAAGGAAGATGCCATAAAAAGTCCCACATCTGAAGTGCCAATTTCTCCTCCAAATAGAAACAGCCCATCAATACTTTGAATATGATCTTATCATTACACCTGCAAGCCAACAAGATGCAGTTGAACTTCCAGGATATTTTCTCAAAATTAAATGTCTGAAATTACTATTTCACAAAAGTGAAAATGAATTTTTAAAAATTACTGCTTTAGCTGGCAAAAATTAAAAATAAAAAACAACTTCCAAAAGCTTTAAAGACATGATAATCAACTAATTTGGACTTCTGTGTTCCTGCTGTTATGATTAAGGGTGAAGTAAACTTAATAAATAAAACACAGGTGGAGTCTTTTAAGTGTCTTGGTACATCAGACAGAATTATCACACTGTGGGTTCATACACTGAAGAATATGCTGGCCAAAGGCTGATATCTTAACATCGGCTGTATGTATAACAATTTCAGTAGGAATTCAGTTCTTTTATATATATTTAGAGTACAAATGATTGGCTTTGTCGTGCAGAGTATTAATACTGATTGCTTAAGTCCTCCAGAGCTTGCCAGTCAGCAAGATCACTGATGTCCCGAGTAAATAGCTTTAAAAGCAATACTCACCGTGAAGACTTTCTCAGGCTGACCACGAGCTCGCATGTTTGTGTCATGAATTTGCTTGAGTATCATCCAAGCTTCATCATGTTTTCCAACCTAAACATTTGATCAAAACATTTAAACAAAACACACATGCAGGTTAAAATATTCACTATAGTCACTGAACAACCTTAATGCCTGTTAAGTAGAGGTCATGATGCAAACACAGAAATAATTTGACTGCAATCTAAAAATGGTTTGGAAAGTTGTACCTCCAGCAAGAACCGTGGGCTTTCTGGCATGAAGGTGAGGGCTACCACAGAAGAGACACAGGGCAGTGCGCAGACAATCACAAATACTCGCCAGCTGTGGAATTGGTAGGCAGATCCCATGCTGAAACTCCATCCTATGAAAGCAGAAATTCACAAAATGTATAGAAATAAGGAGTATTGTATGTGGGAGTCTGCAGCTTCTTAGAGATGCAAAATGATACCTGTATTTATCTGAAGCCTGATCGATCTTTTCTAGTTCCTCAAATATTGATGATCTCACAAATAATCTTACATTATGACTTTCAGCCTCTTGCATGTGACTAGTCATGCTAGAAAATGGCCATATTATGCAGCGTGGGAGACTTCTTTATGTAGGGATGAAGAAGCCTCTTTCAAGTCTCTTAGCAAAATACGCATGAAGGTAGTTATGTGAATCAAACTGGGACAAACTGGGACGCCATCACCATACATAAGAATATATAGACAAAGAAATAGTTTTCTATGAATACTGGAAGAAGGAAGAATTAAAAATGTACACTCAGATGATATATTTTATGGAATTTTACAGCCTTCCTTATTAACATTTTCTACAAAGAGTTAATTTCAATACTCTTAATAAGAGTCTCCTAATATTATACAATGCAACACATAAAGCATATACAGTGTCTAATCTCTGTATCCATCTTGTTCCAGAGCACTATACCACTCCTTAAATTCTGTTAAAAGTAAACTGACACTTGTTCCCCCCACCTCATAACTAGATGTACAGGAAAAAATACTCAGTATTTAAACTTCTATCCGAGAAGACAGCCTTAACACTGAAGTAAAGAGAGAATTTATGATTATATAAAGATTTTAAGAAAAAAGAACAATAGGAAAACAACTCTTCTCATCTGAAAAATTGATCTTGTGATACATCTGAGTGCTGACCAATAACATGCTGTAGAAGCCATTGTTAAAATATACTGAGAAGAACACAAAAGGAAATACTGGAAAACCTGTATGTGAAACTGTAGGGCTTGTAGTTCAGCTTTCTAATAAAATATCATATTGTTTTGTATATTATGACTGGACTATTGAAATGCTAGAATTGTAAGAAACCTAAGAACTTCTCTTAAGAGAGAGACAAAAATTATTTGGGTAACTACCTGGCCTTTTAGTCTGGCTTCAATATAGCAGAAATTTTCAAGTAAAATTTTCAAGGATTACTTATGAGAAGATGAGTAGAAGGTAAGAATAACAATAAAGGACAGAAGAGGTTTCTGGAAGAAAATGGAATGCTGGTTAATGAAAGAGCTGACGCTAGATTAATTTAATGTTTCTTCCCTAAATAATTTTTCTAGACAAAACACATGGTTAATTAAATCTGTCTGGATGTTGGTAAACAACCAGCACAACATGGGACAAAACGGCTTATTAAATAGTTCTTCAAAGGAGGTATTTATCTGTTAAAAGTATAGTGTATTTTGGAATTTAAAGATCTCATGCTGTGGATCATAAATACATTATTGGAAAAAAAAAGCCTTCTCATATTAACGTACTTACATATTACCATATGAAAAATACAGTGAAACCATGATTTATTTTTGCCCTTTGCCAACACCTTGGTGAAACAACTTGATCTGCAGACTTGGGAACCTGTTTTTCTCTTTTTGTGTTTCTGAAATGATATCAGCTTGCTCTACAGTTTCATTTATTCCTGACATCTTTACCCCAGGAAGACAGAGGTAAAGTCAATTACAATGTTGGTAATGATCTTGGAAAGCTGTCTTACTTTTTTTTTAAGTAAGGCTCCAGATAAACATACCTTCCCCCTCCAAAGTTCCCTCCAACAATAAGAGGTTGTCTAAAATTTAATGTTAAATTTAATTAAAAATAAAACTTGGTAATAAAATTTAAGATTAAAAAATATGAACAAAAAAGCATGAAGAAGTGTATTAATATTTACTTTTTACTGATATTTGGAAAATGTAAACTTTGGATCTTATGGCATTCAAAATCTTAAATAATATGGGCATATTTTACATCTAAATTGGGAAGGGAAGGAAACAAAGGAAAGGTTTACAGTGAGTTAATGAGGCAATTAGAAACCATAGCTGTGTTTTGGGTATTCTGTACACATTCTATTATAATCATTGGAATCATATTCTTCATTATCTACTCTAAACTATAGTACAAAATCACCTGACACAAAACTCGCAAAATTACTTCCTTTTGGTTAATTTAGTTTTTGGTTGGGCAGCTGTGCAACTGCAAGCGCCACAGGAAAGGTGGCACAGGATGGGGGTTTTAATCTCTCAGAACAGCACAGTTAAGGTACTGGCTCTTGTTGTCATTAGAAACTGGCCCAGAAATACACAAAGCCATTGGTATAGTTAGACAATCTGCATTTTACTGCTCTGGTTTATGTTTTATGAGATTGAGCTGCATAAAGGGCACTTCTGCGGTGAACAAAATCAACCTGGCTTTATACCCGCTACAAAAAAGCTGCAATATCTTGTGCCCTGTAGCCAGTCCTGGAAAATGCTGATGATAATTTATTTTAAGGTGTCATTTAATAATGCAAGTGAACCATACTACACTTAATTAGAAACCTATGAGTGCACCGTTCATCCTGCTGTCATTCTGCCAACCTGCAAAACATCTTTTTTACTCCTCAAACTATCTGAGGGGCACGTCAAGTGAAATGTTCATTATGGTTTTTATTGTTCTTATTCTGTCTTTTTCTCTATGTATTGTATTAGCTGCTGCAATTTGTCTTGTGATTCAACATATCTGTTGAATTAATGATAATAGTTAATGTCAGGATTTTAAGAAGCAAAAGGTAGAAAAAAAGCCAGCTGCAACACAGCTTTCTCGTGGCACTAGATCAGGAAAACAAATATGTATTTTAAATGCAAAGCAAGTTTAGATTTATTCTTACTTTTAACACATCCCATTTTCCTAGGTCATGAGCTAATCTCGAAAATGGAGCCATTAGAGTAGCTCTGACTTTAGCTCACAAAGTGGCTTTCATTCCTATTGTAAGTCAGTCTTACAACCAAATGGAAGTGTGTTCTTGGCTGTAACTCAATTTGCCTCTTCCTTCCCTGATTTATGACACAATAGCAAAGACAGGGCAGCTCTACACAGTTGCGTTTAGAGCACTGTGCAGCTACATAGAGCTAAACTTCACCCTTGCTCCATGGCTATGCCATATGCAAGAGTCATTTATCTCAAAAATGGTAACAAGTCCCAGTGTTTTATGAATTGTTAAAACATTTGGCCCAAATGCAGCTTGGGAATGATGTGCGGCAGAGCAACGTAAAACCCTCAATGACTGAATCTGAAGCTGCTGCAGCAACCTTTGCGCTGAATACCATTCTCTCACTTTACTGACTGCTGGAAAAGGCCAAGTGAATCACAGACATGGCAATTACCAATTACGGTGGCAATTGCTGATTATAGAAACACAGCAGCACGCAGCAGAGAAAAACCAAAATGTACAAGATGCTAATCTATATCTAAGCACCAATTTATATGACTTCAATGTCAACAAAATCTTTCCTCCCAATACAGCATTTCATCTGCTCCATAATATTAATTAATTAAAAGGTTGTTATAAACAAATTTTTGCTCCAAAGGAGAGAAAAAAGAGTTTATGTTGTAGATTTTCTGAATAAATATAGAGGTAAACCTGCCCATATTATGCTGAATTTTATAAATGTATATTACCTGATAAACAGCGAGTAACTTCAAGGACAAGGATCATCTTTTACAGTGGCTAGGTTCCTCAAAAGTAGACTAATGGGGATGATTTGCTTAATTTTCCAAAAGGAGGGCTGAAAGGGACCATGATAGCTCTCTACAAATCTGTAAGGGTTACGAAGTGCAATGAGGGCAATGAAAAATACGGGTGCTCAGGCTCTATATAAATACTGGCTAGAAAGGGAAACGGTTCAAATACCAAAGAAATAAAGTTGTGAAACACCTTTCAAAGAGAATAATATGGGCAAAGAAAGCCCAACTGAATACAGGGATTTTATGACATGGTTAGCTGAAGCCTGACCATGTTTGATAACAGTTTTTATTAGTCATTCAGTAGGAATCAGAGGAACTAGATTCATGGCAGTATCATAAAATGTCAAAAGCCAAGTATGCATAATCTTCTGTCTTTTGGTAGATCAAAAGAGGGAGTAGATGCAAGAATATCCCTAAATTTAGGGGCACAGGAGAAAGATAGCTGAGGAATTTATAAGAATTCATAGACTCGATAGAGTCTTCTATGAATCCTTTCTATGATTTTTCTTATTTCGGTCTTAACAAAAAAATCTTTGGTCATACCTCAGCTTTCTAGCCTTAATTTTTAATGTTTTACGTTTGAAAAATTTCCAGTAACTAAAACGTGTGATTGCGGGAAATTGCCACGTGGTGGCACCATTACCACA
This sequence comes from Phalacrocorax carbo, assembly GCF_963921805.1. Taxonomy (NCBI): domain Eukaryota; kingdom Metazoa; phylum Chordata; class Aves; order Suliformes; family Phalacrocoracidae; genus Phalacrocorax; species Phalacrocorax carbo. The sequence continues at coordinate 28,390,329 of NC_087548.1, forward strand.
CGTAATACAAATACGTTCAAACACCCTACGCAGAAAGCCTTCTGCTATTAAATACTGTTGTTTCGTTGAGTATTTCCCAAATCTAAGCTAAATCAAAATTATATGGAGAACTGGAAATAGTTTGCAGCTGGAAGCACTGAAATACATTATTATTGCACTTTTATTTGGTCTGTCCTGGCATTACCAAGTTTAACTGCAAGTGACATCTAGGATTTGAATCCATATATTTTAATGGTACTGATTAGAACAATGGTAAAACAACACTGTAACTGAAAAAATATAGTTCAGGTGAGTTATATAGCTGAGGAAGCTCAGTTAGACATTTTTACAAGACCAAGTGAAATACATGATTTCTGACAAATGCAGAAATAATGTTTTTAGAATTATTCTGTAATTGCATTAATGTGAAATTCCAGTAACACAAAGTAGAACGGTTGTCTTTCCTGTGATTTGATTATTAATATCACATGGGAAAGGCAGTGTTATTTTTAGCCTGTATAGGTAGTAAGATACTCTACAAACCCACTGGCTCAGCAGGTCAGCTGCTGGTAATTTCTGCAGGAAGAATCCAGAAATAAAATAGCTGAAAAGTGGCAGGCTGTGACGGAGGTACCTCAACAAAGACGCTTGTAGAAGACTCTCTAACTCTCATCTGCATCTGCCTGGCTCTCTAGCTGATGCTAATAGTCCCTGGGAGCCATGAGGATCAACAGTTCAATGAAAGAAAGTAATAGTATTTTGTAGATATATTTTACAAATATAGTAAACTCAGACTTGGTCTGCTGACACTTCAGACTATGATTGAAAGGAACAAGGTATTTTCTAAAGACACATTTCCTTTCCTGCAGAGGAGCCACTAACACTCATCACTCCCCTGTGCTGGCACTGATCTTCTGAAGACCTGATATTATCAGGTCTCCAATCACTCCAGTAACATTATCTGTCATCCAGATAAGCCCAGGACAGCTGCAAGCAGGGCTGACCTCACATAGAAAATAATTTGCACTCTAATAATATCAGACACAACTTCTCGGTACAGTGCATGGCACTACAGTCTCGGTGAGAGCTCCACCTGTAGTACCTCTGAACAGTGACATCAATAATCTACTTTTTAAATGTTTCTAATACCCACTGTAGTACTGCCCAGTTTTATTTGTCATTGAGGAGAAAGCTTGTATATCCTCACATGCCCAAAATTCGAGCTTTAGTAATAATGATATGTCAGCCTTTCACATAACCTTGCGTATACTCTGCACAGAATATAGAGCTGTTAGGTTTATTTCCTTGCTATGAAAATTTTAATATATCTGTGACAGACCTGATAGAAAAACCATAAAAAATAGTTTCAGATCAGCAATGCTGGGGGAAGAAAAGACAAGGGAAGCTTGTAAGTCATTGTGTGCATGCATTGCAATGGTCTGTCTGAAATCTCACTTCATTTGGCCCTAAAATATGTCTGTATCAAGATGCTGTGACTCACAGTAGCCAATACAGGCAAGAAGCTAATCTCTGAGATGGCAGAAGATATGAACAACTGTAACCATATAAGAGAATTAAAGCAGCAATTCCTAATAAGAGAACTGCAGGTACCCAACAGCCTGGTCATGTCATCTGTCTAATCTTGGCAGATGGTAGAGGTGGCAAAAGATGTTTAATAATAATTATTATTATTACGGTCTATTTAGGATTAGGAAATCAGGATCTCACTTGCCTTCCTAGCTAGATAAACATGAATACATGTAGGGACTTGAAGTAGGCTGTTGTCAATACTGAGCCTAATGGGAATGGCATATCTGTATCTTGACTTCAGCAAAGGAAGTTATTCTTTTAATTCAATTTTCTTTACTGGGAAGGATATTGGGCCAACTAGATAAAACAGAGATATAAATAAGGCAAAATCACTCATTAGTGGTTCACATTCTATGAAGTCTTACAGGGCAGACAGGAAGTCATACAGAACCAGAGAGAAAGGACTTGCAAACTCAATTGATCATAATAAATTTTCTACATATTCACCCCATATTCTCCCCTTCAGCGGACTATTCCAAAGATACAATAGTTAAATAGTGGTGAAAGAGTAAAAGAGCTTTCACAAGAAGCAGCTTATGGCTTTTTCAGAATTGGCTTTCCCTCTTCTGCACTTTCTATGTGACTCAGAAAGGTATCATAACAAAAGGATTCCTGTATACTTCACAGCGCTGGAAAAATAACCTTTTTACTTATATAAAGCGGCACTGAAGCAAATAAATCTTAATGAGTACTCATATATGCAAAAAGGATGTTAAAAAGAAAAGAAAGAGAAAATATCTTGGGTAAATGCATTTTGCAGGGAACATTCTGGTTTGAATGGCAGCTGTAAGAGTCAGCTGACAAGCAAACCACCTGACAGGAGATGGAGATTCCTCTCCTTCTTACTTGTCTTACGCAGACATATACATTTGGTTTTTTTCTTTAGTTAATCTCCAAGCCACCACTCTCCCTAACATCATCCAATTACAGGACAAGTTACTGACAATCTGCAGTGTTTTATTGTGCTTTTCTGAGTATTTATATGCTGCATCCCTACCTATAAAACAGTAAGAGCCATCTTACAAGATTAAGTCTTAACTTAGTGCTGGAAGATCTCTGTAACACTGAAGAGGCATGAAAATAAGAGAAAAATCAGAGCCAAAATATACAGAGTTTGGGAGGAGACTGCACTGTCCAAATCCAGAAAGAAAGATGTTGACATGAAATGCAGAGCCATCACCCCATAAGGGGAGAAAGAAGGGATAAACATCAAATTTATGCAAATTCCTCTACCTGGTTTCTTGGTATACCGGCACCTCATTCCTAAGATAATTAGGGTTGTTCTCCAATACCTCCTCAGCCCTGGAGTGGTGCTCAGCTGATGTGGGGTCATCATGGAATCATCACACAGAGCTTTGTGAGCCTTTCCTAGACTGATCCCTTGATTTAAACTATTTGTTGCACCCACTGATATGATACTGCATGAAAATAAGTGCTAAAAGCAAAGTGTCCCACTTAAAGGAAAGGAACAAAGGATGTCACTGCTGAGGAGTGGAAACAACCGTGCAGCCCTTTACTTCTGTTTGTTTAACTTTGGCCACTTAGAATTTTCCATTCTCAAAATAGGGAGAAATACTTGAAATGCATCTTGCTAAGATGTCATGCTGATGTAAATGTCTCCACCTGGTCCTCACCATGCAGGATCCAATTTTGAACTTTAGCAGTTCTGAATACAAGCACATGCAACTATCCTATAGAGCTGGAAACCTACCAAATCTCAAAGACCTCCAACAAAGAATTGCAATGTCTTGGCTTTGGTCACCATTAAGAGTTTCATCTCCATCCTGAGTAGTTTTACCGGACTTCAGACACCTGTTACCAGGAATCAAGGCCGAACAACTTCTGTGTGGCTTCATTCTGTACACAAAAGATGCTATACTCCTTGGGCAGTGGGTATATCCTCACTCATTACAGCCCTTGGATAATAAGTATAGATTTTGAAAAATTTACAGGGAAAATCTATAATTTTCTCCTTAGAATTTAAATCAATGTTTCTGAAACATTCTACTTGTGTGTCTTCAAAATAGTTTCCTTCCTCTCTAGTTCATACTTTATAAAACACAAATCAGTGCAAAAACTCTCTCAAAAAGTATGTAATATATTTCTGAAATTTAAAACGAGAAACACCATGTTGCAATTGAAATTATTAAGTAACTGTGCATATTCCTGTCCAGAATGTTCTGCACTTCCCTTATGTGTACTCATCACCATTATTCAGAGAAAACTGCCCAAGACTACTAGAAATTAATGTAGATGGACACAGGTCAAATTTTGTCCACGGTACAGATGCAAAACTTGGAAAGAGCTGCTACTTGTAATCAAAAAATCAAATGTTCAATTTCCCTATAAATGGCTGGTTCTTTCACATTTCTGAACCTAAACTGGATATGGAAAATTTTCTTCTTTCAGTTTAAGATCTGATACGGATCTACATCTACTTGTAAGTTGAGCTATTAGGACTCGTGTGACACCCTCCTCAATCCTGTCGAAACCAATGTTTCCTGTAAGTGTTTGGATTTAAGATTCTTTTATACATACATTTGCAATCATCCCAATGCCCTTGTAATACTATGGCATCAGAAAAAGTCAAAAGTAGCGCTGGGATGCAGTAGGTCAGTGGTTTGCAGCCTTCCTGAATTTTCATTTTTCAAATGGATGTGTACAGTCCTACAGAGCTAACTAAGACCTATGGATGAAAGACTCATTTGTCTTAATTATTTTTATCGGCATATAGCCTAGAAGCATTTTACAAAATCCCTGCTATTGAAAACCACAGCAGTAGCTGGCAGCATATGGAAAGAAAACTGAATCAAAGAATGGTCTAAGAATTTTCCTACCTTAACAACCAGATAAAAAGTGAGCGTAAAAGTTAAAATGTATTGTTCCAATATGAGCAAGATCTATTAAATAATTGCACTGAGTTTACATTATAGTCCAAAGTGGAGCTGAGACTGAAGAACTGGAAAGATGATGTTCTAATTACTCACATATAAAAAAAAAAAAAACTCAGAATAGGCCACCAAGGGTTAATATTTAGCTGATACCATCAAAAATCTCATTACAAGCACTGTGAAACATAATTGATCTGACTGGCTGACTGAGTCAGTGGCCCCAGAGATTTATGTACTCATGCAAAGCCCTTGCTTGAGTATGGCACTGTGCAGCTGTTCAGTGAAGGCACTTCACAATCTGCAAAGCAAAGGGGTAAAATCTGCTGGCCATGACTCTGACAACATCATAACTTAGAGGCCCATCAGTCTAAGAAGAAAAGGCCATGTCATGCTTTCCAGAGATGAGGGATCAAGCAGATGCAACTAATGTCAAAAGAAGGGGGGGGGGGGGGAATACGTGTTAAAAGATGCTGCTGTCAGAGCTTAAAAATATCATGGTCAGTGTCAACATTGAGACTATGCGATCAAATGTCACTAAAACATGCTTCAAATTTTGTTTGCATCACCTTACTTTGATTTCTTGTTAAGATTTCTACCTCTGGTCTCCTACATGTACGTAGTGGTTTCCACTACTTAATTTTACTACACCTAATCAAGAATTGAAAAATGGTTTGCACAAGAAGTTCAAAACATCTCTTTTGACAATGCTAAAGGCTACAGTAAGAGTAAATCACCAACAGCAGACAAAATAAACTTTTATAAGTAGTCAATGCAAAATTGCCAAATGATTTGTGCAGTAGTCGTTATGAACCAAATCTGAAAGAAAACACTTGTCTGCAACAAAATCTGGTTATCTTGTTGTCCTACCAATATGCAAAAAACACACACAGTGATCTCAGCGTATTTTTCTGTGGTGCCCTCCACAGCCCACCCGTAGCTCTGAGCTCACAAATTGTATTACATTTGGCATGACAAGTTGTTGCAGACACTACTAACAGCAGCTGTTAAATGTGGAAGCTAATTGAAAATTTAAGTGTTCCTGTCCTGGTCCAGGACTTCCAGTGATTTATGGGCATCTGGACTAAGGATATTTAAATGATGGGCTCACAGTGAAGAAGAAAAGAGACGCAATTAATCAAAAAAGACAGTCAGAAAAAGGCACAATAAAACACAGCAGTTTATGAAGAGAAAATGGAGCCTATTTACCTAGCCTAACTTTTACAAACAAAGCAATCACTGAAATGCTGGAACATTTTCTGAAGAATACAGAAAGGATGTGTCTTTTACCAGTGATGTGAGTTTTACCTTTCACGTGCTGCTGCAGTGTAACAACAGAACATGTATGCAATTCAAGAAACTCTTTCAAAATTTAACTTTATTATATTTAATTGAAATTAGTTGCAAGAAAAATCTTGTTTTCAATGAGCATTTCAGTGCTGTGATTTAAGTCTCATTTCCTTTTTTTGTTATTTAATTTACCTCTTATTATCTTATTTTTTATTTTAAACAAAAAGGACCAATATTGTATCAGTAAGAAAGACAGACAGACTAAACAGGCAGTTTATGTGATCTAATAATTAGAAGACCTGATATGCATTCTAAGAATTATCCTTTAATCTAACAACAGTCAATTAAACAAACCTGGTCAGTTGAACACTTTTCTGTACATATGGTGAAACATGGGTCAGAAGTCCTGAATTCAAACTTCAAACACTCCCAACACAAATATTACTTGCACTCACAAATCAAGTGCTGTCAGTTATAACCTATCACAGCTATCCAAGTGGTGGCTGGGGGGAGGTGGATTTTGCCTATGGAAAGGCAGTCGCAGTGCTTCAAATACAATTATCAACAAGGAATATATAGTATATTAAGGAATATATCAACAAGGAATATACAGTATATTAATTAAACAGGGGATTATGTTACATTTTTCCTTTTAAAAAGCTTCATGACTTCCTTACAGAGTCTAGAATATCCAGATATCATGAAGGAATCACATGTTTATCTCAGATTGAAATACATAAGTTTCCTGTGGGAACCTTTAACATTTAATATTTTTCTTTGAGGAAAAGTATAAACAAACTTCCTGAAAAAGAAATCCAATACCATTCTGCAATTGATTATGTTAATTTTATTTTAAAAGCAACTGCACTGCAAATGGAAAAACATATATATCCAATCCACAGACAGACTACAATACTGAACTGAAAACAAACTGTTACTGAAAGGACAATCACTAACTCCTTCAGAACAGACAGTTTTATAAGCCAGACAAACAATATGGAAGTATGGTCAACAAATTTGTACTGTCATAATGTCGTATTGTGAAAATTAATATAATTAGAACATGACCTCTTCTTTTGCCCATCTGTACAGATCACCTCAATTTTCCACCTGTTGTACACCAATCACAAAACCAAAAGCTTTTTTGTCTTTTTAATACTAAAAATTTGAACAAAGAAGGAATCTCATCAGATTAGCGTCTTATTTGTTTCTGGAAGTGAAAAGCAAGGGTTATGCCTGACCCTGCAGACATTTCTGATGGCCATTGGCCAGACTTCTAAGGCAGCTTCTTTAACTTGGGTGTAATTTTTCTTAATTTATACTCAAGGCCAATTTATTGTGTGAAACTGAGCTTTCATTAAAACTAAGGCTGAGGAGTTGCCATTGTTTTATTGCCGAAAAGAATGACTATTACTATGGTTTCTGTGGAAAATTATGTTTATGGCGTTAGACAGTGAAGTTTACAGCAACAATCTGTTCACCTGTCTGTCAGTTCCTCCATGAGCATTGTTTAAAGCCATTGACCTCCTTCAGTCAAACCTGACAGGAAGGAATAGTCTCAAAGATAATCAAATTCCTCAAAGCGCTGTGAAGTGTACTGCTCAGACAGAGGGGAGAGACCCCACCAGATGACAGACGAAAAGGCAGGAGAAGTCAGTGGTCCCTCAAGGGTGCTGCAGCCAGCCTGGGGGCTGGGACTGTGCTGTGGCCATGCCATTCATCAGCTCTGGCACTGGTCTGACCCAAGCCAAGTGTCCTGTCTCCTCCCTGACAGCAGCTAGACCACAGCAGGGCTGTAATACATCAGAGAGCATGGTGAGGGTGTGGGAAGCTGAGTGTTTCTTATTGTACAGTGCTGGGAAAAGGAAAAGGCAACTGTAGAGACTATAGCAGAAAGGGGTCTGGAAAAAATGATTAAAGTACTTCCATGGTACCTTGTAAGGAATATAGGGGAAGACTGGAGAGAAAAGGGTTAGCTAGGATCACAAGTACATTGACAGAAACCCCTAGGAAACTGGGCCTCATAACTTCTCTGCTAACGAAACAACTTGCTAGTTTTTTACTGAACCTCTCAATAAACGTTTTTTCTCTTTCACAATCAACCTAAAGAGCCCAGGAGAAGGTTATATTTGAAGCTCACTAATGAGCATCTTTAGTGCTCATCACGTAGATGTGCTAAAAGCTACTTAAGCTTCTAATGCGTGCAAATATAAACATTTAAATGACCATATCAAACCCATTAGGGCACAGAAAATCACAAACTGATAAACAAAGTTATTTGTTTTGCTTTCCTAGCTGGATTTGCATAAGCAGCTGTTCTAAATTCTGCTGTGTTCTGCCATTCTTGTTGTTCCTGAAGATTAAGATTTTTAAAAAATTATACATATTGAGTATAATCTAATTTCATAGGATTATTTCAAATGAGGAGCAATTCACAAGTAGGAGTTGATAACTCAAGTTAACATTAAAACTGCCTCATAGCCACTTTAATTAACTTGGATTTAAAAAGTATAGATATATATTCAGCCTGCAGAATACCTGATTAATGGAAGTGCACTAAGTATGGGGGGAAGCACAGCACATTGGGGATCATTTTGCCTCTTTGTGGAATGCAAAACAGATCAACAGCTGTTGCATTATGTTGTAGATGTCTTTATGTCTGATTTATTCCATTTGTTCAGCATGACACAGTCTCATAGCAATTTCAGGCTCAACCTTAACAAAGCTCCAACTTCTTATTTTTAAACCGCAAACAGTATTTTTCGTTGGTTGAGGTATCTACAGATCCGTGGATTCTGAAGACAGAAGATGTATCCAAAAAGGCAATTGTATGGAGAAGGCAAAATTGAAGAGCTGCTCTTGGTTTTAAAAACTGGATCAAATGCTTCCTCCAAGTTAAAAAAAAAAATATTCTGCAGATTTATTAGTGTGTTCATGGGCTTTTTACAACTGAGAAAGGACACATACAGCTCTTCCCCAGGCCATCTTCTTTGGCATCTCTCTTTGTTCTGGATGACTAATATAATTCCAAGATCTTCTGCAGAGAACAGAAGCTACTGTGTAATAGATAATGGAGCCTTGGGCTCAGCTTTTTCCAAAACAGCTGCTGCCATGGCTTGGATTTGTTCCGAACCACTACAATAAGGCAGACTAGTACAGAAAGATTTGAGAAAAATTAAAAAATGTTTTTTAAATTAAGAGTCCAGAATTTTCAAGATTAAGGAATTATACACTATTTAATTTCTTTTTCTACCAGTGCAAGGTTATTCAGCAGAGAAACCCCACCTTCCTTTTGCAGCTACCAGCAAGCATAGTTTGATAGACATGTGCTGGGAATGTCCAATGCTTTTCTTTTTGTGTGTTTTTTGTTGTTGTTGTTGGGGTTGGTTTTTTTTTTTTTTGAAGTTGCCTCCTCTTTTTGTCTATGTTTTCTTCATTTGCTCTTTTCTGGCCTACCCCAGCACCCTCTGGAGCTACACTATCTGTTTAATAATTCCTTAAGAACAGGGGCCAATGGGACCTTGAGGGCACAGCCAGAGCATCCACTAGTTCCAAATCAGAATCAAGGATGACCCCTACATTATTCTCAAAATATGTTCAGCTAATTTTTTCTTAAAGACTTACAGTGTCTGGGATTTCACTACTTCCATAGCAGTTTTATTCAGATGTTTACCTAATACACTGTTAGAAGGTCTTTTTCATTATCTTTACTATCTCCCCTTGATAGAAATTTCAGCTCATTACTTTTTGTCTTATCATCAGCAAGCAGTTTATTCCTTTTCCCTTTGCAGCTAATCATGCTTTTCTCCTATTTGCCTTCTTCAAGATTAAAAGACATCACTGATGTACCTTCTGCATGTCTAATAATTGATGGCATCCTATTTCAGCATGTTCCAACTTCGAACAAGGAAACCAAAGAGCCATCACATAATTGTTTTTCCTATTTCCAACTCACATTAATCAGGTGTTGACGTACAAGGAGCTGCAGTAATTCAGCTCTGTAGATATGACTATTGAGTACAGTTTCTTTCTCTGGTTGTTTTGGGCACAGTTACCACAGTGACGCAGCAACAGGAAATCAGTCAGGTATGGATCTTTTTATTATAAATCACATAAGCTCATCCTGGTCTTTTGATTGGATGGGTGCGCTGCCTCAGAGATAGTCATATTCCCCTCTGGGGACTACAGCAAAGGAACGGTGGAAGAAGAAATTTGGTGATCCTTTCCCTAAGATGAAACCATGATTTATAATACATTTATAAGCTGCTGGGCACCTCGCTGCTAAGGAAATGCTGGGAGCAGCTCATGAAATAGCCATGAGTGAAATCGAGCTCTGATGCTCAGACCCACCTCTAACATACATTTCAGAATAGAGAAGTGCCACAACAAATGCAGCAATATCTGTAAAAGTAACAGCCATTTATTTACAGCATCACCATCAACTTTGACACTTTGAAGCTTATAGATTTGAGCAGACAAATTGTATCTAAAGACACTTTACAAATATTAATCTGTGCAATCTCAACAAAGTAATTAATAGGTGTTTTCTACAGACAAGTAATAATGAGGTTAAGACCCTAATGTTTCATAGTAGTCAAGAATCTTCTATACTCACCCTGGTACAGTCCTGATCTAGACCTTCAGATACCGAAGTTCATGGGTTACTGTTGAAAAAATGTAGCCTATACAAGCTGCTACAAAAAATCTGGCTTCTAGTCCTTCATGTCAGTTACAAAGCCATTCATTAACCTTTTAATTTCTACAAAAATAAACGCTGACAAACAGGGAAAGTGACACTTTTTTCCTAATATTCTCTAAAACATATACCATGTAACATTTACTTTCTGGGAAACAACTGTTTCATGGCAGTCATCTTGGAATAATCATCACCACAGAACAGTGCAACCTTTTGACTCTACCTTGTTAATGCAATAAAGTCTTGTCTCCTCTTAATGGGAAGAGTCCAGCAGGCTAGACTGAAACCTCTGTATGTCCAACTTGCAGCTCCCACCACACTGAAAGATCCAGTTCTGCTCATCGGAAGTGCTCAAAGATGGATGGCTCCTAAGATCCTTCTGCTTTTACTGCTCATCAAGTACTTACTATGCCCTATAACTGCACTGATAATACAAAGCATTGGCATAGGATTTTTCTATCCCGATACTGCTGCTGCTATGTGCCGCTGAGAAATCCTTCAGACCAACATAAAAAAGATAGAATAAGGGAGTTAAAAGTTTTTCTGACTTCATTGCCACTGAAGAGTTTTAGTCCATCATGTTCTCAGTTTAGTCTGTATGCTGGTTTTGGCTGAGTTGACAGAGTTAATTTTCTTCATAATAGCTAGTATGGGGCTGTGTTTTGGATTTGTGCTGGAAAGAGTATTGATAAAACAGAGATGTTTTTGCTATTGCTGAGCAGCGCTTACAGAGAGTCAAGGACTTTTCTGTTCCTGACACCGCCCCACCAGCGACTGGGTTGGGGTGGCACAAGAAGCTGGGAGGGGACACAGCCGGGACAGCTGACCCCAGCTGACAAAAGGGATACCCCATACCATACGATGTCATGCTCAGCATATAGAGCTGGGGGAAGAACAAGGAAAGGGGGGACATTCAGGGCAATGGCATTTGTCTTCCCACGTAACCATTATGCGTGATGGAGCCCTGCTTTCCTGGAGATGGCTGAACGCCTGCCTGCCCATGGAAAGCAGTGAATTAATTCCTTGTTCTGCTTTGCTTGTGTGTGTGGTTTTTGCTTTATCTATTAAACTGTCTTTATCTCAACCCATGAGTTTTCTCACGTTTACTCTTCCAATTCTCTCCCTCATTCCACTGCAGGTGAGTGAGCAAGCAGCTGTGTGGGGCTTAATTCTGGTCCCCACTATACAAAAAGGATGTGGACAGGCTGGAAGGGGTCCAGAGAAGGGCCACCAAGATGATCAAAGGACTGGGAAGCCTGCCATATGAGGACAGGCTGGGAGAACTGGGTTTGTTCAGCCTTGAGAAAAGGACGCTTAGAGGGGATCTCATCACCATGTACCAGTACTTAAGGGGCAGCTACAAAGAAGATGGAGACTCCCTTTTTAAACGGAGTCCCATGGAGAGGACAAGGGGGAATGGACACAAGTTGCTCTTGGGGAGATTCCGATTGGACACCAGAGAGAAATTTTTCACAGTGAGAACAGTCACCATTGGAATAATCTCCCCAGGGAAGTGGTTGACTCGGCCACGTTGGACACCTTCAAGAGTCATCTGGACAGGGTGCTGGGCCATCTTGTCTAGCCTGTGCTCTTCCTAGAAAGGTTGGACTAATGACCCCTGAGGTCCCTTCCAACCTGTGATTCTGTGATTCTGTAATTGCAAGGTGGGGTTAAACCACAGCAGTCTGCCACAGGTTGAGAGATTAACTCCTCCATTAACATTGCCTGGTGCTGTACATGCTCTTAGCTGCACAGTGATCTAGTAGCTCTCCATCTCCTCACCTGCATAGCTGCTGCGTGCGGCTCTGCTTAGCACCTTATTTATTTTACTACTGTGCAGTTCATGATGTTTTCATACAGAAGGGGGTTTTACTGCAGTTTTGAAGGTACGTTGGCATAACAAGATGGCAAGATTACACTAGAACAAGGCACATATGACAATAGAAAATACTACAGAAGCCACTCCCGAGGCACCTACCAAAAATGTGATAAAAAGATCTTTTTAATTGCCTGTCAAGTTAATTTCTCAGGTGAATTGATCTGCTTCACCTCAACAATCTTCTGCTACAAACTGAGAAACCTTTTTCAGGCTACTTGGCAAGCCACTTACTCAAAGGGAAATAGATTGCTCCACTCTAATGACACTCAGTTAGAAACAGAAGCCATTTATGGACTCCTGTGCCTAAGAAAAGACTTATGGAAAGTAGAATTAAGATCAGGCAATGGGGGTCCAGCAGTAGGCTTGGTTAATTTAGCATGCTCCTAAACTATTGAAGACTGGCTGTGGTTTGGTGTGCCCTTAAAAACCTCCAGTAATGGAGATTCTGTAAACGCATTTGGTTATTTTCGTTAGTACTTTATTGTATCTGTATTTAAAACTTAATATGTTTCCTATCTAATCTAAATCCCAGTTTCTGCCATTCAAACTCATTTAAGGCTATTGGCAGGAGAAAAGTAAAAGGTGAAGATCTTCAGACAAGAGTGGGAGCAAATACATTTTACAAATCAGAAAAAGAATACAAAATTTCCAGTAGGAGACATAAACAAACATTTTAAAAATAGAAGTTACCGTTAATCTTTTAAATAGTATGTTTTGCACGTCAAGTGTGAGTCCATTGTTTGGACCCTTCTATGTCTGCATTTTAAAGTTCTGTGTTACTGTAAAAAAAGCTATTCCCTTTAAAAAAAATATTCAGGAAAAAATTAGTTTCTTTAGTTTAATAAATTCTAGTCTCTGGAGTAGAAATATAGTTTGTAACTTGTCCTCTTCCAGTCAGGGACAAAACACCATTTGCAGATGCAATGGAAAAATCTGCTTAAATAGCAAGTAAGTTAATACTTTCCTACTTATACCTAGAAAGACACATTACAGCTAGACAAGAAATCTTCTATTTTGAAATGGAATGCTTTTTCCTCAGATTTCTAATTCCACTTCTTTCCAAATTTGTGTTCCCTGAATGGTGCTAAATACCTCTCTTATGAACATAAGTAGCTGATCCTCAAGTAAGTGGAAAAAAGTTTCTACTGATGAAAAATGAATAGTTTAGATGAAGACCTGCTATGCAATGTGATTACACCAGTCTGAATAAAATATTTAGATTAAAGACTTAAATCTACTTTTTGCATTGAGTGTGTTAGAATGTAGCATGTTTCCTATTTCCTTCATTCTGCTTTATTAATTTTTTAGCCTTTTAGTGAATAATCTAGCCTAATTTATTTGGAATTTGATGGATATATATGGAAGTAATGTCTCTGCCTCTGATCATACCATGGAGATTTGTTCACTAAAGCTGTTTGACAAGGTTATCTCCCCTCTCCCCTGCTTAACACCAGAAGTGGCGGGCTTGAGTGTGGCAAAAGCTTCAGATTTCAAGTGCAGCTTATGCTGTAGCAGCCTGGACACCTGCACCGTCCTGGTCATACTCCCCATCACCTGCAGTTCTCTGCCTTGCAATCTAATTTATTTTTTGGCCATGCATAACCCTTCTTGTTCAGGAATAAGATTTACAAATCAATGAGGTCAGTATTTGTTTGTCGCTAAGCAAAATACTGTAAGGAATGTTTGGAATTCTGAAAGGTTTTTCTGGTGTTTATGAAGCCAGAAAAGGCTTATATACATCATGTATGCAAAACAGAAAACTACATAGAATACCAAAACTGACAGGTTAAATAGACTGAAATCCTTATGCAGCTTCCCCTGGTTTTTACTTTGGAGATATGGTACAATAAAAATCAAGACTGATTTTTAAAATAATACATGAGTATGGCAGGCAACTTTTTTTTTTTATTTTCTGTAAAACTGATAATTTTAGAACTTTTTTGTTTTTCTTTTTTATTTAAAAGGGTAAAATAGCTAGAATAACTTGCATATTTCTTTTTTATTCCTATCCTCACCCTAACATATAAACTTAGTGTAACAAAATGGTATATATCACTGTCTGGATTTTAAACTGAAATGTTATTTCTTACTCTAAAGGTTCTTCATTATTTGAAAAATGAGCCTTCTAAAGAATATAGTAATACACATTTGATGCATTTCACAGTCTTTGACCTAATCTACCTTGAAACATGATGCTAAATTTAAAGTTGCACTTGCAAAATGATTTATGAAACAGTAATTATCCTTCCTATCCAGCCTGACCTAAGTAGTGCATAAAGCAATTTCTTCATAGCAGCCTAATCTGGGACTTCGCTAATTGGCAGCAATTAGAAGCATTCCTCTGCAGATGTTTCTTCTAATAGCTTCTCCATGACCTGAACTCCTCTTGCAGAGACCCTGAACAAGTCTACATCCATTTTCTATTTTTAGACAAAAGCCAACAGCTATAGACTTTCAAGAAGCCCCAGGACAGAGATCCTTGTCTTCCAGATGATATTAGCCTTTCTGTATGTGGTCACTGCAGCACTACATCATGCTGATTTCTCTCTTAACAACACCCTGATGCCAAGGCAACTGTTAGCTTCTTTTTATTTTGTGTTTCAGAGCATCACTCAGGTTTCAGACACTCCTATGCTGCTTGAACAGAAACAGAGATAAACTGTTACATATAGAGAATGTAATCTTTGTTTTCTCACAGAAAGATAGAGCTAAATGTTCAACTGTTAAACTTGTATAGCTTCACTGGTTGCCTTGGGCTAGATAATGTATACCAGCTGTGAATCTAGGACTTTTTAAAGTGGCTTACATAAGCGGCAGTACAAATGAAAGGCATACATTTGTAAAAGAGGAAGAAAAAAAAAAAACCAAACCACAAAATGGTTCTACTCGGTTGGCCTGGTATTTTTCTGTTCATTTGAGAATAATTCCAATATGCTCAATGGCAGTTTATTGCTTTCCAGCAGATGCAACTTCATTCACTGCCATTGAGTACCGTCTGAGTTCAGCTGGGAAATATCAGCTCTGTTTAGTCCTCATGTGAGAAGCAGAGAGCTCAGAAATCCCTGTACGCTATATAATGAGCCTTAGAAGTGGGTGGGCTGTTTTGTTTATAATTATGTTTTGCTTCTTGGTCCGTGGAGACATGAATGATGAGAAGGACTGGAAGTGATTTGGATAAAAATCTGTATCTTTCCTTAAAATTCTGGCAAAATACTTCCATGGAAACCATGTAGAAATTGTAAAAGAGAAAATACCGCTACAAGAGCCTCCTCATGAACGCACACGATAAAAATGGTGCAGAGATCTGCGCTGGTATTCACCTGGCCTGGAGTGTTTCCAGGAGGGTAGAGCAATAGGTGACTGTGCTCCCCCAAGTGCCAGAGCAGGGATTGCCGTGGGAGCCCTTGGCAGTGCCTGAGAACTTGGCGCCATCATGATAATGGAGCAGTTTGCCCCTGGTCCTGAGCTGGGGTTATTCCATGTTTGTACTAGAAACTAAGACACAGGTTTTAAACTTCACAACATAACAAAAAAAGTCTGATTTAAAGTGAAGACAATTTTAAGACCTCATGAAAACCCATAAATGCATTCTGTTTAACTTTGCCAAAATGATGCGTAAACCCACTTCTTCTCCTGTGAGAAGAGATTGTTTCTGTTTATAGCTTGCTTTTTAGCCCCACTTTTGGCTATTACAACTTTCTTCAATATAGAGCAAGGAGAGTGATTTATATCTGAAGAATACTCTTTTTAAAAATTGTTTTTTTACATTTTTGTGCCTTAAGTTATTTCATAAATAATTTTGCAGGACACACAAAAAAAATCAGTGTGGCATGGCTTTCTGTTGCTGATACTCTCCCACTGCTAAAGAAAGAAGAAAATTTATTCCCTTTAGTGCCACTGCCTGGGTATAAGGAAGTGTATTATTAGTCATTGAGATATACTGCCATGTGACATTTTAAAAGCACCTCAGTAAAGGTTATTCAATTATTTATAAAATCTACAATGGAATTAGACAACTTATGTAAATCAGTCTGTCATAATGTTTGCTTTTTCCACTGAAATATAAAGAAAATAAAAATCCATAGGAAAGCAAAAAGTACTTGTCATCCAAAGCAATTTACTAACTGGTAAAAAACCAAATCTATATTGTGCCTTGTCAGCAAAATTCCTCTCTTTGATTCCAGCAATTCAAAGCCAAAAGGCAAGGTGGAAGCCATAGATTCAGGTTGTGTGTACTGGACTTCAAAATTCATTTTAATGCAGCAGTCTAGATATTTGATTAGCCCGCATGATTATGATTTATTTCTGGACATTACATATTGCTAAATGTTCTAATCACTTTGGGCAAACCTTATTAAGTTGTCCTCTCTTTCACAATCCAACCGTGATAAACCTCATTGCTTGGCTGAAGCAAGCTGCCTTGGATGCCAGCTAACTCAGAACACTGCTCTACTTGTCTTGAGGAGTGCCAGGGAGAAGTGCTTGCAGAGACAGATTTTAAGAACCCCTGAGCAGTCTCAGCAACCTTGGAGACCCATGAGCACTTAACTCATCTAAAAGGCAAGCCCAAGAGACTAAGAATTGAATCTGTACCTCCACAAAATGTCAGGGCAGTAAAGAGCTCTTTAACAAAGTGGCTTGTATTGTATGTGTGTATAACTTCAGCCACTGCAAACTTTCTGTCTTATTCGCCCTCATTCACCCCTACACCTCTTAAGTGCACTCTGTCCAATTTCTCTATTTCTACACCACTAAAAAGGTCTACTAAGAATGAAACATTCTGCACAGCTTTATATTCAGAACTAGCGCTGCAAACATTAAAACAGTCCTTACTCTTCTTTCTCTAGAATGTAAAACTGATGTTTTATCACTCTATCAAACAAACAAGCAAGCGAGCATGAATTTGACATCCAGCACTTTATTTTCTCTGATGGAAGTCTCTACATCACTTATTTTCTCCAGATTCAACAATTACACCAATTGTACTTTCATGTGTCCATGTTTTCAGTAATTTAAAGATTCTGACTAAACATAGGCATTGGCTAGTTTTTGTGCCTTTTAATATGTTTGTTATTTAGGGTACAACTTATTATTTCCACCAAGAGGAATCAGTTTCTTTCTTAAGAGCAGGGTCAGTATTTTGAGAATGGACACGAAATCCCCTCTTTAGACTATATTTCAAGAGCTTTACTTTTATACTAGAAGAGCTAAAAATTCACAGAGGTGTTTTTCTTACCGTAATGAGGAATTATTGCCCAAGCCATTGCAGAAGCATAGATGCCGCCAATCATCCAAAACATACAGAGCCAACTCAGGTGTTCGCCTCGTTTCTCCCGAGCGAGCACTTCCGAAAAATAGGAGAAGACTGTTGGCACAGCTCCACCAATCCTAAAAGGAGATATAGGTGGTGTATTAAGTCAGAGAGTAACAGCTAGTTGAAGCTTGAATAAGCCCATAGCTGCAGTCATTGAAAACCCAACGTATGAGCAGCTTTTCTGGCAAGACTGTTTTTTCTCAAATTGCACCATGTTTTGGGGAACTCCTGAGGAAACTTTCACCAGTTTGGACACACTTTTTGTCGAATATTTCCTTGAAAATTCTATGTACATTTCATTGCCTTCAGTGATTCAAGGGGATTGTCAATGTGCTAGACGCTGGAACAGAAACCACCATGGTGCATTGACTTTCACCAATAAGAAAATGCTGAAATCATGGCACTCTACTGACAGTTGTGAAAAAACATTGCTTTTAACTGAAAATATTAGTCCTTTTACCAAAGAATAATAGATATATATATATAGCCAGGCCCACTAGAGAGGAGCCTAGGGATGGCACGCCAAGGTTGGGAGTGAAACCAATAGCCCAGCTCAAGTGCATTTACGCCGATGCATGCAGCATGGGCAACAAACAGGAGGAGCTGGAAGCCATTGTGCAGAGGGATAGCTATGACTTATTTGCCATCACAGAGACACGGTGGGATGACTGTTATGACTGGAGCGCTGCAATGGATGGCTATAAGCTCTTCAGAAGGGATAGGCAAGGAAGGAGAGCTGGTGGGGTGGCTCTGTATGTTAGGGAGTGCTTCGATTGCATAGAGCTCAGCGATTATAAGGATAAGGTTGAGTGCTTATGGGAAAGGATGAGAGCAGATATCCTGCTGGGAGTCTGTTATAGACCACCCAACCAGGATGAAGAGGTAGATGAAGTGTTCTACAAGCAGCTGGCAGAAGTCCCACGGTTGCCTTTATTCTAGTGGGGGACTTCAATTTGCCATATATCTGCTGGAAATACAACACAGCAGATAGGAAACAGTCTAGGAGGTTCCTGGAGTGTGTGGAAGATAAATTTCTGACACAGCTGGTAAGTGAGGCTACCACAGGAGGAGCCTCGCTTGACCTCATGTTCACAAACAGAGAAGGAAAGGTGGGAGATGTAGTGTTTGGAGGCTGTCTTGGGCTTAGCAACCATGGTATGACTGAGTTCTCAGTCCTTGGTGAAGTATGAAGGGGGGCCAGCAGAACCACTACCATGGACTTCCAAAGGGCAGACTTTGGCCTGTTCAGGGCACTGGCTGGGAGAGTCCCCTGGGAGAAAGTCCTGAAGGGCAAAGGAGTCCAGCAAGGCTGGGCTTTCTTCAAGAAGACAGTCTTACAGGAGCAGGAGCAGGCTGTCCCCAAGTGCCACAAGACAAACTGGTGGGGAAGACAACTGGCCTGACTGCGCAGGGAGCTTCTGCTGGCACTCAGGAAAAAAAAAGAGAGTCTATTGCTTTTGGAAGAATGGGCAGGCAGCAGAAGAAGAGCACAGACATCTCGTTAGGTCTTGCAGGCAGAAAAATAGGCAAGTAAAAGCCCAGCTAAAACTCAACCTGGCCACTGCTGTAAAGGATTACAAAAATGTTTTTAAAAATACCTTAACAACAAAAAGACAACCAAATAGAATCTCCATCCTCTATTGGACATGGAGGGGAACATTGCAACTGAGGTTGAGAAAAAGTCTGCGGTACTAAATGCCTTCTTTGCCTCAGTCTTTAACAACCAGGCCAGTTATCCCAGGGGTATTCAGCTCCCTAAGCTGGAAGACAGGGATGGATCACTGAATAAACCCCCAATAATCCAGGAGGAAGCAGTTTATGACCTGCTGCTCCATCTGGACATGCACAAGTCTATGGGGCCAGATGGGATCCAACTGAGAGTACTGAGGGAGCTGGTGGAGGAGCTCACCAAGCCACTCTCCATCATTTACCAGCAGTCCTAGTTAACAGGGGAGGCCCCTGACGACTGGAAGCTTGCTGATGTGACGCCCATCTACAAGATGGGCCAGAAGGAGGATCAGGGGAACTACAGGCCTGTCAGCCTGACCTTGGTACTGGAGAAGGTTATGGAGCATTTTGTCCTGAGTGTGCTCACCAGGCATGTGCAGGACAACCAGGGGATCAGGCCCAGTCAGCATGGGTTCATGAAAGGCAGGTCCTATCTGACCAACCGGATCTCCTTCTATGATCAGGTGACCCACCTAGTGGATGACGGAAAGGCTGTGGATGTTGTCTACCTGGACTTTAGCAAAGTCTTTGACACTCTCCCACAGCATCCTCCTGGAGAAGCTGGCAGCTCATGGCTTAGACAGCTGTACTCTTCGCTGGGTTTTTTAAACACGCTGGATGGCTAAGCCCAGAGAGTTGTGGCAAACGGAGCTAAATCCAGTTGCTGGACAGTCGGCCAGTCACAAGTGGGGTTCCCGAGGGCTCAGTTTTGTTTAATATCTTTATCAATGATCTGAATGAGGGGATCAAGTGCACCCTCAGTAAGTTTGCAGATGACACCAAGCTGAGCGGGAGTGTTGATCTGCTTGAGGGTAGGAAGGCTCTGCAAAGGAACCTGGACAGCCTGGATCGATGGGCCAAGGCCAATTGTATGAGATTTAACAAGGCCAAGTGCCGGGTCTTGCACTTGGGTCACAACAACCCCATGCAACACTACAGGCTTGGGGAGGAGTGGCTGGAGAGCTGCCTAGCAGAGAAGGACCTGGGGGTGTTGGTTGACAGTTGGCTGAACATGAGCCAGCAGTGTGCCCAGGTGGCCAAGAAAGCCAACAGCATCCTGGCTTGTATCAGGAATAGTGTGGCCAGCAGGAGCAGGGAGGTGATAGTGCCCCTGTACTCAGCACTGGTGAGGCCGCACCTGGAATACTGTGTTCATTTTTGGGTCCCTCACTACAAGAAGGACATTGAGTTGCTGGAGCGTGTCCAGAGAAGGGCAACGAAGCTGGTGAGGGGTTAGAGAGCAAGACTGATGAGGAGCGGCTGAGGGAACTGGGGTTGTTTGGCCTGGAGAAGAGGAGCCTGAGGGGAGACCTCATTGCTCTCTACAACTACCTGAAAGGAGGTGGTAGCGAGGTGGGTGTTGGTCTCTTCTCCCAAGTTACTAGTGACAGCACGAGAGGAAATGGCTTCAAGCTGCGTCAGGGGTGGTTTAGATTGGATATTAGGAAAAATGTCTTTACCTCAAGAGTGGTCAGGCACTGGAACAGGCTGCCCAGAGAGGTGGTGGAGTCACCATCACTGGAGATATTTAAAAGATTTGTAGACATGGCACTTCAGGGCATGGTTTAGGAGACATGGTAGTGTTGGGTTGACGGTTGGACCTGATAATCATAGAGGTCTTTTCCAACTTTAGTGATTGTATGACCCTATGATTCGACGATATTTTTCTAAGTCTTACCTCTCATGCTTTAGGTAGTCAGCAAGTGACTAAATGGCAACTATGTTACCAATATGTTTTATTTCATGGGTATTTACAAAGATGTTCTGTTCAGTTGCACTATGTGAGTTGCTAAGCTGTTTTTTACTTAAATTTTCTATGAAAAGCCTATGCATTCTTAAATATTCAGTTTTTCATATGGTAAAAATAAACACTGTCTGAAGGTTAGTAGGGTAAAAAAAGAATTCAGCTTGGTTTTACAAAAAAAACAGAGTAACTCAAATTATGTATCATTTTCAGTACCAGCTTCCAGGTCATCTTCTATTGTCAGTCACCTCTTCACTACAAATGCAAGCTGCCAAATGTTCCACAACAGGACAAGTCCTTGTGGATTTTATTTTTTCTGCTGCAGAAAATACCTGTGAATCTTGAAGAGATATTCTCACATACTGCATTACATATTTTAAAGCAGTATCTTGCATGGTTTGAATTTTTAACTGAATTTTAAAGATAAATGCATATTTATGCTGTCATCTGGGAGCTCCCAAACTGGGACCAAAAATAAGGAAGCTTGAAACAGATTTAAAAAAAATATTAAGAAGAAAATATTGAATACAGAAATGATATTTCAGTCCAAAGAAAATTCAGTTTCATAGAATACATTCTATTTAAAGATGTCTTCAGGTACAGTGATCAAATACTGGAATGAACTATTATACTTGTTTCAGGGGTCTGCTGTTTTGTCCCTTCTAACAGCTCTTCATGAAGTACTGGTGGTCAACACTTAGCTTTAAAGTAAATGTTTCCCATAGTTGAGGCTGCTACCGCTTATACTTTCTGCCATTTCTGCTAAGGCTTATACCTCCATGAATTCTTGTTTGATATACAGCTAACAAGGTCTGTATCTCATTTCTTCTCATGGGTGAAAACTCCAAAAGCCTTTACTAGTGAACTGCCATGTCACAGGCAATGGGACACATTTTCCTTGGAGGTTCTCCTGGAAGCCCAGGGTGAGGAGGAGCATAGCCAAGCTTGGAATCACAGGTCATTTTCCTGTGGTAGGGTAGCCCTTCTGCCTCAGCCATGCTAGGCACTCAGGTCTCTTGAGTTCCCAAAGTCTAAGTGGATTACGTCTATGGTTTCTTACCCTCCAGGGCTCAGGCACAGCTTTGAATTGCACTCCCACAATATTGCCCAAATGCAGCACTCCTGGATCTGGAGTTCTCTTTCTAATTTTTAAAATTCACTAGCAGAACCAGAAGCAAGGTCTTCCTTTTTTCTGCCTAAGCTGGTGCTGATGAAGAGTTAGAGGTGCCCACTTCCAAGAAGACCTTAATTAATAGATTGCTCATGGCATGTAGAACAGTATCATTCATGCAATATCACCCTACCTAAAGAATATAATTTTTGGTGTTTTTTTCTCTGATTGCTTCCGCTCATTAAGATAAGCATAGAGAGTGGTAAGTAAGTATATATTTAGTAATTTTCCTGTTTTATTATCTGACCTGTTCTTCTAAATTTACACTTTTCTTCATTTTATATGTCTTTTCATGAAGTACAGAATCTTGTCTTTATACCATAATTTCTATGGTAGTAAATATGACTGAAACTATCTGTGCTATATAGCATAATTAATAATAAATCTCATTTAGTACTTTAATAGTTTTCCTATTGCAACGTCCTTGAAAACTTTCTCTAAAGAGGGTTCATTTCAGGCAAATACAGTCCTTATGCTTATGAAAGGCAAGACAAGATACAATCTTCTGGAAATTGCCCTGAAATCTCCTACGCTGGAATTCCAGTGAAGTGGGTCTTGTGGAAAGTTTCCAATTGGTGGAGTAAGTCACGCATCTGTAGGTCATACAAATGTTTGTGGGATGATGGTTTAGGAAATGAGTGCATGTTTCAAGAGGCAAGAACATATCCTATCTTAATGTCATAAAATGTACAGAGACCCTGAGCAAAGGCAGGAAAAAAGGCATCTCCTACCTGTCAGCATGAACCAGCTGTACCATGGAGGATGGGAGGTAGAGGCAGCTTTAGCATTTAAAACTGATCCAGGTAGGTTGACTCATATGCTATATCCCAAAGGTCCTCCAAGACTACAGAAATAGTATTGTCTGTACTGACCAATTTAATAGGGCAACTTTTCAACAAATAGACCTTTTAGATGTGTAAGAGGAATTTTGGAGCCAGCAAACCAAAATGTTTATTTAGGATATGCAAATAAACAGAAAAAATTAATTAGCTTTGAAAAAAACCAGCTATTCTGTTTCTTCTGATGTGATTGACCCTTCCAATGAGTACACCAATGGGCTAAGAAAAACTTAAAAGTCCAGATATTATGTTCATATTGATTGAACAGTGACAATAACTTGGCTACTAAAGGAGAAATGAAGGATGTATTTTCACCATACAGACAACAGCTCCTATTTAGAGTTGTAGGTCTCTGTTTCACAGCAACTGTGTAGTAAAGTGTATTGTGTACTACTTCACACCTTAAACGTGAATGGAAAACTTACTTCTCAGCTGGTTAAATTCTTCCTTCTGGCCTCATGTAAGAGCAGAGTGATATTGCTGGAAGGTTTTAGGATATCAGTACCTAAAAACCTCTTCCCATGTCACTAATGCAAAGCTATTACCGTGACTAAAAAACTATTATGAAAATCTTAGAGAGGATAATCAACAGCTGAATTGGAGAGAGGAGGGAGGTGGAGAGGAAGCATCCTGCTGCAGAAGACTGTTTGCTCTTAAGCCGGACAATCTCAGGGTGGCAGTAGGTATGCCTCCACTCTCTAAAACTTGTTCCCAAAAGCAGAGCAAGCGACAGCAGAAAGGGAGAACAGGAAGAGCTACCGCTGTTATCACACCAAACAACAATGAGGAAACTCCCTAAAAACTGCATGGACCTAGAGAAGGTTTTTAAGGAGAAAAGACATTTCCGTCTGACTCTTGCAGCAATTTTAATGTGTGCTTGATTCCACAGCCGATTACTACTATACAACTAACATGGTGTCTGGTATATTGAACTTTGTTAGCAGAAGCATAAACTAGCTTTCAAGACTTGGGCAAGAGAAGATCAGAGCACCTCTGACTTCTTCCATCACGCTTTTGTGAGGATCTTTCACATACTTCAGCAGCTATTGAACATTATGAATTAATTCATCAAAAGTTTGTGTTTAAAAACCCCCACCATATCACCCAACAGCTGCAAGAAAGAATGCACTTTCTATAACAAAAAAAAATCCGAGGCTACATCCCACCTTCACCTACACTCATATAAGCCCTTAATAATTCAGTGGCTCTAGTTAAGCCCTTCCATATTTACCTGGAAGGGACTGAATTTGATCATCAACATTTTTGTGTTGTGAGTTTGAAAGCAGACTGCCTCTTTGGTATTGCACCAACTTCGTGTGGAATGGACAGTGGCATGCACAGACGGAAATGCCAAATAAAACCAAAGTCAGAGCTGCCACTGATTTTAAAGTAGGAAGACTTCATCTTTTGTTTTTCAGGAAATGCAAACACTATTTTCCCACAAGATACAGTATTAATTGGTTTGATACAGTGAGCTCTTTACTTTTATTGTGTTTATAAAGTATATGGGTCATCTTCATTTGTAGAAGAGTTTGATACATGAAACGACATTCTTCCCTTCACATGTCTGCACGTGCAGATGAAAAGCCTGTGAAAACCATGCTGCCTTGAGAAGAATGTTTATTCTAAAAGATGGGAAGGATTTTAACTTTCTCAAATACAAATGATTCAAGCAAACTGAAGTTTTTACATCTTAACTGTTATTCATATATGTTATTTCTTCAGTCATCATAGCCAAAGCAGTGGATATAAACTTGTTATCCACAGATCACACTGTGGTCCTTTACAGCAGTAAAGGACCTTTTACTTTTTACTTTTTTTTTCCCTTTACACCCATGCATTACTTCCTAAAGGGTCACAAAAAGTATCTTTGAGGTGTAAATATATTGTATGTACAAATTAACTATACAGGGTTGTTTTACCTCCACTCGAAAATTGCGCAGAATCTGAATATATTTATAAAATATTAAAACCCCACTGGTCTAAAACTCTGGGTTGATGACCATGATAACTGTCTCCAGAATAGGAGATTCTGCATTGAGGCACAGTCTAATACTAGCAAGAGGCAAAACTTTGTTGAGCTTGGCTCAAG
The DNA here is from genome assembly GCF_963921805.1 of Phalacrocorax carbo. Lineage (NCBI taxonomy): Eukaryota > Metazoa > Chordata > Aves > Suliformes > Phalacrocoracidae > Phalacrocorax > Phalacrocorax carbo. The sequence continues at coordinate 28,415,539 of NC_087548.1, forward strand.
GCCATAAAATAAACTTTCTCACTCTACAAGGATCAGTCTCTGCACCTAGAACAACAGGATGCAATCCTTCAGTCTTGTCTTTTTTAATAAATATGTAGGAATAGATGCAAGAATAACATTTAATAAACAGCAGGAGCCTTTTTCTACTGCACATATTGCTCCATATGTGGAGAGAATGGCATAATGGCCATTAAAAGAATGACAAATGTCAGTCATGACCTTCTCCAATTATTTTTCACCTTCTGTAATAAACCCCATCAGAAGTAGGCAGAGCAAGAGCAGAAAGCATAATTTTTTTCTATTTTTGCAGAAACATATAATTCAATTGGAAGGAAATACCAACTAATCAGCATTTTGTTACCCTTTTCAATGCAAAAGATGAGTCAGTTTTGGAGCCTAATGGGTTACTTCTGTATGGAGAAAAAATTAATGACTGAATATGTTATTTGATGCCCCCAAATTCCTATTTTACTCTGAGTTCTTACTCCACTTTTTTTTTTTTTCAGGATTATGTTCTTAATGTCTTTCTAGCTACATTTTACAGTTTGGGCTATTCTTTCTGTCTGCTTTTGCTCATATACAGAATCATACACACAGAGTCCTCCAGTGTCTGGTGTCTATGCCCTGAAGCTGCATTTAGTCTCAAGTGAAAGCCATCTCCTACACAGTTCAGCTTTCACTCAGTGTGCATATGGCATGTGTTTTGGGTGGCAGGTCATATTTGCTCATTTCTGTTACTTCAAAAAAAGAGTTATACTGTTTCTTCTGTTTATTCACAAAGAAGAATTCTCCTCATCCAACACTTTGATGCATTTTTTTAATTTTAGATTTATTTTAGATTAAAAAAAAAGAACAGTTAATCAGGAGGAAATGACAATACAGACATAAGCAACTGATCTAATCCCACTTTTCAGCAAAAGAAGGTTCAATTTTTGACCCCAGAAAATAATCCAAACTGAAAGCTATGCTTTTATAAAGTTGCTTCTGTACACTCTCTGTTCATGTTTCTTCTGTGAAATTGTGGGGAGGGGGAAACCAACAGGGGATTGAACTGATGCACCCTAGGAGAGTGGGATTCAGTGAAACAAACAAAAAGCTAGGGTACATTGCGTTTTCTTTGTCACAAAGAAAGATTATACATGTCTGCTAATCTACCTTCAGAGCTGTGATTTGTCACAACAGATTTTGGCAACTGCACAGTGTGACAGCTGGGATGAAAACATTTCGGCGAGGCATTCAAGAACCTCTGGCTTCAGATAGAAACATTTGTTTATTTGCAGATTCACTAGCCAAAGGGGCTTGAAATCCAAAACCATACAAGGACTAGAGACAATTAGGAAAAAAACCCCTTACAGAATCCTAAGTGCACAAGGCAGGTTGGTGTTCTTCTGCAATACCATATCTTCTCTCTCAAACTTTGACAACATCCAGACTAAAAATTAAGACGGTGTCTGTGTGAGATGGCATTTGCAAGTTGTCACCTTATTATATGCAGTTTGTTAAAAAGTGACAGACCTCAAACACAGATTCAGTGTTACACTCCTGAGATTTGGAAACAGCCCACCACCCTTTGTCTTGTCCAATTTAGCCTATGCTTCCCTCTTCTTACTACAGGTCTCTACCCCCACTATCACAAGTCTTATTAAAAATTATCTGTCATTTTCTTTTCAGAACTGCCATTAGGCTGGCAAAGCATCTAAGAGTGAGCAGCCAGACTGACCAGTTCTACTTGAGAACTGTGGTTAAAGCCCTACAAAACTGCAAGGTGGTATAGACTAAGCTTTACTGATCATTCTACCCGTGTTTAAATACACGTGCCTCTTTGGACGATGTGTACTAGAGAAGTTGTCTTTCAGGTACATATATGACCTGTATGCTATTAATAGCAAAGAGTCCTTGTGATAAGGGTTCATGTGATTATTTATTGAACTGTCCAGCACTGTCATTTCTGATGGAAGCGGAACTGGTGAGTAAATAATATATTCCCCGAATTTACCCAACACTATTTTAAAAAATCAAGTAAAATTTGATGTCAAATTCAAACTTCTAATTGCAAAGAATTTGCCTGCAGTACTTCCTCAGCCAGATATGTCAGATAAATTGCTTTCATATCTGCCAGTATTGCTAATCACAAAATAATTGTTTATGAAAACTTCCTTCTGTGATTTTCTTCTTCTTTTTCATTTCACTTTTCAAGTTTTTACTTTTTCTTTTGATTGTTTTCTGTCATGTCTCTCTACTTTATTTACATGTTTCCTTTGTCTAGTCTTTCTCTCCCTGTTGTATAATCTTCCTTTCCTCATAAGAATACTGTCCCCTTCTCCTAACAGTGTTAGGAAAGACCACTTCTCTCCCGGCTATCCCAGGTTTACATTAGTCAACATTTACCCACAGCTGAAGCAGCAAGGCCTAGATCAAAGCTATGTGGAAAGCTCAGACCGTGCCAACTGCTTTCTTGGCTTGACTGATAAGCATATCTACCCTTGGCATATGCTATCAGCTTTGAAGCCAGTCACCTGCAGAGCTCTTCATTAGCTCGCAGTGTAAAAACACTGATAGCCATGGGTGGGAGACAGCTGGGAGCTGGAGAGGAATTAGAGGCGGTAGGATTACAAACTTTTGAGGGTGAGATGGTGCAAGGTGTTTTGTGAGAAAGAAGTGGAGCAAGTGGGTATGAAGATGTAAAAGTTAAATACAATATGATACTAAATACTGATGACACACAATTACAAAAGCAGCCTGTTGGTCTAGATTTGAAGCTCCTGAAGGCAACCGCTTGTGTAAGCAAAACCATCTTGTGCTGTGTCCATATGGGCCATATATCTACTGGAACATTTTTACAGTTGTCATCCATATGGGCTGCTCGCGTGTCATTCCTGCCTTGGCCATTAAGAGAAGGGGGATATGCAACACTACACGTAATTTACAAAAGCAGTGGTAAAAGTCGGTGTGGGTGTATTTGATGACAAGAAACTTCATTGACATTTTTGGATTTTTGCTAATTGTTGAATCCTCACAAGAGTGTGAAGAATTTGAGAAAAGATCTAAATGATGAGTTTAGTGCTACTACATTGACACCAGCACTCTTTGGTAGATCCCAGTAATGTGGAAGGAGTACCTCACGTAGCTTTAGAGATACTTTCTGAGGAAGATTTAAGAAAGTTGTCTGAAGGTGAGTCTCAGGTTTAATGAAGTATATGGAAAAGAAACACTATATGATAGTAGTTCTACAGAGAGACTCTTATTCACAAGGGGCAACTGGCAGGGAAAAGGCTATGTAATACATTTCAGTTACATAAGTCAACCACATCTAAGCTCTAGTTCCTAATATTTCTGTGGGTTTGGAGAACAAATTTGGCCAAACCGGCAATTTTGGCAAAATAAAAGAAATGTCTCTAGTCTGGACATAATGTCTGTCTAGGACACACTTATTTAGCATTTTTTACTTTACTTATGAAAAAGAATCAGTTTCATCTGGGAGCAAACACATCAGGTTGTCTAAAGAATTTCTAAACTCTAGTTTGTCTCAGGATCTTAATCTCAGATAGCTTTTTACTGCATAAAAAATTTCATTAATTTTAGAATTAACATTTGGACTGGATAAGCATGATACTTTTTCCCAAATTGTATCATCTTTGGTTATTTCAAATAAACCAAAATTAAATTTGCTGGGATAATATAAATATATAGTGCACTTTTAAACACTTTATTCTAAATTGGGTTGTCCTTAGAAAAACTGCATCTAAAATTACCTAAAATTATGAAAACTAATAACTTACATTAAATAATTTTTTTTATAAAAATTCTCTAGCTGAGAATAATACTTCACAGTGGCAGTGTTGAATAGGCTACAGCTCCAGTTCCAGTCAAGTTAGCAATGTTATGAGTCATGTTCTTGTATTAGAGGAAGCTTCCTTTGACAATTTCAGACAGATCTAACACGGTCCTTTTCAATGATAAATCTTTGCTCAATCCCCCAATGATTAATGATGAATAAATCTCACAGCTTCTTGTCTAGGTCTTTTTACTTTTTAGGAAGCTATGTCTAAAGCCTTCCCAGATCTTTATCAGGCTTTTGGATTCAATTTCCTTTTGAGTTTTGATTTTAGATTAATCAATGGATGAATCACAGTTATGATATTATTTTCTGTAAAAGGAAATTATTTTGCAGACTGTTGAACATTTCTTGATTTTTTTTGCTAGCTTAAGTTCACCATTCAGATTTTAATATCTCTCAGTGGCCTCTACCCAGCAATATCTTAATATAATTCATACTGTTTTGTATTCCAAATCACTTTTTTGGATACAAAATTTTTATAGTTTTAGGGTTTTCAGATTAAAAAAAAAATTAGAAGGGATTTGTTTTTTTCCCAGAGTAGTTTAATTCTATAAACACATTTTAACTGGAAGGGAATCTGAGAAGAATCAATTTTATAGTATTTTTTATAAATAAAATCTTCCATTAGATACTGGTTTTATTTTTCATCCTTCTTACTTTATTTTTGTATTATCTAGAAGATAACAGACCAATTTAAACTCTATACACCTAAATGATTTTATATCTTTTGAATTCTTCTCAATATTTTATTGACTTTTATTTGTATGAAGTTGTCCAGACAACTCTCTGCCCCTTCAGAAAGCTCTTCTCCAATCTGAGTAGCAATACTATTTTGCCTGAATGAATATTTTTGTCTGTATGTTTAAAACATATCATTAAGTTCTTTACTTCAAATTATTCCTATTTCATATTTGGGCTCTTTGATTCACACAGAACTACTGGAACAAAACCTCCTTCCTTGGCAACAGAGATATATATTCAGTGTCTTTCAGTAAGAAAGGGCAACTCACATCTACTGTCCAAAGACAGGACCTCTAAAATGGGGAGAGGTTATGAAGAGAAATTAAGTTGAATTTCTATTCCCATCTAACTGACACAACTTCTTTTTCATTTGAGCAAGAGATGGGATGTAGTAAAGAATGTAATGAATGTTCAAGATTTAATTCAAACTGTTTAAGCAAATTTCCTGTCATACTGCAAGAAGATATGGCTTCAAAGTTGGCACAAATATCTGGAAGTTCTTCAGTGAGCAATACCAAAAAGAGTTTGCCTTCTTATACAGCAGCTGATGCAAACTGTCTGGAAGCAGAGACCTGTAAGATGTATGCTCTAGAAGTGGGTATATTTGTGCCCAGCTGTTTAAAACTGACACAATTTTACCTTGCTGCCTCTGCAGCTGGAACATTCTAGCCTCTCCCTTCTTCCTTGGTGTTTGGCGTATGATGTGTCTGTTGCTGTTACAGCTACTCTCAACATAAGATCATATCCCAAATGGGGTCAAAAAGCAGGGGAAAGGCAGATGTGACACAAATATCGTCTTGAATATTGCACTTAAGTGAAAAGTAAGCCTTCTCTGAGACCAAGTGAGCCGGTGAAAAAGAAGGGCTCCAGACATGCAAAGCCTGGTGGAAAAACTGCATCATTACAGGCAAACAGTGAGAATGGTAGAAGGAAGAGCTTTCCCTCATCTTGAGAGTGTGTAGCACAGATTCAGTTCTAGAAACCCTGTGGCTTTTATAATGCAACTCTGATACTAGCTGAAGGATGTTATTCTGGGGAGAAATCCAGTCTTTGAAGAAAACAGCAATGAAAAACCAGTCATGAATCTTTCTCTGCAGTAACTGGTATGATGAATGACTCTGCAGCTCACGCTGCCTGGGGTTTTTGTTCTTGTTGCTGTTGTTTGGTTGATAGGTTGGTTGGGTTTTTTTGGGTGGCTTAAAATATTGTAGATGGTGGCACACTATCTATCATGTAGTCATGCAGTTCTCAAAGATGAGGTGGGAGTAAACACAGTAGGGACCCACACAGAGGTATAAGATACAGCTGTGAATGGCCTGCTCCTTCAAAGGCCATTAATCATAAGCTGGGTACACAATGGAACATGCTTCCCAATCCAGGACATACATCTATCGTGAGTAAAGCTACAGGCACTGTGTGTTACTGGAAAAGCTACTGCTACCCATGAGAAGACCCTGCAGTCAAGTTTGGTATGAGGCGTGACAAATACATATTTTGCCATATGCCCCGAGAGAGACAACCTGCCTGAAAGCTACCAGTGTCCCAAACCTATCTGCCAAAAGACAAACCTTTGTGGCACAAGGGTCCAGTACTGCCCTTATAAACTGGGCAGGCTATGCAGATGCAGGAAATTCTGAACTTGTACAGGATCATGGAAGAGTGAAAGTGTCATGTACAATGTTTCTCTATGGAGAGACAAAATGTAGCACCTGGAACTGATAGTGACATATATGATATGAAGAACATGTAAAGAAGCTGGATAGGATTTTTTGATTTGTTTTTCTCAGTTGTTTTTTTTAAGAATTAGAACAGTTGCCATTTCTTCTTGATCTGTTTCAGAGTCATAGCTGACAATTTGTTGAAAGACTAAAGAGACTCTTCTACCAAGAGGACTCCTCACATCTCCTTCCTACCTCCCCTTGCCCTTCCATACCACTTCATAAATCAGCTTACTAGTACTTAGTGTTATGGCAACTTCTTTTTGATATGAGTGTCTAGCCCTACCCTACTTCAGACCAGGTCAAGGGGTTTCTAAAACTGCAAGCATCACACAACATTAGTGCACTAAGGCTACATCTGTCAACTGAACATGAGCCAGCAGTGTGCTCAGGTGGCCAAGAAGGCCAGCAGCATCCTGGCTTGTATCAGGAATAGTGTGACCAGCAGGAGCAGGGAGGTGATCGTGCCCCCGTACTCGGCACTGGTGAGGCCGCACCTCAAATACTGTGTTCATTTTTGGGTCCCTCACTACAAGACAAGGCACCGAGTTGCTGGAGCATGTCCGAAGAAGGGCAACGAAGCTGGTGAAGGAATTAGAGCACAGGTCTTATGAGGACAGGTTGAGGGAACTGGGGTTTGTTTAGCCTAGAGAAGAGGAGCCTGAGGGGAGACCTTATTGCTCTCTACCACTACCTAAAAGGAGGTTGTAGTGAGGTGGGTATTGGTCTCTTCTCTCAATTTACTAGTGACAGCACGAGAGGAAATGGCTTCAAGCTGCATCAGGGGAGGTTTAGATTGGGTATTAGGAAAAATTTCTTTACTGGAAGAGTAGTCAGGCATTGGAACAGGTTTCCCAGAGAGGTGGTGGAGTCACCATCACTGGAGGTATTTGAAAGATGTGTACATGCAGCAATTCAGGTCATGGTTTAGGAGACATGGTAGTGTTGGGTTGATGGTTGGACTTGATGATCCTAGAGGTCTTTTCCAACCTTAATGATTCTATGACTCTATGATTCCACAAACTGCAGCCAAAAAACCATAAAAGCAGTGGACTTCATGTGTGTGGCTTTACAACACAGCATACTGTGCTGTCCCCAGCTCTGTCTGTTCAGCATCCTAAAGATTGTTAGTGGCCTGAAATGGAATTTTAATTGGGAGGTTTGGTCTGAGCAAGCAACTGACAGAAGTGTTAAACTATCTGCTCTGCAGAAGAGAGCTCTTGATTATCCAAGGATGCAGCAAAAGTAGAAGCTTTCTCATAGTACTTTACTTGTGTCCCTCTATCTCGGCTCATGAAAGTTTAAAATTTTAAACTTAATTAATTGACCATTACCAGTACCCTAAACTTTTCCAACAGCTGAGAAGTTATTTAAATGAAACGGAAAGCAAACACAGGGCCACAACACCATTCTTCTGGAGAGAGCAATAAGATTTGGCACACTCCAGGGCCCCATTTTAAATGCGACAGTCCTGACTGCAGTGGTATTATAAACAATATTATGCACACAAAGACGTTAGAAACTTTACAGATATCACCAAAACCTTATGGTACACCTGTGAGGAGGGTATTGTTTTGCTGACTGACCAAGTAATACATAGAGAAGCTGAGGCATAAAAGAGTTAAACAAGTTGATCAAGTTCACAAAGCAAGTCTGTTCTAAAACAAGAACAGAACTCAATCTCACAGTTTGCAATTTGTGTCTTTTCCCTAAAATCATTATTCTTCTCCTTCAGGTTGTTATTTAGGAGTGTAGTAGCTACCTTGTTTAATTCCTGACATAGATTGCATTTCTACATTAAATAGCGTGCAAACAGAAAAATTTTATTAACACACAGAATTGCAGAAATGTACAAAATCAGAGGAGCTTACCCAAATCCAGAAAACAAGCGACAGAAGAGGAAGAAGCCATAGCCCTGGACAAATGATGACAGGAAGGCAAAGAATCCATTGACAGACATGCATATCAGGAGTGACTGTCTCCTTCCCACCTTGTCTGCCAAGCCTCCCCAGAAGAATGACCCCACCATCATCCCAAGGTATACTATGCTACCTGCAATACACAAAAAAAAGATGTTGTTTTGTGAGCTACATAACTGACCACAACTGACCACACCAAAGACCACTGATTTTCTGTATTTACAAAACAAGCAGTATAGAGATTAATTTCTCAGTGAATAGAAATCACATGCATAGCTTTGCAAATGTATCTAGGGAGAACAAGTTTCCTACAGTGTCTTTGTTATCTGTTCCTGGACATACTGAAGCTTAATATGATTATTGAACAAGGTGCCTCTGGCTAAAACAATTAAAATACAGGCAAATAGGACTGAATTGGAGAAAGAATGCCACTATTTCCTTAGTAATAAACTTTATTAATGTTAAATACTGCAAAAACTTTACCTTCTTCTACAGAAACAAATTGTCTTAACATTTCTAGAATATAAGCAGTCCTGCAGGGTGAATTTTTTAAATGTTGCTGTTTTCAATGTAAAGTACTCTCCACAGAAAGATAAGCTGGTATGTTTAATACTCTGACCATTCGCATCTCAGCATACTGACAAACCTTCTGTGTGACACATTGAGCAGACAGTCAGAAGAAGAAAAAGAAGACAGAACCAACCAGATTTGTATTTTGTTTGATACAAATATTCTGCTTCCTTATTGAACTTCCAAGACTGGGTTTCATCTATGTAGCAGTTGCTGCCATCTTATATGTCTACTGCAGAGCAGGAATTAAATACAAAGTAGCTGGAAGCAGCTGAAATACTAGCAATCCTTGTCCTGTGTCTCTTTCTGATCAGCCACAAGAACGGACAAAAACCCCAGCAACTCTGCTGGGCTTTAATCGCTGTTGTGTAAAATTCTAGTTGCCAAAAGGATCACCTCTGTCCTGCAAGGGTAGTTGAAAGGGAAAGAAAGCTGAATGAAATACTTAAATGCCTAGGCTTGGTTAACTGCATATTAACATAAAGGTCACTCATCAGTATTTCCATGCTTGAAATTCCAGATGTTGACATCTGAAGTGCTGGCATCTGCAGGGTCTCATGCACCCAAAATGTCCCTGTTCCTCCTCACATTTGGTACAAGTTGTTTCCACTGCTGTTTCCTTATGAGACATAGTTTTAAAACATCCTTTTTTAAATACACATAATTGAACACTCATTGTGTTAGAAGTATATTAGCAAGATAGTTATATTTTGCTTAGGTGAGTAAGCTGTTTTCATCCATGCCTTTTGCCATTGATTGTGACCAGTACTAGCAAATCAGTCTTTTCTGCAGCTGTCTTTTTAGCCATCATAGAATAAGAACAGGATATTTCTAGACTGCTCCATGAGTCCATCAGGAGAGGTTGACAGACCCATTGCTGTTCATCACAGGAGCATTAGCTACCTCTTTACCTAAGCAAGATCACCAAGCTCCTTAAGACAAAGCTAAACATCTTCTCAAAACAACTTCTGCCATTTCTCTAATTGTTACTGGGATCTTAGACTTTCATCAAAGGATATTGATGAGCACGTATGTAAATCCAGAATTTGCGGAATTCTTTCATCTTAGCCCAGGAAGAACACAGACACTACAATGTTCTTTTTGGATTAGAGTTGTTTAGCAGCAGACCTTTATCAGATAGCTCCTTCATTCTGATCAGAAATTTTTGTTTGAATAATTGAGATTTTCCTGAGAACGCACACACAGCTCATACATTTTCTGGTCCTAAGGAGACAAAGCTTGGCCAGTGGCTTAGCATATTTGCTCAACTGCTTTAAGATTTCTCCTGTGGGCAAGGTTGCTTTACCATGCTGCTGGTAGACCAGTACTCACAAGCACTTTGGAAACTCCATCCAGTACAGCTGGTGCTTGCTTGTCAATTTTAGTTGAAAGAACTTACCAAAATAGTTCAATAGCTGCATTGCCAGCAGACCAATTTCAAAACAGCAAATAAAATGGTTAATATTTACTCTATAACTGAATTTCCTTACATTCTTCCATACATAAACATTGTTGGGTTTTCCCAGTCAACACCCTAATACTAGAAATGCTCAGAGAAGGCCAATCAAATCTTTATATAGGTAACTTTGAAATATTTTATGCAAATCATCTTGATTTTACCAAGTAACTACTTTCCTTGTGATGCACAGAAATATCAAAACACTATGGATGATGGAAGAAAAAAGATTCCAAGTCTTCAGAGTTTAAAAACATTAACCTTTCTTTTTGATAACAAGTCCTTTGGTCATTGTACTGCCCTTTGGCCTCTCTTATGTCCATGTAATTCTCCCAAAGAGCATTCAAAAGATGCTGCTAAAAATAATATTCTGCTCCTAAAATAAACTGCTATAAATAAGCTGCTCTCTGAGCTGCACCATTAGCTTATTCTTTCTCATTATATTAACTTTGAATTTTTCTTAATTGCCTTGCAGACTCTCCATAATCCCTCTCCCCCATCAAAGATCTGTATCCCTTCCCTCCTGAACCTACTACAACTACCAGTGATACCTGTTTGTGTGTTTTCCTGTCTTTATCCTTTTCCATATTTTCTGTCTCTTGTTGGACAGAACATAACCCTAACTGCAGCCCATAATGGAAGTCCCCTTCTTCTCAACTTTCAAATCATTCCTGAAGACCTTCCCCCCCCCGCCCTCCCCCCCAGTAATATTCACGATAAGCCATAACAGTGACAAAGGGCAAAGGAGAACCCTAACTATGAACTGTTAAAGTAGCCGAACAACCACCTAACAAATGCAATGAACAAATGCAATGACATCAGATTATCATTTTACCCTTCATCATCCTTTCCTTTCTAAACTGTGAAGCTCTTGTTTATTATGTCATCCCACTGGTCAGAACACAAGTCTCATGGGGAAAACGCTATAATTTTTTTTACAACTTCTATAAATCGCATTACATTTTGCATAAATTTATATATGTAAAAATTAAATATCCTGTTGTTGGTCAGATGTTGCTGCCTTTTCTCATTACCTTTAAACATTGGTCATCAAAACAATAAATGTATGGGTGTATATATATGTTTATCGATTTTAATCTAGCATGTCATCCTGAGGGTGGTACTCCCTTTTTGAGCAGCTAGCTACTACCAATCACAAAACTGGTTGCTTTGCTTTTTCTTTTTGCTACAGCATATTTGTGCCTCTGAAGAAGTTAGCTTATACAACACAAGGCACACACTGATTTGACATCCAGCAAGATCCTAGAAACATCTTTTTAAAAATAAAAGTTTATTTTAAAATGCAAAGACTACTAATGATATCTGTAATATGAGTCTCTGATTTCCCCCACAAAGTAATGTGTAATCTCAAACTCTGTAATTTGGTGGAAAGGCACTGAGAAGAGGCAAGTGGCAGCTGAAAAGAAACTCATGCCATGCTAAAATGAATATTCTCTTCCATTGTTCTTTTACCAAGTTTTAACAACCTGTATTTTCTTTCCACAGCAGAAATTCTACATACTTAAATGATTTTTCCCATTATATAAATGTACAAAATACACACTTGCATCCTTTTTGGATGAGGAGACCTGAGTCTGGAACTCATTTACACCATGCACACACTTTGACTACCAGGTGGCTAGATATTTTTTAAACAGGTGTGCACACAGCATCTTTCAGGTTGCTAGCAACAACTTAACCTTACAAAGCAGCTGACCAAGAACTCTCTCAGTATCCCAAAGCTAGTTATGGACAATTTAAGCAATGGGATAAAAATACATGTATGATCAGTCACTGAGGTTCAGTTAAGCAGTATTTCACTCCTTGTGCTGTCATAACTTCATTACTTGCCACTGTCCATTGCAATTCATAGCCTGGTATCTAAATGATAGCCAAAACCTTCTGAGAAATCAGTCTGTAAGTATACAGTTCACTGGGAGAAAATAAAGCAATGAAAGTAGTCAGACTTTTTTGCAACAGAGAGGCACAGGCTATGGGGGTCACTGATGGTCATCCTTTGCTTGAACACACGTACCATAAAGTAGATATAAAATTACTTTTTTCCTGATGTGTTGTTTAGATCATTTATCTGAGTGAGGAATGCATTTCATACAACTGTAAAAATATTCTCATTTAAAAAAATTAATCTAAAAATAAGATTAAAATATTATTCATATTTTGGAAAATGAGATTATAAATGTGATCCTAAGATAGCTCCAAGAGAAGAAAACCTCCTTTCATAAGAATTATACTGTACTTTAATCAGTGTTTTATCTACTTGTACTAGGATCTTCCTATAGGCTATTGTTTAGAATATAACAATTCATAGTGAAGAACTCCAATGTCTATAAGTAGCATAATGAGTAAGAATATCCAGATTTATCTTTGTTTTAACCCCGATAAACAGCATATTCAGAGTTTAAAGGTGATCATCTTTCAGAACTATACTTAATTATAATCTGTTATTAGTTTCTTTGATCAGAAAAGACTTTGACAGGAATTGCAACTTGTCAAACATAATGTCTAATTAACTTTTTATAATAGGAGGTAATTAAAGCAAACATTTTTCCATTAAGACAACAAATATAAGAAAACTGTAATAATTCCAAAATTGGAAGAATTCCATTTTCTAAAGCCACCATCTTTGGATGTCTAAAACTGCCTGTGTAGTCAGAATATTGAATATTCAATTTGTATTTGTTATATTATGCCATTCCCTCCTCAGAGGTACTAATACGCCATCATTCTTACACAAAGAACTGCCAAAAACCTCTCTGTACAAAAACCTCCTCTGTAACAACTATTTCTTCGTTTCTCTGAACAGTGCTTGAAGTGGTGGAACAACAAGCTCTGTATTTTTGGAATGGTAAATTTTTAAGGTGTAGATCTAAGTGGTTAAGGGAGTAAAGCATTAATTGTTCAGCCATCTTAAAAAGTTGATGGGTACTGTTTTCCAACTGGCATGTGAGCCAGCCACCATATTAACTAAAATGAAAATTTTGCGTGAGTCTTTGCAAGTTCAATACTTCTCAAGCCATGGATTTCCTTTATCTAAATGCTAGCTGTTTCCCACATCAATCATTTTGTGTCTTAGCTTCAGATGTTAAATGATTGCTTTTACCTAATAACACACAATATATGCAAATCCCCAAATGCCAAAACATATCAGGCTCTCTTTTCTGTTACTACTCTTCAGACTAATCCTCTCTTCCTGCATTCCCTTTCAGGACAGCTGCAGACAGGCTTCAAGCTGCAATTTCATACTCTCTAGTGTAGATGCTTAATTACACATTCATTTTGAAGCTTTTTGCTCTTCTGCTTGACACATATATATTTACAAACAGTCAAGTTTTACTTACTATTACATTATTAGAATTATTTTTAGCAATCATAGTAATAGGGTTTATCTATTTAAATACATGGAAGGTATAAAGCTATTTTAAAATGAATGCTGAAGATCTTCAGTTTATACAGTGTTTATTATGCTGCAGTGTTTCTTGGACATTCAAGTGTGGCTTGTGGCTGAGTAACCTGTATGCTTGCTTCTCTAACAGTAATAATTGCAAAGCAACAAGTCTTCGCGTGACAGGAACATTTAGCTTTTTTTTGTATTTTTTTTAGCTGCTTAATGTACAAGACATTCTGGATATCCTTCACAGTCAGTAAAAAAGGACAACTTTATCTCCGTAATAACTAAAGAAAGATATAAATTCACACTCATTGAGACAAAGGAAGATACTGAATTCCAGCAAGATCAGTGAAAAAAAAGACTACTTCATCTCCTCTTCTGAAATATGTTGAGCAATACAGAAACATTAATGTTTTCATGAGGGGAAGAAAACTGAAAACTATTGTTTCAATCCAAGACAAGTTTTAAAAGACTTGTTTTTTAAATTTCTTATTAATTTTAATTGTATATAATTAATTTTAATTTAAATTTTTTATTAATTTCTAAAAGTCTGTTTCTCTCTTATTTACATAGGAAAACAACTCAGGGAAATGCTCTGGTGTAAAGGTGACCAAAAATACATAGCATATAATTCATAACTCAAATAAATCAAATAAAAACAATACAATAAACAGCCTGGTTCATCAACAGAAAAAAGAAAACAAGCACCTCCTTGTACCACTTTCAAACATACATACAAAATATTTGCTGACATTCAAACTGATACCAATCCAGAAATTTCACAGAAATAGAAATCAAGTGAACTGTATCTGGTTCTCAGACAAAACGATCCTGTTCTCAGATGATACTGATGAACTGCAATATTTGATAGAGGAACTCAACCATGAAAGTCTGGAAAATGGAACTGAAAGCAAAGCTGAGCAAAAGCAAGGTCATACTCAGTTGACCAGCGTAGGCAGGAAAATGAAAGAGTAACTCATCAGTCCTGTGTGCAAACCTGTTTATGATCTTTACGATAATAAGAGAAGAAACATTATCAGTAACACAAACAACTCAAATAATATAGGTTTGTAATAGTATGACAGGCATAATTTGATGACTTAGACAAACAAAAGCTGTCATGAGGTATCCAACCACTGTACCTCTAAAGAGAAGCCTCATAAATACAAAACAAAGACAGAGCCTAGAAGAAGTAAAAAATATTAAATAGAAATTTAAAAAAAACAACCACGTTTTTTCCCATATTTTTTCCCTTTCAAAAAGATCAGGTCCAAATTTTCCAGAGAACTGAACTCAAAAAGGGAAGTAGATGTAGTAGATGTAGAAGCCCACTATGGAACGTCAAAGAGAGTTGGAAGGCAACTGAAACTAAGTGAAAGGAACTTATAGCATACTCAGAAAGCAGAAAATAATTCTAATGTAAGACAAAATTTGACAATATAAAATTTTATGTCAACAAAATCTTGCACTGAGAAATACCTACAACGTATTTGTCTTGATCTAACATAGAGACTGAAGCAAAAATGGTGTCTCAGCATGGCTACCCAAACTCATGATCACCCAGCTGTGCTCTTCAAAGATGAGCCAGGAAGACAATTATTTTTCCTGGGAGGAAAAGAGAAGTGAGAACAGTGCTGTCCTCTCCTAAATAAAAAAAAAAATACCCACAGGTTTTTCCAGGAAAACAACTTCCATACATTTCCAAATCATGAATCTACTCCAGAGTGTGCTCACCTTGAGGGAAATTCTGGAGGTGAAAATCCATAGCTGGGAAGGTTTGACCAAACCTTTTCCAGTGTTATAACAGAAATACCACCCACATGAAAGTCAAAGGGTTCCACAGCAATCATTCACACAAATTTCATTCAGGTATTAGTTAATTTTTTGGTTTCTTCTGGCAGGCTTGTATTAAATCTTGTGCCTAATATGTCTATTTTTGATTTGTTTCCTGTATTTCAGGTGTGAGATTTACAA
Source organism: Phalacrocorax carbo (assembly GCF_963921805.1). NCBI lineage: Eukaryota > Metazoa > Chordata > Aves > Suliformes > Phalacrocoracidae > Phalacrocorax > Phalacrocorax carbo. The sequence continues at coordinate 28,431,164 of NC_087548.1, forward strand.
CCAGAACTGTTTGTGGCATAAGGCTCAATTCAATTCCAACAGGAAAAAAACTGCCATTTTGACTTCATATTTCCTCTCATTGGGTTAATGAGACTAATTCTGTTTTACGTATTAAGTGCAGAACAAGGTGATTTTGCTCTGGACCTTTACTTTATCTGTTCATCTTGAAAACCAAAATATTTTCTTGCTTTAAGAGTCTGTATGTTATTAACTCCTCTTATAGACTTTCACCTTATATCTAAATTTACAAAAGCAAGTGTGCTGATACATACTTCTTTACTAAAAAAATAATGTCTTAACAAATGAGTTTCCTGTGTACTCAGATATTATTTTAACTGAAACACTGTAATAACAAAAGGAATAACTGCTCCTGCTTTTCCTCAGATCTAAATTAGATAAATTAATAAATGCATAGAAGAAGGTCAGTAACTGCAGAGATTGTGACAGGTAATAGATTACTGGCTAGGACGGGCAATTTTCTTCACAGCTGTATTTTCTGATAAGGCAGCAGAATAGACAATATGGTAAACTGGTACCTTTGCAGTACATCGTCACCATCACTTCTCTTTTAGGAATGTTATCATGGCAATAACTAAGCCTTTAAAAACCATACCATCTACTACCAGATACTAGTATCGTTTTTATTTATCCCATAACAGATTTCTCAGGATAAAAATTTGATCAGAGTTATTCCATTTTCTTCATTAGAATCATTTACAAACTGAATACTGGTAGTGATTATTGCAGCAAACAACAATACACTGCTATTTCATACTGCTATTGCTGAAAAAGACCAAAGTACTGCTTCCTTGACACTCACAACAGGAATAATCCATCAGCATTCAAATTTAGCAACACAGGGCTGTAAAAACCAGCCAATATGTGGTATTTTTCTTCCCATAAAGCAATATTTTCACCAGACGGTTATTACCAATATGCAATACACAGAGCACAGACTTTATCAAAAAAGCAGGTAATCCCAGGTGATGATGTGAAGCTGTTTACAGACTCCTTAGGTGTTATCACTGAACATACTATTTTCATCCTATCTTGTCCTTTGATCCAACAGTTCCTTCTGGTATTAGCGAGAAAATCCTAACAGACAAGCTTCAGATAAAAGGCACCTGGATAAGCTGTCCTAATAGCCCTAATTCCTGTTTTCTTCCACTGCAACTGCAAAGGTTTCTCTGGATTTTTCTACTCTCAGGTCTAGACGCTAAATTCAATGCATTCTTTGTCCAGCTCTGAATTGACCCTGGCATGCTAGAAATTGCTGTGACTTTGCAATTTGAAATGCACTTCCATGGAAATCCTAAGAAACAGAATGTTTTTAAATGCTGCATATGATTGAACAGTGCATAGCACTGGGCAATGTGCTAGGATTAATTAAATCTTTAAACAAAAAAGTGAATTTCACTAAAGCTTTAAACTGTCCATGCAGTCATCTACATTTATTATCTCATTTCATATCAAAACTGTTCATTTTGGCTGCAGGTTTTATTGCCTGAATGTTAATTTCATATTTGCCTAGTTCTGCTTCTGACTCAAAATAGAGCAGAGTCTGTGAATATCACTAACTTTTAATTAGTGCTGAATTAAAACAAAAAGCCCAAAGTATACACACATACGTTAATAGCAGATGCATTCAGCTCAGCAAACTAAAGCATGTAATACTAAGAACTAATTAATAGAACTACACTCCTAGTGAAGGTATCTGTACAATATTAAAGCTAACAATGTATTATTTCTTCAGTGTTTAATCAGCCATTAACTCTTCTTACTGTATCTATCTTCCAGTACTGTGTAAACTTCTTTCCTTGCAAATGGGAGGAAATAACTTCTTAAAATTTTGCTTCATCCATAGAGTGGTTGTTACCACCTTTGTTCTAATGAAATGAAAGGGCTGGGGAAGAGAAACAATGCTTAAAAAACAACAACAACAACAACAACAAAACACAAAAAACCAAAACAACAAACAAACCAACCAACCAAACCCAAACAAACCCAAAGCAAAGACCTTCCACTGGTTTCAGAAAAAGACATTGAATTAGGCCTAACCTCATTAGGAACAGGTTAGCAAAATTAATAAAAGTCCGAAACTCACACATCTCCCAAAATGCCTGACAAATGACCTGGTCTACCTCACCTAGCACACAACAGCATATGAGTGAAAAAGGAAATTTCCATTGCTAATGGTCCCACATCTCTGTTTTGACCCATTTAGAGTCAATAAAATAGATTAAGTAATCCAATGTCAGAATTAACAATAGCAGATCAGAATAATCCTCTGTATGGTGCCAATACACCTGCAGGTGCTGGTGATGCTAAACAGGCTTTTTAATTACGTGTTTACAATAGTGCCAGGAGGCACTGTTATAATGTCTAAATGGAAAATTGTTTAGATGACTGTATTTATCAGTTCATGATCTCTGTTTAACAAGGCTTGCAAGTGGGAACTTCAGAACCAACCTTGAAAATCGCCCTGAGTTCTAGCAGATTAGGAAAATATTTGTGCTCTGTGAAAATGAGTGGGTCTGGCAAAAGCCAGACAAAAGCAATACACAGCCCAATAGAGTCACGCATCGCATGGGTTATATTCATCCATACTCCCTCAACTTCATATAAGGCTCTCCACTGCTAACCAGTACACATGCATTTGCCTATCCTTGAGAACACAGACCTTTTTTTAACATTATGAATGTAAAGCCAGTGTCACTTCATACTATTTTCTTAATTTTCCTGCTTTACATTACTCTCACAAATTCCTACAGTTGCCCCAAAAAGTCAGATTAAAAACATGTCTGCCTGACAAACGGGTTTCTGTAAGTCTTTGATGACACTTTGTCCACCACATGTTTATCCTGAGAAAAGCTACTCATTAAGAAAAGCTTGCTGTTAAGAAAAGCTAGAATAACTTGACATATGTAATGTGCCATCAAAAGGCAGATGTTGGATAAAAGGGTCATTGGTTTAAGAGAGCCAGGGAACAATATTTTAGTTAGTGTAGGGAAGAGATTAGTTTATTCTCTTGCCCATCTAGAAGTCTGAGTAGTAAGTAGAATTGTCCTGGGTATAAAATCTGAAATTCTTCAATGAAAAAAGTAGCACATGAAACTGCAAAACAGTTTATATTTATATCACACCCTCCTATTGAGCATTCCTGTTCTGTATAGAGCTGACAAAATGTTGAAAAATAGGTAAGAATAGATCAAAAAATAAATTGTATTATAAATGTCAGTAAAGGACAGTGTCCTGGACAAACTGTTAACTATCACTATAGCTGTTGTTAAACAAGTTTTTGCATGAATAGTTTAAAAAAATTACATATGTCATATTCATGTATCTATTCTGGTAATAACTCAGTATCATTCCATCATTTATGTATTTATTCTTGTATAGCATAGTGACTTTGATTCTGCATCAGCTATGAAATTAGTGATATTTCATGCATTTGAAGTAATACCAAACTGGTACTTCCAAAAAGGGAACCAGGTGTGTACAGTGAGAATAGATGCATCCATCACAAGGAAAGAATTATACCTGCTGTAAAATGCAATCAAAGTAGATTAAAAAAATAGTTGCGTTCCATGCTTTTCAGCACTGACATTCCCTTAAACAAGCCAAAGGTCTGGAATAAGGAGCTATTTCAAACCATATCTACCACAATATACAGTTTGCTTCCAATTCTTCGAAATACTGATAGTACAAGATAAAATGACAAGTCAAACTTTGAAAGATTCTAAAATCCTTGACTGATCAAACCCATGGATAAAATGCATACGAAGACATTTACTCAGCTGTGACAAAGAGCCATTATGTTCGTTGCATGTCTTACTAAGGTTCATTAACACTTACTTTCTCTGTGAAAATATTCCTTCTTGCCAAGGAGCTCATATGTCCTTTCTTTTATTTCATAGCTCAACATTAGATGCAAGGTGCTAAATTAGAGCTACAAACATTCAAATAATGAAGATCAACATTTCTATAAGTGAAAGCTTGCAGATCATAATTTAAATGTGTTGCAGAATTAACAAAACAGGGACTTCGAAGAGAACATACCATCATGTTTAAAACGTTCAGTTCGGCTAAAAAACTCCATTTGACACATTGATTTAAGAAGTGATGTATCATCAGCCAGAGAGCCCATAGCAGTTGAGAGAGGGAGGAAAAAGTGGAGGTGACAGCCAGATTAAATGTGTGAAATCACCATGGCCCTCAGGCTTTTCCTTTGGGAGGCATTTCCTTCTTTTGGCCACTTTTGTAAGATTATAAATTTGTGTGACATAAATGGTAAAATCACTGATCTGTGATGGGATAGGCAGAGCTGGAAAATAACCTGCAGTGCATGAAAAAGCACCCCAGTGATTTTTAACCATTTTAGACACAATCAGTCTCTGAGACAGAGATTTGACGATAACCACAGGTGCATAATTAATTAGCTTTATTTTTGTGTGCAAATAAATGGTACAGGCATATTTGCACATGGTGGCAATGCATGTTTGAAAGTGGCTAAACGTATAAGTATCTTACTGGCTACTCATCCAATCTTCACAAGTACATACGTTATCCCAATTCCCTGATGTATTTTTTGTCATTTAAATAAAAGCAAGTTTCCCAATATCCACTGCACTCATTGAATTCAGCTGAAGCAAGCATAGCTTAAACCTTGAAGAAATTTTATATTCTGGCAACAAATGTGTTGCTCAAAAAGTGACCTCGTACTTTACTAACTGTGTGTACACTGATTGATGGCTGACATTATTCTAAGGCATACAAGCGTAGTTAGGGCCATTTAAAACAAGTAAGTATTATGTTACTACAAAGCTCACAAAAGCTAAGTTGGTTAAAACGGCATTTGGCTGGGCTTAAAATGCATACAAAGACCAAGACTCTCAGCTATGAACTGCAATGCAGTCGTTTCATGTTGGCTTGTATTGTGTGTGTTACTCAGGTTAAAACTGCATGACTGAGACTGGGCATTGAGCCAGGGAAATATTATATTTAAGCCCAGGCTAAATGGTGGAACTCTTGAAAGCAAAGAGGGAATGTGTAAGTTAATGGTGTCAAATAGCTTCTATTCCTCAGTAAGGCTGCATTTGGGAACATGAAAGAGGAAAAACATTTGACATGGTGGTATTCTCCCTGTTAGCACCAGCTTCAATAAGCTGGTTTGGCAGAAACATCATCCTCATAAAGGAAGGGCAGCTGTGACCCACCTTAAATACTGGCTTATAATGGGAGCCTGCAAGAGCACAGAGGACTGAATACACTGCAGTTCATTAATGGCTCAGATCTGTGCTCCCAGTTCCTGTCTTGTGAGAAGCCCATGATATTCTGTGTGAAACAGGTTTGGTCCAGTTCATAACAGACAAAAATTATGTTGCATACTCTCACCGCTGTCCCTTTTTCCCTTCAGAAAAGAAAAACAAACACCTCTACCAGTCCACATAATATAGCTGCTTAGAATGGATAAGGATCTATCACTTAATTTTTGTCCCTCAAATAATTGTGTTTGAAAGGCAGGCAAAAAAACCACTGCAGTAGGAGTACTTTAATAATGTCATTGCAAGGGAACTAGACTGTACCAAAGGTGAACAGCATGCATTATGGCGTTTGCATTTCTGGCATCTCCCCCTGAAGAACAAAGACATTAATCCTACAGGCCAGCTTTCACCTTGCTCTGGAATATTTAGCACACATTTCAATGACTGCAGCTCTGTTTCTAAATCTTTCTAAAGATTTATTAGTACTGTTAACTGTAAATGGAATGGATGCTCACTGTTATTTCAGTAAGATTCCTCAAAGGTCTGTATGGTTTCACCAAGTATTCTTAAACTAGTTGCATTTCTTATGAATACAGTAATTCTCAGATCTGTCTATGAGTGCCTAACATTTTGACCGCTGTGCTCTCTTCAATAAAATTTATACCATGGCCAAAAGTCTGCATTTTAAAAAAATAGTACTGAATCTCTCCCTCTATCCCTGAAGTTTAAAATAAATAAATAAATAAAAACTTCAACATGCTTTCCATAATAAAAATACAGATCTTCCCCTGGGAGTTTCAACCCTATAGTTAAAACAGTAGCACATAACAGTGAAATATAGAGTAGCAGAGCCTGGTTTTCCTTTATTTTACATCACTTGTGGCCTATTATGTCATCACAAATCTGGTACCCTGCTAATAACTGGAATATAACCAGAAGACAATCACTTTCTCCTCACTTTCTTGTACTGTATTGTGTGCAGGAACACACAATAAATCTCTCCTGGATCTAACAACCTACTATAATAAATAATAATAAAGAGAACACTGCAATACATAGAAGCCTACTTATAGCAGCAGGAAGGAGTTTTAGTCACTGCTGTGTAAGGACAGTTTTGTGACAATCTATTAAGATTCAGACCTTTTAATAAGTCAAAAAGTATCAAATATATGGTTAACTGTTCCTGTCTTTTGCATGATAGTATATGGAGGAACAATGCTGTCAAAACCATGTGTCACTGGAATTGAGTAGATAAGAGAAAAACATAGTGCCTGAAGTAGATTTTGTTTTGAAATAAAGTCTTACATGTCTCAATTCTAAGAAGAAATGCAAAACATGAAATCAGCTGCTCAGTATTGTACTTCCCTAGTTTTCAATCACTGAATTCTGGACTTGGCCCAGAGGGCCTAGCAAGCCTAAGAAAGCTCCTCCTCCCCTCCAGATCATGATGCGTCTAGGTATCTGGCCTACACAGAGAATTTATAGCTACTTAACAGAGGGGGAAACAAAGGAATATCACAAGCACTGAATGTCAAAGATAACTCAAGGTAAAATTTTGCTTAAGATCATTTTAGTTTGAACCTCCACAAGAAGAGAAATTTCTCTGAAAGGGAAGTTTGCTGCTTCAGCAACAAGTTACTTGAAGAAAACCTATCCAAGCATGAAAAAGGGAAACCACAGTCTGAGAATAACAATTTGATTCCAGATTTGTCCATATATTTCTGTCTCTAAGGAGGCGTCTGAGGTGTCTAGTGACGTAATGCAGTGCCTAAGCACATTGGAGAATCCCTCTAGGCACGTAGATGCCTGAATATTTGTAAAGTGGACCTCTCAGACTCAGGTCCTGCAGTCCTTTACACATTGAAATTTCGTGTCATGCTCCCAGATTTCTACCAGATCCAGGGAAAATCCATACAGGCTCAAGAGGAGAACAAATAACTCAAGCTATATGACCTTGCCCAAAGAAATTTAAACTCTAGTCTGTGTTTAAACCAGCAAGCCTGTGTACAATGCATGAGTTCAGAACACTATTTCCTTTAAAGGTTTGGTCATGTGTAACAACTGCAGTATGTCTTAATT